>NC_069689.1:49756026-50060526 GCF_023699985.2 Odocoileus virginianus
GTGTTAACCACCAACTCTAAGGGTGACTTTCTATGAACTTTCTAGAACTGAACTGCTCTCTCCCCATCTCTTCTATCCAGCTGGCTGCCCCATTCACTTCCACATTCTGGAAGAAAGGAGGGAAGAAGAGAGTGAGAAGAAATGACTCTCATACAAAACCCTTTCCTTCAGGCCTTCCATTTGTCTGTGTCAACCTCTGTCTCCACGGCTTCAGCTCATCTTCACATTGGAAGGAGAACCAGAATGCTTGGGAGGTTAGTCAGAAGCAGAAGAAATAGTTACATTAACCCCAAGCTTGGACCTGGTTACTGTATGACCAGCAAAAGCAGTGGAAGAAAAAAATAAGAACTTTTCTTCCATATTTCACAACACTTTTACCATAATACTCATTGAATCTTCTGAAGAGAGGTGAGTATCATGTGAACAAAATGACCTTCTTCAGGTGTAAGGAAATAAAATCTTTAAGATATAATCATTCTGAAATACATTCACCGAAGACAAGTTTAATACAAAAATCTTAAAGGGAGACTCTGGGCTGCTTCATTCATTTTCTACAGGGTACCACATTCTACCCCGAGAAAATACTAAATAATCTGGCCAGCACTTCAATCTTTTTCACCGCTCCTGAAGCACTAGACACTCTGTTGCTCTTCCCCAAGGCTTTCTGTTACCTGTTTAGTAACCAGTTACAGGTGAAGTGCAGAGCTGGCCCCTGAGGATGCCTAGAAGTATGGATCCAGCCCAGACTCCTCAGCAACGCAAAACACCCCCTCCTCCTTTGCTCATGCCTGCTCATTCTTATAAACACAACTCACTCACTCATCAATTCTAGAATTTTGCAGGTATTGTCATATATGCTCTTTTCTCTTTTGTATCCCCCAAATTTCTTCCCAAACTCTATGCAAATGGCAAGCCCATATGAGGCTTGATGAAAACTAAGCTAACTTCTCTAGATGCAAATTTTCTTTGAAAAATAAACTCAGTTTTTGGATACGTGCTTTAAAAGGCTCTCATAATGAATGTTCCAATTATCATTAAAAACCACACCAACATTAATAAATGATGGGGCATGAAGATCACTTTTTCTATGAAGGGCCAGAGAGTGTTTGGGGCTACATGGTCCCTGCTACAACTACTGAACTCTCCCCTGTAGCATGGAATCAGTAATAGACAACGGACACAAATGAACAGTGCTCTTTTCCAATAAAACTTGACTCAAAAACAAGCAGCCTTCTGGACTTGACCTGCGGGTCCTAGTTTGCTGACCCCTAATCTAAAGAAATGCTAATCATTCAACTGTGATGAATTACAACAGGGAAAGTATTTAAAATTCTTCCCAGGTTAGTAAATGACAGTACAGACACATTGATAAAGGTATCAGAGATAACTGCCCTATGAACAATTTAAAAGGAAAAATACCTAATAACTCACCATAGCCCAAGAGACTCTGGCCAACATATCCAAAGACGTGTTTGTTAACAAAAACCAATAAAGCAGTAAAACTTATGAAACTCTACTGAAAAAGACAATGTGGAAAACAGTGTGCAGAGTTTCCATGCAAAACACACGAGTAATGAGCATTAGCCAATCAGGTATGCTCTCAGGGCGTCTCATGTGCAGCTCCACGGAGAAGGGGATTGGCCACGGGTGGACCATAATTCAACAGGTGCTACACACCGGCGCTTAGGGGACCAGGAAATCATCGTTCTGAAGTCAGGTCGTAGATCAGTCCATCAGAGGTCCACTGTGGGAACAATCGGTGGACAGGAAGGAGCAGGGCACCGGTGTGTCTGGGTCTAGCCAGGTCCAGCCGTGGTTCACGGGCAGGTGATGGAATCCAATGGCTTTGTGACCTCACTCCAGCTTTCCGCTCCAGTCTGATTGCCTGACATCACCCACTCCTCACATTCCTTTCAAGTTTCTCAGAACCTCTTCTCCCTCCTCTCTCTAAGCCCATGAGGTCCCAACTTCCTGAAACGCTCTTTCTCCAATCTAGTCAGGCTAACCACCACCCATGTTACAGGTCTCAGCTGAGACGCTCTTCTTCCAGAAAGCTGCCCACAACCTAGTGCCTGAGGACATGATCCACACGTGAACCCCCAGCTTTTGGTAGGATGTCTGATCCACAACATGCTCAGAGTTTGTTGAGTAAAATGAACGAACAAACAAAATGAATCCTAGTGGCAAAATAAAATTTAAAGTCAAACACTCCAAATTATAAAGTCAGTGTTTCTTTTTTGTTAACCAACTGAATTTTGTAGAGTCTATTTCCTCCTCTATATAAAAAAGAAAGGGAAAGAAATATATGTACTGGACGCCTCCCAGATTCAGATGTCTGCATTTCTATTCACCTGGAGAAAACAATGACTAAATTACTCTTCTTTTTTTTTTTCCCCCTCGGCAAGCTTTATTTTTTTCTGTGCATATATTAAAGCCAGCCTCTCCAGCCCACAGGCAGTTAATGCGCTGATTTAGCATTGTTTCTGACCTGCTGTTCCTGTCTTTCTCCATTAATCCCACCACATTTTAATGTTTTAATTCAACACATAATTTTTACCATATCAGTCAGCCAAACCTGCTAAGTTCCACTTGCCATGATAGCTTTTAACCTCTTATTCATTACCATAATTCTATGTTTTATATTAGAGACTGGTCAGCTTTTAACTTAAATGCAAGGGGGCAGAAAAGAGTCCTAGAGTTTTAAAAGCTGTAAATCTCAGAGGCTAAGGACGGGGGTGAACAGGAAGCAAATGGTGACTGTGTCAAGCTTGCTGTAAAAGCAGATCAGCGACATGGGATGTGATCTGCCCAAAGAAATAGCCCGAGCCTCCTGCGCGCTGGGGTTACCCGTAAATGGGCAGCACGTCAGAGCCCCTTTCCAAGGCACCACATGGGACTCAGGACTGGCTCTGCGGCAGCCCGGTGAAAAGGAGCCTGTGCATGCATAGGCTTAACTTTCCTCCTTAACTTTCCCAAACTAAGTCTGCATGCGACTGTGCATGCATGCTCAGCCGTGTCCGACTCTTTGCAACCCCGTGGACTGCAGCCCACCAGGCTCCTCTGTCCACATAACTTTCCAGGCAAGAATATGGGAGTGGGTTGCCATTTCCTCCTCCAGGGGATTTTCCCAGTTGAGGCATAGAACTTGCATCTCTTGTGTCTCCTACATTTGCAGGCAGATTCCTTACCACTGCCACCTTGGAAGCTAGAATATTCTGCAACAAACTAATCACAGAATCACAGGGAAATGTAAAATATACTTTAAGAAAATGGTATGATGATGTTGAAATGGTGCAGGTTGACAAGAAGACTAACCTACATTTCTTCTCTTGCCATTTTGTTTAAAAGTTGGGGCATGTTATATTTAGCTTTATTTCTTACTGCTCCTAAAAATCCACTGTTTCTGGACCAATGATGGACTCAAACGACTGTCTGGTTTTTTTTTTTTTTTTTTGGCCCATGAATAAACACCTAAGTTAGCAGGCACCCTGGATTGGGGGGTGGGGTGTTGGTTTGCCCAAGCACCTTCGTCTCACCAGCCCTGACCTCCTCAGGAGTTACCTGTGGCTCAGCGGAAGCCCACAGGTGGACCGTGAGGACACAAGGAATTTCAGAAAGCTCCCCAGGACTCAGGAGAGCCTGGAGGAGGCTGACTGCCATGGTGGCTGGGGAGGCGGAACAAGCCTAAACTATCACTGAGCTAGCAACCCACCAATGCCAACACAAATGCCAGGTATGGCCATAACTGACCACTGTCCCAATCGACCACCGTCCACAGCTACAAAACCAATGTTGGTCAGGCTAACTGACACTGTTCAGTTCTCCAGTCAATAAATATCCTTCCCATCACATCCTGGAAGATAATCACTGCTCACTTGTACCAAAAAACACACACAAAAAAATCTCTGTTCTGTTTTGAATAAACAAAATTGAGCTGAATTTTAAGCAGTCATATCTCAAATACTTAAATAGCACAATTTAGTTTTGGGGATCTGCAGTTCTCTCCAGGAAAAAAAAAATCTCAAAATTAATAGGAGTAATAATAGCAACCAACAATAACATGGTTGCCGGTTGCCATGATGACCTGCATGTTGGCTGAAGACCCTGTTACACAGATGGAAAAACCACAAGAAAGGCCACTGGCCAAGGTCTCTAGCTTTCAAGTGTTGTGGTTACCAGATAGCCGAGGAAACACAACTCAGTGTTCCTTCCCTCCTCTCACAATGCCTGCCAGGGGAAGCTTCAGTGGGGGAAGACTCTCTCAGAGAGGCCGTGCAGAACTTCAAATTGCTAGCATCATGGTGTTATCCAAAGACAAATTTTGAGATAGGTCTGAGAACATTCAACATTGCCAAAGACCCTCCTGACACAAAAAGGCAGATTTCTCTCCCAAGAATTGGGAGAGAAAATAACTGATCCTTAAGAATTACAACAAAGAACAGGAAAACAAAGAGTGAACACTTTTATGTAAGAAGGAACAGTACGTAACAAGGTCTGTGATATCCATATGCCAACACGATCTCTCCTTTCACTATGACAAGCAGTGGTGTATTTTAGGGGATGTCTCATCCCATCTCAAAGTTCACTCTGGGTAACGCTGTGTAGCCAACCCAAGAGACACTTTTGTTATCTTCTGTACCTCAGGAGAGGAAAAAGGAAAAGGATACCCAAAAAAATTCCATTAAAGCCCATGAAGCGGAAGGGCAGAATGGCCACTTAGGGCAGGTATATGTCTAAGTTACAAACAGGAAACAGTGCAAATAATAAATGAAGACCCAGATGACAAAACATGGCATAAGAGGGACATCTCCAATTATTTTCTGTGTCTGTAAAGAAACTTAACACTCATTTGAAAAAGCATTTCCTACTATGTGAAGGAAACACGACGGCACAATGACACATGAAATGAAAGGCCATTACTCTCTGCACCTACTGAAATAACACACGGGCCATCCATCACCAGGGGCTCACATGCCATCATTCAGATAACGCTTTGGGACACAGAGTTCCCTGCATCTGGGCACTGATGTGACTTATCCATGCTCCGCTGGCTAGCACAGACTGATCCTTCTGCCGTGGGTGTTGGCAGGGCACGGGGCTGTCACGTGGGAGGCGCTGAGAACACCCGGGTGTCTAAGTTATCCTGTGGGAACGGAGGAGCAGGGAGACTAGGAAAGCATCTGATAGAGAAAAATCAGGCATCCTGGACCACTGGAAGACCTCTCTCCTGCGCAGGAGAGTGACAGGACCTAGTTTGGTGCCCAAAGGCCCTGCAGATCTCCAGGGAAGCACAGCTACTACTTACCAGAGCAGCAGAGAACTGGGGATGAGCAGGCTATGCAAAGCAATGGAACCGGGGCCATGACACGCACATGGCAGGAAGAGCACCCCGGTCTCAGTTGGAGGCAGCCCGGCCCTCCTAGCCAGTGTTTATGTGGGGGTGTGTGTGTGTGTTCCACACGATAACTGGGCAACAGTGCTGCCATCAGGGGGGTGAGAGCCCAGTTTATTAAGCACCCTGGGACAAACCAGACCATTCTGTCGACAGGGTGCCTCTGCAGACAGGCATGGAGGAACATGCCATGGTCTCCAAACTTCCTCCTGTGTGTCTCAGGATAAGTTACTGAGACGGGATGGGATGAAAGTGCAAGTCACTCAGTCGTGTCTGACTCTTTGTGACCCCATGGACTATACAGTCCATGGAATTCACCAGGCTAGAATACTGGAGAGGGTAGCCTTTCCCTTCTCCAGGGAACCTTCCCAACCCAGGGATCGAACCCAGGTCTCCCGCACTGCAGGTAGATTCTTTACCAGCTGAGTCACAAGAGAAGCCCAAGAATCCTGGGATGGGATAACAGCAGCAAAGAGAACTGATGTTTCATGCAACCACCTCTGCTAAGCATTTTACACAGAAAAAAAACACTGCATCTGGTTTGGGGTTCGCTGGGGCACAGCCTATTTTGGCCCCTAAATTCCTTGCTGATAGAAAAACAGAACATCTCTGGACCTCTGGGCTTCCTCATCTGAAAAATGAAGGGGTTCTACTGGATGAAGGGCTCTCAATCTTTTATTTCCAGCAGTAAAACTCTTGCCTGGAACGAGCTCCGCTGCAGCGCACAGGCAGAAGTGGAGATGCTCTGGTTTCAGAAGAGCCTGATTATCCTGAAGGCTGACCCCATCGCACCTCCCTGAACCCAGGGCTCCAGGGAGCTTGGTTTGAAAAAGACCACAAACAGATGTTGAGAGCCCTTTAAATGCTGTATTCTAACTTTAGGATAGGTGGACATACTGGATCCCTAATGGGCTGAACAAAATGTAGTGGTCTGGGAGAAAAAACTTGGTTTCTGAAAACAGATAATCCTGACTCTCGCACTCACTACTCTGCCAAGATTCTGCAAACCTCAGCACTCCATTCCCTCATCTATAAAATAAGGATAATATTGTGAACTTGCAGGCTTCCCAGGAAGATCAGAGATGTATGCTTCCACCAGCATCTCCTTCATGCTGAGGCATGAGGCAGCCACAATGTGGGCAGAATCGCATTTAACTATAGTCTTCCTATAATCCTATAGGGAAACCATAAATACTTACAATATTTCTCATTATATACAAGCAAGCACCTCAATTAAGTCTGGAAGATTCAAAGTACACAAATAAAGCTGACCTGGCCTCAATAGATTTCATTATGATTTGCCACGAAGTTCACAGAGGACAGTGGAAATTTTCCATCAATTTGGAACACCTACCTTCATAGTGTTCCTGAATTATATGGTATTTTCACTAAATAGCAAAACCAAACTCATAGAGTACATTGGAAACTTATACCAGCATTTCCCAAAGAGTCTGAGATGGGACATTATCTTTCTTTAGAGAATTCCCGACATGCAACGATTTTCTTCTGTTGTAATCAATACTCAGTGGCATATACCAGTTAATAAATGAAAAAGTCTTCCCTGGGTTAAGGTCCAGCTAACTTATAGCTCCTTGGGGTGGGCATATGAGGTTTTACTCTAAGCTCAGCCAGATAAAGACAATGCTGTAGACCAGCCTCATGCAGACGCGTCTCCCACTGTTTAGAAAGCAGAAGAGACTCACGTGCCCAAACGGTCCTCGTGCTTTTTGCTGTCCTTTCCCCACACTTCAATGTCCAAAATGCCCATCCTGTCAGAGAAGTAGTGAAAGTCAAACTGTTCCCGCCACTGCGGATTTGCACTCTTACACAGTGTCTAGAAAACATGCAGTTATAACATTTATTTTCTTAAAATGGCATTCATCACTATAGCAGCTACACATTCATTTCATTTCTAAACAGCAGGAAGGCGATCATAATGATGGTTATGATCACTCTTACACAGTTAAAATTTTCCTTTTTGGAAATGAAAGGCATGTCGAGGTTTTAAGAATTGGCAAAACATCATACTCTTTTAGCTGACCCCCTGATTCACTCATTTATCCACCAAATTAGAAAGAGCACTGTTATCCCCAAAGAAACAATAAATGCTATAGGTATACAAAATATCTATTTTTGATACATGGATAATATTTATTACACATATATAATAATGACTATTGAGCTATGTGCTCTATATAATATTATATCTCAATAGACATTTTATAGCTGTTCTCTCTTACAAAAGATACTTCTAATTGGTTAATCAAATGGAAATAACATTTTTATTGGTACATCCATTTCAGCACTGGCTTAAGAACTATATAAATTAACAATCTGGGATCTTAATTAACATCTGTCAGATGCACTACAGGAGAAACCCATAACTTGTATGTGACTGCCTATTTCTAAATTCAAATTTCCTGAATCCAGTCACTGGAGTCAGAGGAAGACTAGGAAATTCCACTGCAGCCAAACCTAAAAATGAACATGCGTGGTTGGAAAACTCCACAAGTGTTTCCATGTTCTCCAAGAGGGATTTCAAACTGCTTATGTGTTTGATTCATTGGCAAGACTTTCTTTTCTGTTTCATTTACACAGAGATTCAATTTGTGAATAAAAAGTGAGCAAAAATGTGGGCCACTAAATACCAGGAACTCAGGGCCAATGATTAAATCTTGGGGCCAAGTTTCTTCGCATGGGAAAAAATGAACTGCTTAGACCTCAACTGCAGCCAACATCATATAACATCATCTATGCTGTTTTTCATCATCGTTGGGTTTAAATATATCAGATCACAGAATTTAGAAACTATGCAGGAAAAAAAGCCCATGTGATCACAAATTAAGTGCAATATTCCCCAAGGGGGAATGCAGCAGATACTGGACTCTTTCTACACTTCACCTTAGTCTAAAAGGGTAAGTGCGCTTAGTGATGAATAATTTTTCTATAAATCCTTACCCTGATACTGGATGGTTAAAGGAATCTTAATGGAGAGCTGTGCTTATCCTGGATACACTCATTGTGAGGTACAGCCTAAAACTGCCTGCGTAAAATTATCATCTGTACATTTTGGCCTTAACTTTGCTTCAATTTTTTGCATTTCTCATAATCAACAATTCTTCAACATGAGCTTCAGTTCTCTACTGCTTGCGCTGGAGTAAATGACCTTTAATATTTGATTTTGCACTGAAAGTTGTGCAGCAGAGACAACCTCTTGTCCAACTAAGTCATCCTCTAACTAGTCTGCTTCAGTTAAGTCCGCTACACTGGAAAGCCCCAACTGCAAATACCCTTGGGCCTATTTTCAAAGTCTTCCACTCTGATGTTTTTCTTCCTATGTGGCTTTTGGCAAGTGACTTAACTTTCAAGTACCCTAGTTCCCTCAATCCATAAAACATAGGAAATATTCCTGTCTGACAGTTATGTAAAACTAATTAATTACCATGGTTTGGAGACTAGGGTTTTTGAAATAAAAACCACACCGAATTACTGAGATTAAAAATTAAATGGAATTTGGATCAGTGGAATAAGATGATTGATTTTTAAAGACGGCTAAGAAAAAAAACTATTACTTTTGTTCAAAACAAATCATTTTTAATACATTTAGATAGCTTAAAAAAAAAAAAAACCAGAGCAAGCAAACAGCAGTGTTAGATGTCTATTTTTGGTGTTCGTATCAACAAGGTAGAGAAAGCCAGGAGTGTGTAATTTTGAAAATACATTTAGTTAGTTTAACTCAAGTATTTTAATTCAAATATAACATATTACACTATTTTATTTTTGTAGGATTTTTGAAAACATTTAGTAATCCTTTTCAGCACAATCTCTGAAACACAGTTGTTTATTTTCAAAATGAAAATAAGCCATGCATTCAAATCTATTGTTTAATAAGCTTTCTCTAGCTCCAGTGACTATATTAAAATAAATGACATTAAGCAATCAAATGCCCATATTAACAGACAGCATCTGTACATTTATTTTGTTTTCTGGGGTGCTCCTAATCTACACAGGAGAGTTAAAAATAAATTCTATTCTTGCAAAGTTTAGCAGGGGAAAAACATACATTTTTTTTCCCATTGTTTTCATCTTAAAGACACTGTTCTCCTTAAGGAATTGACAGAACTTACCTTACTTTTATACCTCTGATCTCCCAGTTTTAACTGGACAAACATCTCTGCCACGCTTCCGCCTGAGACATTCCTTCCTTCCAACAAAGTTATACTTATAATCCCGTTCCAGAGTTGGTTCTTTTTCAAGGACTCTGAGAGCCGGAGGTTGCGTATCAAAGAGGACTAAAGCAAAGAAATAAAGATGACATATAAACTTGCTGATAATTCTTGAGTGTGACTTTGGTGATCAGAGGGGGTGGTCCAGCTTTCAATATTCATGAGAAACAGCACTCCCTGCCTAAGTGACTGCGTTAATATTCTTCACTGGTTCTGTAAACCTGCAGTCACAGTTACGTGACTTCCTTCTCAAGCACTGGACTCGGAGCCTCCAGTGAAGGACGGATTCAAACAACATTTGCACCTGGCACTGGCCTTCACGACCACCCACAAGTGCTCTTTGGCAGAATCTTCCAAATGGGCCTCTGGCTACTCTGAAGTAGGAAGGGAAGAAAGGCATTCTGGGAAACAGAGATATAAGAACCAGGCACTGCTCTGCAGGGAAACAAACCACCTCTGGGAATTTCGAAATTACGGCTTTGAGTTTATCCCTCACACTTGAATCTGTCCCCACCTCCCTTTATTTCTTGCCATGCTCAGTCACTAAGTTGTGTCCAACTCTTTTGCTGGCCCATGGGCCTCTTTGTCCATGGGATTTCCCAAGCAAGAAAACTGGAGTGGGGTGCCATTTCCTCCTCCAGGGAATCTTCCCGACCTAGGGGTCGAACCTGAGTCTCCTGTATCTCCTGCATTGCAGGAAGACTCTTTACTGCTGAGCCTTATCCCTTAGGGGACAACAAAAAAGCCTAATAATACTGCAAGATTCACAGGTCGAGATACAGCCTATAATCGGCTTGAGAGCCAAATGAGCTCTGCAGATCTGGTGGGAGGGGAAAGTTGAATAACAAATACAGACTAGGGCCTGGGACCCAGTAAGTGTTCAGTAACTGTTATCTTCTTTTTTTTTCCTTTTCTATATCACACACAGCTTAAACAGAATATAGAAGAAGGCAAATATCCCCTATAATTAAATCATAAAGAGGGCAAGCACACTTTATTTTTAATTTCCATTATGTAACTCTTCAAAAACACACACACACACACACACACACACACACACAGAGCCGCGCAACAAACCTCCATGTGCTCATTTTGTCAATCTTATCACATCTTTCCCTGCTTCACTAACGTTTTCTCTGGCTGAAATATCTGAAAGCAAAATACTTATCTGTTTTTACATAAGCACCATGCCATGATCACACTCCACGCAAGTAACGTCTATTCCTCTAATATCGTTAAATACCCTGAAGGTCTGGACAGTGTCGTTTTATGGTGAGTTTGTTTGAGTGAGAGTCCCTGACACGATCCACAGGCTGTGTTCAGTTGGCAGAATTCATCCACATTCTCCATTCAGTAAGTGACTGCCATGAGGGTGGATGGCTTAATTTGAAGGAGAAATAAATGGGCTGAAGAATGTAGACAGTGTCGAGCATCACGGTAGAGCAATGAATTTCTATCACTATATATTCATTCCTGTCATCTGCTCACTCTATCTTTGAGATCATTTAGGTATCAATTTTCTTGGACACCAGTTACTCACAATTCATCACAATGAATGGTATGTAAGTGCCGGGTTAATTACATGCCAGCTTATCTCATCCAACACACGTCACTCCACCCCTCTTAATAAGTGATGCAATAATGCCGAGCATTTGGATCATTTTGTGATTTCCTTAAACAAAAATATTTTACAGAAATATATACTCCAAATTTCATATCTTGGTTGCTTTTCTCTGGAAACTGGAATTCACACACACACACACACACACACACACACAGAGTTCTGAAGGTGCAGAAACAGAACAGGAAAGGGAGACGGTAAAATAATTTGTTTAAAAAAGAAAAAACCCTCTCCTCTTGAAAACAGGAACAATTCTTTCTCTAACTTCTATCTGAAGCGGGGTTATACAAAGAATACATTCAATCATGAAAATCTATTAAATAAAGTTAAGTAACTTTGTATTTGTTAAAAACAATGCATACCATCAGAATGTATAGACAGGTGCATATAAAAATACATATGTAGATGTGTTTATATTCTATGTGTGTGCATATAGATACATTTAAAACATTCTCTAGCTTACTAAGCACACAGGCTGAAAACTTCCATCTTTAAAAAGAAAATGAGAATTTGATTCATACATCCTGCTGCACTTTCTTTTTTTATGTTTCTTCTTCTTAAAGTTTGACTTGCCAGCCAATAAGCTGAAGCATGACCTGTCCCAGGGCCATGCTTCAAAGTTCCGACAGATATATTCCTCCCTAAACACTGCAACTATTTCAAAATCCTTTTTATAAAGAAGGGAGTAATGTCCACAAGGGATCAAAGGGCATCCTACAGTCTGGCAATTGCCTAAGAAAAATGGCAGTGTTTCCATGAAATATGCCCTAAAATAATTTTGTGGCTTGGTATGTCCTAATTTCAAATTGGATGTTTATCTTGGAAAGGCTTCTATCTAACTTGTCCATAAAACAGCCCCACTTAGCTCTATGAGCTCTGTGAAAATGGAATCCAAAGCTGGTTATTAACGGGACTCAGAGATAGGTTCCATATGGCGGAACAGCATGGGAGGGCAAGGCAAAGGCCTACACCAGACCCGGCTTGGCTGGAGCTCCTGATCAATCCAGGGACACTCGTTGCATTACACTCTAACATCTGGATTATTGCTTGTAATGTCCCTGGGAAATATCCACTTTCCATCAAAGCCTTTATCTATCTCAGTCGGACTTTGAACATTTCAGCATTTAACGCAGTCATGTTTGATGTGATGGACTCGCTCTTTGTCGTCCAAGATTTTTTTTTCTCTTGCTAAAGGAGGGGTAAGAAAAGAGAAGTATTTATTGCACAGTTCACAGATAGAAAAGGACACAGGACCGTTATTCTACCTATTTTACCCTAAATATTTCTGCAAAGCCCTCTACAAGGTTATGTCCAAAAAACTGTTTCATGTGCAAGCGATGCAGTCTAGGATGTGAGCATGAGCTTTAAACACATTTCTTAATCCCTTTCGCCTTTCTCTTCCACTCTTGAGACTTGTGATGAGGTTTAAGAGGGAGGGTCTGGGGTGGGGAGCAGCACCTGGGCCATCCCGTCTGTGCTCGGATGCAGAGCTGAGCTCTCCGGAACTTTTGCATTCCTCAAACACCCCCATTCTCCCCACCATAAATCGACTCCTCTGCACTCACTCTGTTAGCTCAATAGCTCAAGTTTTCATGTCTGTGCCCAAGCCCTGTAAGTGAAATTTGTCATCTTAATGCAGCCTGGAATGTGAAAGGAGAGAAGGAAATGACCCATCAAAGGGAGAAGCCCACCCCACCTAAGCTGAAACAAACACCGGGAGATAGCGCAAAGCTTCTGGGTCCTGACCCTAATTTCTCAGCAGACATAATGGATAAAATACAGCCCAGCAGGGTTTTGCTATTTTTCTCCTTCCTCCCAGAGGATCAGAACCTTTTACTATTTCTACGTGGATTCATTCATAGGCTCTCTTCCTTGGCCCCTACCCCTGCCTAATCTACTCCCAGAAAGGGTGACTTTTTCCTGACACGTGCAACTTAGTTATGACTAAGGGAAAACAAGTTAGGATATTTAACTTAGAAACATTCTAACTTTCATAAAAAATTAAACAGATTCCCAAACATTCATTTACTCCCAGGTCATGAGAATTTCACAGGAAGGCAAAGAAGAAAGGGAGAGAGACAGAAGATACAGGCTGTGGGGCTTTTCTGCTCACTTCCAGCAGGTGGAGAATTCTCAGGAGTTTCTGATCTAGGAATATACTCTCAGAACAGTGGACGGAACTCCCCTGGTGGCCCAGTGGTTAAGAATCCACCTGTCACTGCAGGGGATGGGGGTTCCATTCCTGGTCTGGGGAGACGCCACATGCTGTGGGGCAACCAAGCCCACGTGCTACAGCTACTGATGACTGCTCACCCTCGAGCCGTGCCCCAAAAGGAGAGAAGCTACTGCAATGAGAAGGCCATGAACCCCAACTAGAGAGGAGCCTCTGGTCATCACAGCTAGAGAAAGCCCATGTGTAGCAACGACAACCAAGCAGAGCCCCAAAGAAAGAAACAGTGAATAGATTTTCCTTCCTGGGACATAAAAGAAAAAGGATTACAGATTGGCAAATATACTTATTGGAGAATTCTGGCCAAGCAGCATGCTGTGAAGATGGCAAAGTGGATTCCAGGACCACAACTACTCAGCGTGGTTCCAAAGGAAACCCAAGGATGGTGGATGTAACAGCTTGATGTCTCTTGTCCATCCCAAGCCAGGAAGAACAGCAGAAAAGTCAGGTATAAAGAAGGATCCTGGCAGGGAGGCACAGAGTCCAGGAGCTGGGGAAACACCTACAGTCATCAAAAGCAATGTGATAGTCAGTGATTGTTGTTGTTTAGTCATTAAGTCAAGTCCAACTCTTTGCAATCCTATGGACTGTAGCCCACCAGTCTCCTCTGTCAATGGGATTTTCCAGGCAAGAATACTGGAGTGGGTAGCCATTTCTTTCTCTAGTGATGCCACCATTGATAATTAACTATGCCAACCAATACCACTGGGTAACAATTCAAAGCATTCCCGTGGGTGGCAAAAAATACCAAAACATATGATTATCTCAATAGATGCAGAAAAAGCCTTTGACAAAATTCAACATCCATTTATGATTAAAACTCTCCAGAAAGCAGGCATAGAAGGAAACATACCTCAACATAATAAAAGCTATATATGACAAACCCACAGCAAGCATTACCCTCAATGGTGAAAAATTGGAAGCATTTCCCCTCAAATCAAGAACAAGACAAGGGTGCCCACTCTCATCACTACTATTCAACATAATTTTGGAAGTTTTGGCCACAGCAATCAGAGTAAAAAAAGAAATAAAAGGAATCCAGATAGGAAAAGAAGAGGTGAAACTCTCGCTGTTTCCAGATGACATAATCCTCTACATAGAAAACCCTAAAGACTCTACCAGAAAATTACTAGAGCTAATCAACAAATAGAGTAAAGTTGCAGGATAATTAATTAACACACAGAAATCCCTTGCATTCCTATACACTAACAATGAGAAAACAGAAAGAGAAATAAAGGAAACAATACCATTCACCATTGCAACAAAAAGAATAAAATACTTAGGAGTATATCTACCTAAAGAAACAAAAGACCTATACATAGAAAACTATAAAACACTGATGAAAGAAATCAAAGAGGACACAAACAGATGGAGAAATATACCGTGTTCATGGATTGGAAGAATCAATATTGTCAAAATGACTATACTACCCAAAGCAATCTATAGATTCAATGCAATCCCTATCAAGCTACCAATGGTATTCCTCACAGAACCAGAACAAATAATTTCACAATTGGTATGGAAATACTAAAAACCTCAAATAGCAAAAGTAACCTTGAGAAAGAAGAATGGAACTGAAGGAATCAAGCTGCCTGACTTCAGACTATACTACAAAGCCACAGTCATCAAGACAGTATGGTACTGGCACAAAGACAGAAATATAGATCAATGGGACAGAACAGAAAGCCCAGAGATAAATCCACAAACCTATGGACACCTTATCTTCGACAAAGGAGGCAACAATATACAAAGAAAAAAGACAACCTCTTTAACAAGTGGTGCTGGGAAAACTGGTCAACCACTTGTAAAAGAATGAAACTAGAACACTCTCTAACACCATACACAAAAATAAACTCAAAATGGATTAAAGATCTAAATGTAAAACCAGAAACTATAAAACTCCTAGAGGAGAACATAGGCAAAACACTCTCTGACATAAATCACAGCAGGATCCTCTACGACCCACCTCCCAGAATATTGGAAATAAAAGCAAAAATAAACAAATGGGACCTAATTAAACTGAAAAGCTTTTGCACAACAAAGGAAACTATAAGCAAGGTGAAAAGACAGCCCTCAGATTGGGAGAAAATAATAGCAAACGAAGCAACAGACAAAGGATTAATCTCAAAATATAATTAATTAATCTCAAAAATATACAAGCAACTCCTGCAGCTCAACTCCAGAAAAATAAATGACTCAATCAAAAAATGGGCCAAAGAACTAAACAGACATTTCTCCAAAGAAGACATACAGATGGCTAACAAACACATGAAAAGATGCTCAACATCACTCATTATCAGAGAAAAGCAAATCAAAACCACAATGAGGTACCATTACACACCAGTCAGGAGAGCTGCTATCCAAAAGTCTACAAGCAATAAATGCTGGAGAGGGTGTGGAGAAAAGGGAATCCTCTTACACTGTTGGTGGGAATGCAAACTAGTACAGTCACTATGGAGAACAGTGTGGAGATTTCTTAAAAAAACTGGAAATAGAACTGCCATATGACCCAGCAATCCCACTTCTGGGCATACACACCAAGGAAACCAGATTTGAAAGAGACACGTGCACCCCAATGTTCATCACAGCACTGTTTATAATAGCCAGGACATGGAAGCAACCTAGATGCCCATCAGCAGACGAATGGATAAGGAAGCTGTGGTACATACACACCATGGAATATTCCTCAGCCATTAAAAAGAATTCATTTGAATCAGTTCTAATGAGATGGATGAAACTGGAGCCCATTATACAGAGTGAAGTAAGCCAGAAAGATAAAGACCAATACAGTATACTAATACATATATATGGAATTTAGAAAGATGGTAACGATAACCCTATATGCAAAACAGAAAAAGAGACTCAGATGTACAGAACAGACTTTTGGACTCTGTGGGAGAAGGCGAGGGTGGGATGTTTCAAGAGAACAGCATCGAAACATGTATATTATCTAGGGTGAAACAGATCATCAGCTCAGGTTGGATGCATGAGACAAGTGCTCAGGCCTGGTACACTGGGAAGACCCAGAGGGATGGAATGGAGAGAGGTGGCAGGGAGGATAGGGATGGGGAACACATGTAAATCCATGGCTGATTCATGTCAATGTATGACAAAAACCACTACAATATTGTAAAGTAATTAGCCTCCAACTAATAAAAATAAATGGAAAAAAAAAATCTGTTAGTTAAAAAAAAATACCAAAACATTTTTTAAAATTAAAATTAAAAATAGGGGCACTGTAAAGATGTTTTTACAAGGTTTTTCCAGTAGTTCTACCTTACTGGCACCAATTACTGTATGGGTACTTTTTAGATCATCTCAGTGATGGAAATTTAAAATATGTATTCCCATGTTGCCAATACATCTTATTCTGATTCTCACTAATTATCTTTCCCTGAGTCATTGTGAGGAAGTAGGGAGTCAATGGAAATAAATGCATAAACAAAAATGAAGTAACTTTGTAAGCAAATTGAAGAGTAAAGCAAGATCCCAACTATATTGTCAACGCTTAGAAAAATGAAGGGAGAAGACACAGTCTATAAAAGGTTTCCATGAAATATTCCTTTCAAGCTTTTTCAACAAGTTAAAACTACTGTTCATTGTCAACAGCTTTTATAGCATGACATGAGAAGATCCACACCCTCATGCAACAGGCTTCCAGAAAGCTCCTACTTGGCAGTTCCTTATATCATCTGAAGAGAACCCTGGAGGCATAAATTCTCCTAGAACGACACACACATTTTTGCATGGGATATAAAACAAGCCTTTAAATTTCCCACAGAGGCATGGGCATGGAAGATGAGACATATTTATAGATGAAAACTATATCATAGTTCCAAGGATATGAATAATCTGTGTGTGCAAAGATATTAAAGGATTACATTATTTTTTTTAATTAAGAGGGAATATCCTCACTCAATATTTGAACTTAAAAATTAGATTGTGAGAAGATTTTTTAAAAATTGATAAAGTCTATAAATACCCAATGACCCTCAGGGTCTGGACCCAGGGGGAAAAAAAATGAAGGCCATGTGAGTGAGTAAATAAGATTTCCCTTTTTGCCCTGACCTCTAGGAAGCTTAAAATGCAGGGTTCATCTGCAATAATAATCATCAACTAGTACTTCTTTTATTTTTTTATCTTTTCATTTTACATTGGAATATAGCCAATTAACAAGGTTGTGATGGTTTCAGGTGGGCAGCGAAGGGACTCAGCTATACATATACATGTGTCCATTCTCTCCTAAACGCCCGTCCCGTCCAGGCTGCCACTTAAGAGTGAGCAGAGTTCCCGGTGCTCTAGAGCAGGCCTTTGTTATTTCTTGATCTGCAGGCCTTAACTCCGATAGTCCATATTTCTATGGCTCTCCTTCACTTAAAATAGGTCAAGGGCACCCCTAAGTGGGACTAGCACTAGGGCGAGGCGAGTGAGGCATTCAGGATGAACCGTGTAAGGAGGTGGTCATGCCCAGGCTTCTGTGAGGGCAGGGCTGGCCCCACGGCCTTCTCACGCTTCACCCCAGGCACCGTGCCTGCCTCCCTCTAACCCCAGGAATCTAAGATCCTGCAGGCTCCTTGCAGTTCTATAGGGCCTGCCCCTCTGACATCCCTGGCTTCACCTCCTGTTTTCCCAGCATCCCACGCCACGCCCTAGTCCATGCCAGTGGTTCCCAAACATAAATATGTTTCCGGGTCACCCGGAAAGCTCACAATAGGCTTCTGGGTCCCGTTTCCAGAGTTTCTGATCTGAGAGGCCTGAGATGGAGGCCCAGAAATATCTGCATTCAAATGATTTCCAGGTGGTGCTGACGCTGCTGGTTGAGAGAGCTCAACTTTGGAACTGACACAGAGTCTGGAGCGCTTGCCACACACACTATTTTGTGACCGTCATGTCTCAATGCACTTCCACCTCCTTCTCATTTGGTGAGATTCACTCCTGTCTCCTTTCTCTGAAAAATGGATCTCAGTTCTCCAGTCTTCAACCCACCCCACCCACCTGCAAGGTCAAGATAAGGGTCTAGTCTCTGAATACCCCACCTCTCCACTCTCATCTCTCCTAATCAGTTCAGTTCAGTCACTCAGTCGTGTCCTTCTCCTTCCGACCCCGTGGACTGCAGCATGCCAGGCCTCCCTGTCCATCACCAACTCCCAGAGCTTGCTCAAACTCATGTCCATCAAGTCGGTGATGCCATCCAACCATCTCATCCTCTGTCATCCTCTTCTCCTCCTGCCCTCAATCTTTCCCAGCATCAAGGTCTTTACTAATGAGTCAACTCTTCACATCAGGTGACCAAAGCAAAGTATTGGAGTTTTAGCTTCAGCATCAGTCCTTCCAATGAACACCTAGGACTGATCTCCTTTAGGATGGACTGGTTGGATCTCCTTGCAGTTCAAGAGACCCTCAAGAGTCTTCTCCAACACCACAGTTCAAAAGCATCAATTCTTCAGCTCTCAGCTTTCTTTATGGTCCAACTCTCACATCCATACATGACTACTGGAAAAACCATAGCCTTGACTAGATGGACCTTTGTGGGCAAAGTAATGTCTTTGCTTTTTAATATGCTGTCTAGGTTGGTCATAGCTTTTCTTCCAAGGAGTAAGCGTCTTTTAATCTCATGGCTGCAGCCACCATCTGCAGTGATTTTGGAGCCCCCCAAGATAAAGTCTGTCACTGTTTCCATTGTTCCATCTCTCCTAATATCTCACCAGTTATGGTGTCTAAGTCTTACTCATCTCTGAGGTCTCAGGACAGTATTCCTGCCCATATAGTATGTGCTCAATGAGAGGTTTTTGGCCAAAAGTGATTCTAATGTCACCGATATGACAGATTTGTGAAAACTGGCTCTATTCTTCTGGGCTGGAGATACACAAGGTTTGAGAATTCTAATAGATTCATGGCCTTAGCTGCACACGACTGAGGCCCCCAGCAATGAGGAAGACCTCTAGAAACTATTCTGTCTAGGATAATACTGCCCTAGACTTCATAACAATGCAGCAGAAACATCGAGGTTACAATATTCAGCAGTGTTACTTCTAGATGGAGAGGGAGATAATAAGTAGGTAGAAAAGGGGTAGATAGGCATATAGATAGACAAAAAAATTAGGTAGATATATACAGGTAGGAAGATAGAAATAAACAGATATATGAATATATGTGACTGTTTGGGATATACCATCCTCCAATCCTTTAAATTTAGCCAAGAAAACAAAACAGTAAAAGGTGATACTATGGATAGGCATTTGAGTCCAGTGAATAGTGTGTGAAAATGAGAAACAGCAGAACAAAAAGCACTCTATTAACTGGGGAAGTGGTCTAGGCACGATACTCTCATCTTGGTTCTACAAATAGACCACACTTCTTGCAAAGAGTTTTGCTTGTACTACTTCCAGGACCAATAGTGTAATAAAGGTGAAATTGGTGAAATAACTCATTTCACCAATAGTGAAATGAGTTCAAGGAGAGAAAGAGGTGCAGTGACAGAGGGCATTTACCTCTAAGGTGGAAAAGAGGCATTCCTTCCACTTTAAGCAGCTTCTTCTCAACTCAAAACTATACGACAGACAAAACAACCATCAGAACTTCCTTCTGGTTCTCACCTGGGCTCTGCTCATCAAGGACATCATGACAGACAGACAGACGGACAAGACAGATAGGCAGGCAGACTGAACAACCTTCTCTCCAAATTCTTTGACTGTCCTCTTTCAATTTAAGTTTCCCCAACTTTGCCGGTGGCTTAGACAGCCAAAAATCTGTCTGTAAATGAAGGAGACCTGGGTTCGATCCCTGGGTTGGGAAGATCTCCTGGAGAAGGGAAGGGCTACACACTCCAGTATTCTTGCCTGGAGAATCCCCATGGACAGAGAAGCCTGGCGGGCTACAGTCCCTGAGGTCACAAAAGAGTCGGACACGTCTGAGTGACTGAGAATACAATATAATCAATATAATATAACACAAGATAATACAATGCTGAGACACCAAATACAACACATGAAGAAAAGCTAAGGTTACAGATAGCAGGAAGTGGCCAGCACTTTTTGGCTGGGGGTGGGGGATGGGGTGGAGGGGTGGTGCAATTTTCTGTCAAGTTCCAGGTAGTAAGAATTAAGCTCAGTCCCAAGTACTCTGCTCGGCCCTGCCCACCAGCGGCAGTGCACACACCGCTGAGCACAGCGACATTCCCACCAAACTGTATTTGCAGAAGCAGATACAGGGCTGGATTTTGCTCTCAGGCTGCAGTTCAGTGACCCCTGGGCTAGAGAGATAAAGAGTAAATGCTCGGGTCAGGGGTACCTGGGAGAAGCAGAAACCACAGCAGGGCTGGCTAGTGGAAGGGACAAAGACAGACACTATGTGAATCAGAGAAAGGGGAGAAAGACCCTGACTTCTCCCTCGTCCCACCCTGCAGCATCCTGCCCCTCCCTCTCAGCCAGTCAGAGGCCACCTGACAGAAGGACAGAGAAAATGCATACTGCAGTGATCAGTCTCCGTGATAATGCAGGAACCCTGCTAAACGAACATGAAGCCAAACACACCAAAAAGTGAAACCACTAATCAACTAATTTCATACCGAAAAAAATGTTGCCCTATACAAGGATGTCTTTTACCTTAAATGGCTGTCATATAACTGCATAAAACAATAGGTCAAAAGAGGAGCCATATGACAGTAAAAACTTATCTCGGTGCAAATTATCTAAAATAAAGAAAACCCATAACTCAAAGGGCACGTGGTCATCCATAACACTGTCCCAAATGAAAGGGGGGTGTGTAGAGTTGGAGGTTTTCTGAATACATCAGTGACCTGCCAATTCCATTTTTATCATCGTGTTTCTATCCCATTAGACTATTTGACATGAGAGAACTGCTGTTAATTTTCTAGCTCTTTAACTGTGATATACATTAGAGAGGAGGAAGGCATGGAAATAGATCTATTCACAGAAAAGATTATGCAAGGGAAACATCTGAAAAGAAGCAGTTCTCTGATTCAGGCTCTTTTAGATCAGATTTTCAGTTCTCTTTAAAATGCTCGCTTGAAGGTAAACAAAGGCTTTTGCATGAAAGCTAAACGTACTTTCATAGGCAATCTCTATGTATTCACTGTATTAAAACCAAGGTCAGTAACAAAACCAAGGAAATGGGGTATTCCTTGGTATTCCAGTGGGTAGGACTTTCTGCTTTCAGGGCTGAGGACACACGTTCAATCCCTGGTCGGAGAACTATGCCCCATAAGCCACATGCTGCAGCCAAAAAATATATATACATATATTCAAGGAAACGCTTTAGAAGACAGTCCACAAAGACTGCCACTCTGGGTGATACAAAATTATACACAAGACTGCCACTCTGGGTAATGCAAAATTATCAACTTATGAGCTTAAGAAGCAATTATTTAAATAAAGTTATTATAAGAGTAGGATTGAGGTGAAAGAGTCAATGACATTTTATAGGTAATATATCACTTAGAACTAGCAAAATTTTATATACTCAGATTAAGTAATCTTCTTTATGTTAAATTTCTGCTTTCTAATTTTTAAATGGAAATCCTAAAAACGCAGTTTATAGTTTAAAACTACCAAGAGAGACTTATCAGGGTATTTTAACTACTTTTACAGAGAGTTAATCACAGACTATAGATTTTCCCTGTGACTCACTTTTATGAGCTAAATTAGAAGTTATCTCACTTTCCCCTCTATAACTGCAGACTCTAAGTAGCAAAAAGTCACCCTAACAATTGAAATTCTGCACCAATACATAAATTGCATCTCTCATACATGATCATAAGTAGCTTTCAATGACCTCTATTCATCAATGGTTTATGAAACACTGTACTAGGTGCAGGCATTTATTAAGTCTCTGAGCCCAGTGCCCTGAAATCAAAATCCGAGAAACTACAACGAGAGGGAAAAAAGACAACAGCTCGGTGGTAAGACACAACTCCGCAGTACAGATATAAATACTGCTCTCCAGGATCCTGTGTTCCTTTCATATTTTTGATATCTTTATCCTGGCCGTCAACATTTTTTCTCCCCTCTTCATTCCTTGGGCCATTCTTCCTAACCTCTCCTGTCCTCCCTAGACTCCAATATTCCCCAAGCTCACAATTTTTCTTTCGAGCCTTTATGTTCTTCCACAAACTGCCAGCGCTCGTCCACAGGCCGGAGCTCCCTAACTAAAGATGGTTATTGATGTACAGTACCAGTGCTTTAGTGCAGCAGCAGAATCAATAAACGAGAAAATACTGCTTTGTCAGGCTTCGCCGGAGCATGCTGGGAAACTTTACTGCTCTGGATGGCTACAGCAAGCTTAATACGCGAGAGGGAGAGCCAGCTCCCTTCTGCGGAGAGAATGATGTTCTCCTACCCTCTAGTGACTATAAAGGAGTAAGACAAAAGTTGGAGGGATTTCTGAGACAGCTTCACATGATTATTTACTGCCTCTTAATTTTATTTCTAAAAAGAAGCAGAGTTCTGAAAACCCAGTGAACAATTAAAACAAAGCTAAATTAAAAAAAAAAAAGCAAAAAGCTTAGCCTGGTTATTTTTAAAGGGCTCCCAAAATGCAAAGGATATACATTTTAGGAAGAGTCAGAACTTTGATTCCTCTGGATTTTAAAAAGCAAGGCTTAGAAAGTTTGCCTTCCTAAATGACTAGTCAGGTTACAAATCTCTCTCTCTCACACATACACATGCTCTTATAATGCACAAAATCTTTGTTTCAATCTCCTTATTTTACAGCGAAGTAAACAACTACAGGTTAGAAATGAGAACTGGTATACATCTGTGTACAGGTGTGTGTGTATAAATAAATGCATATACAGAGCTTGCCCATGCAAGCACACAGACCCATCATGGGCACCTCCATCTTGATTATTCCTCTTCTGAAAGCAGTAGAGCTGCCAAAGTAAGTTACACAGAGGTTTTTTTAATTTGTTTACATTTAGTGAATTTTGACATTTAGTCACTTCAGTGACAACGTATTACCTTCAGAACCTGATGAATTGATAACACATCCCTACCTTAAATTGCATAGAACTATTTTTCATGGAGAAATCTTTAAAGAAACAAAGAAACACTTACAAAAATAAACAAATAAATGGTAAAATAGAAATAGTATAAAAAAGATTTATAAAATATACCACATATTCCTCTCAATCTTTTCATTGCCCTTATAGCACCAAAATTAGCTTCTACCTAATGGTAAGTAACTTTCTAAAGGACTAAGTCTAATGCACTGCAGCTACAAATAATTCAAGCTTAATGAAGTGCAACATTCTTTTTTTTTTAATTTATTTATTTAATTGGAGGCTAATTACTCTACAATATTGCAGTGGTTTTTGCCATACATTGATATGAATCAGCCATGGGTATACATGTGTCCCCCATCTTGAAGTGTAACATTCTAACATGGCTGGCACATATAAAAGTTCACCTCTAAAACAAGCGTAAGTTCTAACATCTGGCTATGCTGTTATTAAATGAAATTTAAAAGAGAGTATGTTTCCTTTTTATTCATATCAGCAGTCAGAGGGGATAAAAGCCTTTACATGGAAAGGTTGGATAGTATCAGTCATGTCTACATTTGTCTTTGCTACAAAGATGAACCACATGATGAAAAGAAAGAAAACAGCTATATTTACCTTACTGGCACTTAACCGCTTCCGATTCGACCAACGCTAAGGATTACGTCCATTGGATGGTGAAAACAGCAAAATAAAAGAGAGAAACGCAGCTGTTAACAACATGATCGTGTTATTATGCTAGTTAGATGGCGCAGACTGCATTCAAACCACTGACACCCACATTCTGAGGTTAGAGAAAACACACAGAACAAGAAGAGCTAGAAACCTAGGAAAATCACATTTCCATGGCTGTGTTACACCATTTTCTCACAGAATTCAAAAACGAAAAAAGAAGGACACATAACACTACTCAGTCCTTACAAGATACATTTATGTTTTTATTTACCTGAAAACACTATAATTTTACCTCTAAAAGCAAAGTGGAAAGGCAGATTTCTCCTACCTGAAATACTCAGAGTGCATTATGAAAATGTTTAAGAAGTTCATGGACAAAGTCAGTTCATGTTTAAGTTTCTGTAGTCTTAGATACAGGAAAAAAAAAAATCATTCCATTTCCCTCTGCTGAGTAAATCTCAATATTCAAAATAATAGGAAAAACAATGGGAGTCATTCCTGCACAGTTAAGAAAAACAAGCTAACGCAGCAGTCGGGAGGGAAGGAAAAAAGTATTCTGGACAGCCGGTAACCTCACCATTGTTCTCTTTTTGATCTTTCATTTGTTGAGCTAAGGCTGCTGAATTTTGTCCATAATTAAAGTTCTCTCCTAACAAAATCCCTCATTACCCCTGTCACCGTCCAGTACTGCAAAGCTCTATTCTGGCTGGTTAACCAGCTAACTGGATAAATTTGGCAGATTATAACTCAATTATGCATCTAATTGAGCAGCTCATAGTAACTATTATGATTAAGGAAAAAAAAATACCTTTAGGCAAATAACCTATCTGCTTTGTCAATACACCTCCCCAATATATTACAAACCAGAAGACAAATCATCTCTGGGGGAAGTTCACTTATATTCCAAGGACCAACACCTAGAAATGTTGGTACAGAAATATCTTGAAAATATTCTTCAGTAAAAACACTGCCTCTGGAGACACTGTGAGCTCAGCCACTCGGCATGTGACCCAGAGTTATAGACACTCCAAGCTGGGTGTTAAAATCAGTTCTTTTTGTATTTTCCCAACATATGGACAAATATTTTCACCCAGAACAAGCACTAAAATTAATCACTGTCTTGTAAATACACACGGCTATTTCTAAACAGTCTTTTGAAATATAATTCATTTGATTTTTATATCCCCAAAGACTAAAAAATAGATAAGAAAATTAATGGAAAATGAGTACCACTGTTTGCTCACTATAATACTAACACTACCTTATATCAAGTGTCTGCTCCATGCTAAGCACTATTTTTGGTCATCGTGATCTTCACAAACCTATAAAATAGATTTTTTTTTAATCCCTATTTCACACATGAGGAATTTGTAGCTGTGAGAGGTTAAGCAATTCTGTGAATCTGACCTGATCACTTAACTTCTCAAAACTAAAAATAGTGGAGTTGGGATTCAAACCCAGGCAGTCTGATGACAGAGCCCATAATTGTAACTATAATCCAATTTTGTCAAAAAAAAGAGACAGAAGGCAGGTTCGTCAGCGCTCCAGCCAGGGTCTTACCTTCTAACTGCACCATGCCCATACGCCCTGGCCCTGAGGGTCAATTCACAGATATTTTGCACATTTTAAGGTTTTTATCAGCTTGACTCTAAAACAACAAACACTGCCTCAATGACCACCAGGTACAGAACTGTGAATTCAAACTGAAATCTCTCCATCAGGTTTTAAATTAAAATGGAAATTTATAAACAAATTATTTCCAAGTAATCCCAGTCTCCCCTGTTAGTTATTCCAATTAAAAAACCCTAATATAATATATCTTTAAATACTAACTTAAACCCAAGGAAAAGAACGAGTGTTTTCTGATATCTACTCTATCCAAAGAGCCCCCGATATTCATGCTAAATTGAATAGCCACACATGACCCAGGATGAATTATTCCCTGCTCAGCTGTACTCTGAACAAGTATATCAATGGGAAAATTACACTACCAATCAGAACAAATAGAACAGGCATTGTTAATTATCATTATTATACTCCATTTTAGTTATATATTCGCTATTTTTCAGTCACTATGTCCAACCCTTTGCAACCCATAGACTACATATATATATATATAAACACACATACATATAGTAATATATACATGCATAATATGTATGTACACATGTATATACATGCATGTACATATACATAAAAGTACACAAACATATAGTAAATATAGTGTGCCTGAGAGCCCCTGCCAAACAAGTAAAGAACAAAGAAAATGAAAAATCATATCAAGTACGTAATGCATACAGCCTGACAAACTTTCAAAAACAGGGGGTGGGGGAGTCAATGGAAAGAAGGACCAAACTGAGTGAGAAGTGTCTCTCTTTCCACTAAATGCTCTGAATAGACAGGCTTTGAGATGTTTTCCAAAAACAAACTCAAGCAGCATTGAGTATTAATTGCTCTGCAACTTGAAATAAACTTTAACTGAAATGGCTCTCTTTAAAAACTCCAAATATTGGCAATATTTCAACATATTTTAAATGCCAGTAGTATTGCTAAATATGATCTGATACACTACAGAAAAATCCACAAGTGGAATAAACAGGCTGCTATTATGTAGCTCTCTTCATGAGGTCATTATCCAAATTTACAAACCCCATTTAAATATGTAAGAAATTTTCAGAATATACCAGCTGGCAACTGGGCAACCATGTGGCAAACACAATGCTCATCTACACGGCATGTCATTTTAACCCGGCATCCAGCTCATGGAAGCAGTCACCTACTGGATGCACGGACACTGAATGCAATGGCAAAGCCATCAAAACTATGAGACGCTAAAGGAAATCCCTCCATCATTAGGTTGTATGGAAAAGTATTTTCAACATCAATGTAAGACATTTTAACATCAAAGTATCAGTGCTATTGAGGCCTCAGGTTTTAACCATGCCACTTCTTCATTAATAAATGGAGATCACTTTCCCAAAGTTATTGTCAAGTAAATGCTCATAAGTAAAGAATTCAAATTAAAAATAACAACTGTGCAGTTGACCCTCTGGCAACTGAAAAGCCACTGTTCAGTTTTTTGTTTTTCTTTTTTAACTCCTTTAAGCTATCTTCAGTAAGTTCACTAGTAAATCACTCATGATTTTCATCAGGAAAATAAATTACAGCCAACAGCAAAGGTGATGTCAAAATGAAGAATACTCTCCACACTGACCCCAGTGACTCAATTCAAGAAGTATTATTGGAGGCCTAATTTAAAAACAGGCTTCAGATTTTCATAACAGATTCTATTAAGTTTAAATTTTAACATATCTTTGTCTTTTTTCAAGTAGCTGTTTTTAATTGGCTTTTAAAATACCTTTCAAATAAATTACAATCAAGGATGCTTTCATTCTCATTTTCATTCTTGGAATTGTAACATACAATACCCAAATATAAAATAAGATTATAGTTTGTATTCAGATATTTGCTCCTAAAAACAGAGTGCTGATCACACTGTCACAAAATCTAATGCTTTTTTCTGATGCTATAGATATCTTTAATAGGTAGTACATTAACTAGAAATTTCCATGTAACAGACCAGAGAATATTAAAATGTGTATCTCCTCAGAAGTACTCTCAATAGAAAATGTGGTAGCTAGGAGAAAAAGTTGAGACGGAAATGATGCATTGATCACCTTAATAATGTATGTACAGCACAATTATTAAATCCTAGAAATTGCTTTTCACAACTGAATAATGCCTAAGTCATCTAGTACTTAAGAAAATGGTAAATGGAAACAGTAACACTATGTAAAAGTGATATTTTGGATGATGTGTTGCAAGTAAACCATAGCAGTGTATATATTTAATAACAGCAATACATTCACATCCCTAGCCAAAACAGAGATCATTCCTTAATGGGTTTTTCTTTCCAGGTTTCCATAAGAAAGGCTGTACATTATCACAGAGAGATAACTTTAAGTCTTTATGCAATTCTTCCCCCTACTCAAATAATGACAAAAATGTCAGTCACCTGGTAACCCAATTATCAAAGAAAAATTTCAATGGAGAATTTTAAAAAGAACAAAAGGATCAGACTCACGTGTCTCTTGAAATCACACTGTTTTACTACTAGGTTCAAATTTAATACAATCACTCCCATGTCATCTTCTAAACTGTTTGGATCTTCCAATTTTAAGATATGCTCAGTCGTTCTAGAAGCAAAACGCAACGAATGACATTAGCATTTATTGGGTTAGTATTTTTTGCCTTAGAATAAATACATCAGGTTCTTATGATAAAAATCTACCTCTAAATAGGCCTAAGACACAAGTTAAAGAGCACAACAAATTTAGTGAAAATAAACCAATTTTTCAGGGTCAAGAAATGCACTGCCTAATTCAACAGATGGTCAACTGATTCTTCTCCCCTACCACCCAAGGAAAATGTAAATACTTGCTTTAATTTTAAGGTAAGTAGGTTAATGAACTTCGATATTAACAAATAGAAGTACAAAATTCACCCCTTTTAAATTATGTTCACACCTTTTAAATTACATTACGGAAGATTTAATGTCAGACCAATATATATTTGGAAGCTAAAAAGCAAAAGTCGTAGAAAATCTCACATTTTAAAGCACTCTTTCATTTATTCAGATTTTTCTCACTTTATTATCTTGAGTTACCTCTAAAATTCACTAATCACAATTAGATGGTAAAATTACAATACCTGTTAAGCTCAAGATCACTCAAAATGACAAATGCAGAACCCATGAAATCAGATGTAGTTAAATCTCGATCATATACCTACAAAGAGAAGGGGGGGCCAGTAATGCATTAATATGGTAAACAAATTGAGTATATCACAGTATAGATAAATGCAACAGACTGGGAATTTTGAGTGCAATCTTCTAGATCTAAGAATAATTTGCACAGTATAGTTAAAGAAGAATTTAGCCAAGCTGGTGAAGAGAACAAAATTATTCAAACCTGTCCATTTTGCTTACTATGGCCAAAATAACAGAAAATACTTCTAAGGCAGTATTCATACGCATTAAGACATTTTTGCACAATGGACCACTCTGTAGTTTAAGTGGTCTCTCATTAAAATTTAGTATTTTCCACTGTGGGCAACTCTGCCAATTAAATAGAAATTTGCGAAATTTTCTACAGCAATCCCATCCTGTGCTCAACTCATGCAGTTTTAACCCAGATGTTAGAGCAATTGATGCTTATAACTGGTAGCTTAAAGCTCTATTAAGTATAAAGTTATTCCTAATGAGGAAGGCTTTAGTACTTGTCACCACTGCATTGGCAGTAATAATTCTTCCACGTTCAGTAAGTTTAAATACAATCAATGGGGATATTATTTTCACTCCGATTGATCTGAGAGTAACATACAGTTTTGAACCAAGGGTATAAAGAATCCCTTCTACACATATTTTTTAACACAGTGCTTAGGAATTATACAAGTATGAATTTGGGGAAGTTGACTTTTAAGAAGGCAAAGATGGCTGAGAGATGAATATTTTTAATAAAAGAGGAGATCTGAACGTCATTTGGGATTACCTTCACACGCAGCTTTTGATCAAGGCTTTGAATTGGCAATACGACTATCTCGTCCCAAACTGGGTTCAAGTTCTTATATATGACTTTACTTTTGTACAGGGTCTTCCCATTCAGCTTAAACTTCACATAGGGATCACTCGTGCCTTTAACAAAAAAGAGAGCAGGACCAGTTTAAAAAATACACGTAGAAACCGTGGAATCTCCATTAATTAAAGATCCTTCCCACAATCCAGACTCAGAGCGTATCGCTGAGCACACCCAGAACAAATGTCTCCCTGCATAGAGACTAAGGGTTGAGAGTGGAGAGAAATGAAACAATCTGGGGAAAGCGCTGATTCTTCCTTGCCTTTTGTGATAGAATATAAATGGGGTCCTTGAACTTTCTCTGTGTGGTTTCATTGTGGGTATGTCATCACTCTCCTACCCACAAAAAATCCAAGACACAAAATCCACCGGCACCAGCCACGGACGTCAGGGGTCCTGGAGAGAAGCCGACCCCGCCCAAGGATGGCCGTGAGTCAGAGAGAAGGGAAAGAAACTTTTCAAACATTTGGCCAGATGGCTGACTCGAGAGAACCCTGTACTTTAGAATACAATCATAATAAATAAATCAATCTCTGGAACCATCGGCTCAAAAGATGGGGCCAGGGGACTCACACTGGAACGGGGGCCGCAGAGATTAAGCTGACAAAGTTGCCATTCTTCGCCACCCCCCGCATCTGCAGCAAAGCAGAGAAGGCTGTTCCCCCCGGCCAGCTGAACGCCCCTCGGCCAGGCCCTCAGCGGGCCCCGGGCTGACACCCTGACCTGCGGCCTCCTCCCGGGGAGCTTTGAAACAGACGCCAAGAGGAATGAATAATGTGCCGCCAGAGCCACTGTGTCCAAAGCAGAAAGAGGGACTGGTGACGGACCCTCCTGCACACTCTCGAGATCAACTGAGGAAAAAAAAAAGCCTGTAAATAAAATACCAGGATTCTGTGCTGTGCATGTGGGTTACACGCGCGCAAGTGTACCACCACACTCAGGGCACAGAGCACTCCCTGGGACATCCTTGCGCACTACCAGTCAATGAATGAGGAAGAAAGGAGGCAAGAATGAATGAATGAATAACCCTTGAGGGCAAAAATGAAGGCCAGCTGATCATGCTACAAAGAGAGGAAGAAAAAACCTCTAATTTGGGGAAGTATGCTGGTATAATTCATTATGAACCAGACTCTGCATAAGTCTGAACTCAGAGCCCAACGGTCTGTTTTGTCCACTGACACATTCCAGGTGTCTTGGACAATGCCCAACAGAGGCCTCCACAGATTTACTGTCGTGAGTTCTTGATATTAAAGTCAAGCTGATAGGGTCTAAAAATATTACATCAAAAATTAATTAGGCTACTCTGTCACAAATATTTCCAACTCCTTATTATCTACCATGAATCATTTCAATCATTTCAATCTTTTTTTTTCCCCCCAGCTCTTTCCGAGGTTTCTGCGGGATGGAAAACTGAACACAAATGCAATCCTTATCCCGAAGATTTTAACTGGCAGTCACGTCACTCGAGGGTAAGATAACACACACTGATTAAAAGTCCTAACAGAGGAACCAAGGTCCCCGAGTGTTAACTCAGCCATTCCAGGATGGCAAGGCTACTAACTTTAAAACAAAGAAATCCAATGACAGACACACACGGATGCATATTCAACTCCCACAGTTTAAGTCTGGCAACAAAGGCGCAGAAACCCAGCAGTCTTTATTTTGCTTTTTTAATTTTTCAATTTGTTTTTTAATTGGAGGAAGGTGGCTTTACAATGATGTGTTGGTTTCTGTCACACAACTCGAAGCAGTCATCACTATATAGACGAGCCTCCCCACCCTCCAGGTCCTCACAGGGAGCAGAGCTGGGCTCCCTGGCCTATACAACAGCCTCCCCCAGCTATCTTTTACACACCATAGTGTCCATATGTCAATGCGACTTTCTCAAGAACCCAGCAGTATTTCTTTCAAACCTGGACACATATGCATGCAGTTCTGAGCAGGAGAGCAAAAACGAAGGCATTCCCAGCCATTCAGTGGCCCAGTCACTGGTGAGGCAGTAATCCCTCCCACCTCCCTCCCTTTCACAGTAAAAGAGAACACCTCTGGCAAGTCAGATTTTAACAATCATTCTGATATATATATAGATAAAAAAGGGGGGGGGGACCTCTAATAAAAAGAGGCCTTTAATTAAATGAAATTGCCACTCTGGGATCAGGCCTTCATGCCTGTCAGCGTGCTCTCAAAATAAACACCTCACAAGCCGGCCTCGGTGGCGTGGCTTTCTCAGCGGCAAAGCACGCTGGGTAATCCCCAGGCATCTTGACAGCTACATAATGTTCAAACTGCTTCACGGGTGAATGGCGGCAGCGCGTGAAAGAAAATATTAATGTCTGGAATTAATAGAAAAAAGAGGACCGGGGTTTACAAAACCAAACAAGGAACCAGGGTGTCGAGTGAGCGCGGAGTTAATTGTTAGGGAAAAACTGAGAAACGCGGGGGTGGGGGCTTGGGGGGCACGCCGTGGTTTTTCTCTCAGCGCCTAAGTGCCTCGCTGTCAGGCAAGTGACATCTTAACTAGGCCGGTTCTGAAAAGGGGTCGCGGCTCAGGAATGCAAGGCCCGGATGATACAAATGGTGAGATGACACCTGAATGGGTGGACTTTAACCTTCCCCCCCCCCCACCACGGGGGCGCTTCGTAAACAATGAGGCCCTCGGGAATAAAGAGGTGCTGTGGAACTTTAGGAGAATGAAACCGGGAGGCCTGAGACGAGGCGTCCACCCCGGGTTACCGCCCGCTCCGCCACGCGGACTCCCCGGGATCACACAGCCTCAGGTTTAGACCTTGCGAGCGTTAAGCATCCGTGGCCGGGTTTTCCCGCTCCCCTGCCCGCCATGCTGTGGTGGTGTGTGTGCTCAGAGAGGGTGATGCCACTCCCTGCTCCTCCAGAAACGCTGCACCGAGTCACGCTCCTGACAACAGCAGGGCAGTCCCCATTTCTACTCACGACACCCCGATGGGCACGTCTCTGTGGGCTACCATCACTCACTGGTTGCAAACTCAGGTTGCCTCAGACCACCGTCCACTGCTAGGTACCAAGGGGGACTGCAAGGGGAAATCCAGCCAGAGCCTTTCCTTCAGCACCTGACGGGCAGCACACGTAAGGCATATGTATCACCAGGTCTAAGGTAAGTGTCAAAAGAGAACAGAGCTTGGGGGTTGGAGGCTCATTCACAGTGCTAACTGGGGTATCGGTGGAGGCTGAAATAGAGGAGGTGGGAATTGAAACATGGGTGGATCTGGCCACACAGAGAAGGCCCAAGGCCATTTCGGCTGGAGGGATCGGCACTGAAAGGGGAAAGAGACTGGCAATTAAGAAATGCCTGAATTTGTGTGGTGTCCAGCAAGCATTTTAATTCATCCAAAAATTAAGGGAAAAAATGTTAATGAGAAAGTTTAAAAAAATCCAGTTTTGAATCAGAGACTAAAATGCCTTAAAATCACAAAATAAAAAGTTATGGTTTTGCTCTGTAAGAAATAAAGGGTGGGTTGTTTTTCTTGTTCTTTTTTAATATAAAAATGTTTAAAAAGTGTAGTATACACTCATGATTCTGAAAGGTATGAAACGAAAATTCTCCACCCTCTTAATGTTTCCTCATTCCCATTCCTGTAACGCACCAGTTTCTAGACTGTTTTACAGGAAAAAAAATACAAGAATTGTTTTTAACTTGAATGCAATCATATTAGATGCACTAATTTCACAATTAAAGTACCTGGAAGCTCTGTTTGTATCAACAATGCAGATTTCTCAGTTTTTTAACTCTTACCAACTGCATACATTTTCATTGTGTTGTTGTATCTTAATTTATGTAATTAGTTACCAAATAATGAACATTTATTTCATTGACAATATTTTTTTTTTACTAGCACAAACAATACTACAAGCATCTATGTATGTCTGTCTCAGAGTTCACACATGATTTTTTTTTTTTTTTAAAGGCAGGACAAATGAATGTGTGTCTTTTCTGGTTCTGACAACCACAGTCAAATTATTCTTCCAAAATCTGTCAAAATGTACACTTCCATTAAAAGTATATGTTTTCTATTTTTTTCTTTACATGCTCACCAATATTTGATGTCATAAACTTTTACTTTGAACCAATGGCAGGTAAAAAAAATAGTATCTGTATTTTTCTCTGTCATTAACATTTTGAGTAAAGTTTCAGATCTTTGATATTTTCATGACCTACATTTGTCTTTCTTTGTCAGGGAAATTCTCACTGATATCATTTGCCCATTTTTCTATAAGCTCATGGTTTTGTCTTCTGCTTATGGACTTGAATGAGCCCTTAATTATGGAAAGCAGCCGCTGACTGTAAATCTTGTCATACTTTGTTTAGACTTACATTATTTCTTGCAATAAGTTATTTTCACTTTTTATTTAGGCAAATTTACCAGTTTTATTTATGACATTGTCATTTAACATTCTGCTTAGGAGAAGTTTCCTCACTAAAGGATTTTAAATTAGTTCAGCCATGTTTCTTCCCACCGATTTTTGTAGTTTTTCGTTTTTTACACTTAAGTCTTTGCTCCATCTGGAATTATTTTAATGCAAGAAGGAAGGAAATTCAGGTTTACTTATGAGCAGGGGAGCAGAATGATCAGAGCCAAGCTTTAGAAATATAAATCTGGCAGCAGCTTATAATTCAGAAGGAAGAAGAAACAGGCAGAAGCAAAGAAACCTGGTAGCTGAGATACTATAGCACCGGGGAATTGAATAGAGAGCGATACCCAGACGCTAAGAAGCAGCGAGGTTTCACAAAGCATGATTCATGGAACACTCGTATTTCACGATGCACCACAGACTGAAAGGGTCTTGTCATCGGAACCACTGGGAAAAGCTGTTTACTCTTCCCTTACTCGGAACTTCCTATGTAGAGTAAAACATTAAACTGCGCAGGCCCAAGAAGTGCATTAATGACAAACAAAAGCAAACAATAAAAACAGTCTGGGACGTCCCTGGTGGTCCACGGGTTAAGAATCCACAATCCAATGTAGAGGACGTGGGTTTGATTCCTGGTTCAGGAACTCAGACCCCACATGTTGCGGGGCAGCTAAGCCCATGTGCCATAAGTACTGAGCCTGTGCGTCGCTCAAGAGAAGCCTGTCCGCAGCAACAAATAGCCCACAAAGGGCACTGAAAGACCCCTCATGCCACAACCAAGACACAGCACAGCCAAGTTAAAGACACATACATAAATTCAAATGCATAAAAAAAAGCAGGGTTCAACTTTTCTACTCTGTATTTCATAAAATTGTTTAAATATAGAAAACATTTTACTTGGGCACCTGAACACATAATATTAAACTCCTCCAAATCAAAGTTCTGGAAGGTAGGATGTATGCCCAGAGTTACCTAATATGCATAGTAGTTGAATTAGATGAAGACGTGAATAAATCAATGAATAAACTTTAAAGTAAGATAGGCATGGTGGATTAAAATCCTAGACCTTCCTTTTAATAACCATATCACCTTAGGCATTGTGATTTCCTTAGGCCTTACTATCTTCACCTGTAGAAGGAAGGAGCTGTCTGAATACTTTTGTCAGGGGGTCCAAAGAGTTCAGTTCCAAGTCAAGAATTATTTACTAAGTCGTTAGGGAACTTGAGATACATGTAGATGAATTCACACTGCATAAACAGTATTTGGACACATATCAAAAGCATACATTCAACATTTTTTCTACCCTCTGGTTTCAGAGTAATAAGTGACTATTATTTTATTTATGCACATATGCTGAGATGATTTTCAATTCGTACACTTATTTAGAATTCTCTTCTTGCCAGAAGGTTAAAAAAAAAAAAAGCAAATCTGAGCTGTTTTTATAAGGGATCTGTAAGTTCTAACTTTCTCTGAGGCTGGCCAAATAAAAAACAGACCTGATTTGCAGAGAACAACCAAGTGATGATTTCTGAACAGCGGCTGCTGCCCTCTAGCAGTTACACTGAGATTTCCAGATTAAACTGCGTCCAGCTGCAGCTCTAGTTTTAAATCGGTGCATAGCTGCTTTACAATGTCGTGTTAAGTCTGCTGTAGAGCAAAGTGAATCGCCCATCCTTGGATGTGTGTGTGTGTGTGCACATGCACACTCACGCTCAGTCACTTCAGTCATGTCAGACTCTCTGTGACTCTATGCACCAGGCTCCTCTGTCCATGGGATTCTCCAGGCAAGAATACTACAGTAGGTTGCTGTGCCCCCTTGCAGGGGATCTTCCCGACTCAGGGACTGAACCCACGTCTCATGTCTCTTGCATTGGCAGGGGGGTTCTTTACCACTAGCGCCACCTGAGAAGTGCGCGCATGCGTGTGTGTATCCCTTCTCTTCCAGATTTCAGAGCCCTAAGAAGAGTTCCCTGTACTCCACAGCATGTTCTTACGAGCTAACTATTTTATACATGAGACCAACAGTGTGTATGTCTCAATCCCCATCTCCCAGTTCATCCTACTGCGCCCCTTCCCCTTGGTACCTGTGTTTGTTCTCTCCTACGTCTGCATCTCTGTTTCTGCTTTGCAAATAAGACCATCTATACTATTTTTCTAGATTTCACTTGCATGCATTAACTGACTTCACTCCGTACGACATTTCAACTGTAGCTTCCTTAACAGGCGCCTCCAGAGACTATAATACGCTTTATGGAAACTCAAAGGCCACTCTCCTCAGTCCATGGGACAGGAGAAACAACTTTCCCTTAGTAGAGCACAGTCTACTTTTCTTAACAGAGAAGTAGATTCAAGTCTAGCAGCCAGGTTCAAGCAGTAGATTCAGGTCCAGAGGAATTCCAAGCCAGGCTGCATCCACTAGAATAGGATGAAGGGAACATGCATTCCCAGGATTGTTTTAGCCCCTCCTCCTGCACGTGGTGGCTACATGCTTCTCTTCTTTTGGTACCAACCTCAGAAGAACAGGCTCCTCTTGGACCATCTAAGGGCCTTGCTTGCCATGTTTTCCCCCTTGGCACATCCTGGTTGTACTATTCCTGAACTTTTCTCCCAGGGTGATTGACGCTGCTCCTCTTGGGGAGCCTGGCACATGTAACAGCCGGATAACACCTTGGTCAAGGCTTGTCCATGGCTGGACCCTGTGATGTCATTTACCAGAGTCACCAAACTCCGTTTTTTGAAAGACACATCCAGCGGCCAACTTGCAGTGAGATCAAGGATCGCAATTCACCAATGTTACCAGAACTTGCTTATTTTAACTGTTTATAAAGTTTTACCAAAACTGCTTATTTTTCACTATTTATAAAGTTCGTATGGAATAAATAACGGGAATTAAGAGAGCTGTGGAAAGCGAGCTCCTCTTGGGGCCTTCAGATTCTCCCCCTCTACCATGGGCCCCCCAACTTCCATCGGCTGACTCACCACACCCCAAGACTCCCCTACTTTCCTTACTCTCTGCCCCCTCCCCAAGTCTGTTACTTCTAATAGTCTCTCTCTTTCTGTCTTTAGTCATCCCTTTTCTGGGATCTGCAGCATAAGCTGGGTCACTTCTGTTCCTTTTTATAATTTTTCTTGACCTGAGACAAATTAAATATTATTTAAGATGCTGTTTTGGCTTTGTCTTCAGAGCCAATTAACTAATATGACCCAGAGATCTTCAAAAGTTGTTTTTAAATGTTTTCATCCAATAACTTTATACACCTAATCTTATAAACAGATGAACGAAAAACACTGTCAATATACTGACAAATTCGGTAAATGCGCCATTTGGTAAACGGATTACTGAACAGGTTGGCCCTTGTTGAAGTGGTCACTAGGAAGAGGTGCCTGAACCCCGCTTCTTGATCCGGTGCTTCTTGATCAGAAGCACGCAGGGATGCAACCTTCTGCTTGATGACAGCATGCACAGCTGTCCCTGTAACACCAAAAGAGAAGGAACCAGGGTAAAAGATAGAAGAAGGCGTGACCACACAGAAAACAGGAGAGAAGAGCCAGTGACCAGGATATATCAGTGTGAACAGACCAGAAAGCACAGGGGGACAAAAAGGAAGTAAGCAAGCCAGAAAGCCAATCAGTGTGGCTGTCTGAAGCCTCTGGTCAAGCCTCCCAGATCTCTGCGTACATCAGCTCTCAGTGTTTCAGAAACCCACGCCGACAAAGCATACTGCAGCTACTGATACCTTAACATCCTTCTTTTTATTAATAGAAATACTTCAAATGTCCCCTGCTCACAATATTGTTTCAGCATAATTTTAAGTCTAATGAATTGAACACCAGCCTTCATGGAAAACGGACAACACTGCTGAAGTTTAGTATAATAACATTATTTATTATAAAAATAATAAAAACAATAAAATAAATAATAATAAAAATATTATAAAATAATATATAAATATAATATATATAAATAATATAAAATTATTTATAAAATATTAATTATAAAATATTATAAAATAATGTACATATACTACATATAATAAAAATAAATGTTTTAATATAAAAATGTTATTTAGTATAATAACATTTACAAAAGCTGTGAAATAAACACCATTTATGTTACCGTTTTAAGGATGAGGATGGTGAGTGAGTTACTAGACCCAAGCCTTAGTCCCAGACCCATTTAACTCTAACATTTTTTTTTTTTAGTCACTTGGTTGTGTCCAACTCTTTGTGACCCCATGGACAAACCCAGCCAGGCCCCTCTGTCCATGGACTTCTCCAGGAATGAATACTGGAGTAGGTCACCATTCCCTTCTCCAGGTACCCATTCCCTTCTCAAACCAGGGGTCGAACCCAGGTATCCTGCATTGCAGGCAGATTCTTTGTCATCTGAGTCACCAGGGAAGGCCCTACTTAAGTGCAGCCATAGTTAATCCCCAAGCATAACCTCTGAATTCTGACACTCCTTCCATCAAGAAGCAGGGCGCCTGTGTCCTGCCCCATCACCTGGGCCGCCACTTTAACCAACGCAGAGAGGTAAAAGTAACACCGTGTCCCTCATAAGGCTGCTCTGAAACAGTGACACAGCGGCCGCCCCGTGCACTGGAGTCCTGAGCTGTGACGGGAGAAGGGTGAAGATTCTGAGAGCATCGGGCTGTGAGAGAGCCAGGCCTCGCGTGTGACAGCCCTCCTCTTCTAAGCAAACACCTCAGGCCCCCAACCCGCCTGTGAACAGGCCTTTGAGTCCTTGGATGATGAAGTCCCTGCAGTCAAGTCACGCCCTAAATCTCACATTTCCCAGATGAGGCCCCAGACCATGTGCAGCAAAGCCAAGCCATCCCTGTGGTGCTTCGTGCAAATCCACACTCCAGAATTCACCAGTTCTGGGCTGCTGAGATTGCAGGTAATTTGTTAGATGCTGACAGTCTCGGGAATAATGCCCCTCACCATCGGCCATTGTGCTCCCCACCTCACATGCAGCATGCTAGAAAAACCCAAAGTGTGATGGCGTGATGGAATTAGCTGCCCAGCGCTGTACCTGACATCCAAATTAAACCACAAGGAAAATCACAGACACATGGAGAGACACCCTCTGTGGACTTCAGCCTCCGTGCAAACCATGCATACACCCTCCAGCAGAACTCACCATAGCAACATCAGAATCCAACAAAGGAAGCAAAAAGAACTACTCACAACAGAGCATGTGGTGTGGCACATATTACATCAGTGTGGAAATGAAAAAGATCCAACCAGTCCTTACAGAGAAATCCCATTTAACCAAACGGAAGGCACTGGATATTCAAGTCAATGGTCTTGGATGGGGAGGCGGAAAGGCTGTTTGTTACAAGCAGTGGACACAGGAAGGCCTTTGTCTTGCTCCAGGATCCTTCACAGAAATGGAGATGGGATCCCACCGAAGGGACAGGTAACTAACTATCCAAAGCAGAGGAGGACGGGTACCTTCTGATCAACCAGTGAGGATACAGTTGTTGCTTAGTCGCTAAGACATGTCCTATTCTTTTGCAACCCCATGGGCTGTAGCCTGCCAGGCTCCTCTGTGCATGGGATTTCCCAGGTAAGAAGAGTGGAGTGGGTTGCCGTCTCCTTCAGCAGGGAACCTTCCTGAACCAGGGATCAAACCCACATCTCCTGAACTGGTTAAGTGGGTTCTTCACCACCAAGTCACCTGGGAAGCCCGTGAGGATATGGCGTCATCAAGAAAAACCTCCAGAGGAAAGAGCTTAGTTGTGAGCCTCCATTAAGGGCTATGGGGTGGGGGGGCTTCCAGGTGGTCTGGTAGTAAAGAACCCACCTGTCAATGCAGGAGACATGAGAGACGTGGGTTCAATCCGTGGGTCGGGAAGACCCCCTGGAGGAGGGCACAGCAACCCACTCCAGTATTCTTGCCTGGAGTATCCCACGGACAGAGGAGCCTGGCTGGCTACAGTCCATGGGGTCGCAAAGAGTTGGACATGACTGAGCGACTAACACATACTAACAGCTGTGGGGACAAAGACAGCCGAGCGATGCTGGCCTGTATCTTAGTGGAAAGGGCGGAAAGCGAAGTCCGTCCCTGGTGAGATCCTGGCAGGCTACCAAAACCCAGCAAGTGGAGGAGCTCTAACTGCTATCTGGAGTTCAGGATGGGCGCTTGCGTCACTCAAGTTCCAAGTTTGCTGCTGAATGTGACTCTTTCTGAATAAGCTGGCCAACTGCATCTTTGTTCCTCCCACTCAAACATACCATGAAGGCTCGCCACCTGGTGTTCAGAGGAGGGACTCCAACACGAAGCAAAGCCCTAACTTTTGCAAAATAAAATGAACTCGCTGTGACCTTCCAATGCAGTCCAACTGTGACGTGGTGCTGGCACCAGAACAAGACACACACCCAGAGGAATCAAAGAGAAACCCAAGAAGCAGACCCTCGTGTGGACTGCATCTTAATACCCGATCAAAAGGTGACCATCAAATCATTAGGGAAAGGAAAATTTAGTTCCAGTTAACTAAATAGCCTTTTGGCAAGAAGTAAAACTAAGTTCGGGATTCTGGGCCAGAAATCAAAATAAACCTGATACAAGGAGATAAATGGAAAAATGGAAAAACCAGACAGAAAAGAGAATAAATATAGGTAATTATGTATTTCTACCAAGAGAGTAAAAGCCTTTCAAGGTACAAAAACCAAAGAAGAAACTCTACAGGATAAAATTGTAAGACTGGAAAAGATGTTTGCAACAAAAACTTTGTAAACAAAATTAAAAGGCAAATGACAAGTTAGAAAAATATTCTGTGAACATATCCAAAAACCATAAGAATTAGCCACAGAGATGGATGGAATTTGTCGTGTACAAAAGAGATGCAAATTTCTCTTAAACAAATACATCTCAGGGACCAAATTTCTTCACACAAACTGAAACAAAACCAAGATGATACTTCCTCTCTATCAAAATTAACAGAGGTAATCTACACAGAGTAGGTGAGAAATGGGAAGTGGATAAATCATATGCCCCTGGTGGGTGAGCCAAACAGGAGAGTTTCTCAAGAGTAAACTGGCAATTCTATACAGAGAACCTTGAAATGGTCAGATCACATGACAGGAAACATTCACTTCACTGCAATACATGACCTGCAAAGATATGGCCTGACACACAGATGCAGGCACAGGGACATGTACTATAGCATTATTACTAGTTACTAAAAATCTGGAATGATAGCCTAATCTGGAATATTAACTAAACAAAGAAGGGTGTACTATTAAGTGTTTAATTTCTTTTCAAAATAAAAAATTTATATAATACAGAAAAATATATGGGAGATAACAACAGCAAATAATAAGTTATTTGAAGCCAGATCCTATTTTACTTTAGAACTCAATATTTAAAAAAAAAAACCAGGTCAGCACAGTAGATTCAGTAAAACATTCCAATAAGTAATGACCAACACCAAGGTTTTCCATATTGGTTGATGTGAAACTTGAAGGATATTTTCTGAGTCAAATTTAAAATGAAGAAAATAAAACCATCAATCCACAATGGAGTTCTCAAATACTGCACCACTAAGAACTCGTGTCTCTTTCATTCCTGCTGTCACATTGGCAAGAAAGCAGGAACTGGTCTTAGAAAACACCCTGAACCATCCATCTGCGCTGTTGGCAGTGGGCAGGGCATTGAGGGGTACGGAATCTGAAGAGAAAAGCAAAAGTCATGCAAAAAAGAGGGTCAAATTATCGAGAGACTGGGAAGAAAGGCCATAATAAAACTGGCAGAAATGCCACAAGTCACTGCCTTTCTCAGAGGGAAAACAGAAGTTAAACCCAAAGAGAAATAACTGGAACCAGACAGAGCAACCGCCATGGCTCATGGTCCCGAACATGGGTCATGTCAGCCCCCGGGGTCACTGTACACGGCTGTGGCAGCCCCACCACACACACCCCCACAAGCCCACCCACCAAGTTCAGCCCCACAGTCACGGCTGGACGGTGTCTGAGCCGGTTTTCAAACTCAGATGGTCAGTGCCCAGAGTCCATGACTCTGAACTGTGTACAGTGCCCCTAACACCTTCCATCCTGGCACAAAAAGGTCACTTTTGTGGACACCACAGGGTATAGAGAAGAGACTGCTGAGGGGCTGGTCCAAGCCAACAGAGCTGCCCAGAGGCAGAGGGATGAACCCTCAGCCCCATTCACAGCACGCCAGCTGGGATGCTACACGGTCGGTCCTTGGTATATGACGCAGAGTTCTAGAAGCACCCCTTCTATCCTCGCAACACATCTGCCGTGAGGGAGCATGTTTCTCTCCAGGTCAAATACAAGAGCATCCTTCCCTTTTTAAAGAGAAATGTAGAATCATAAAAATAGTACAGTCTTTAAAATCAGCCTACAGATTCATTGGAAAGACTGATACTGAAGCTGAAGCTTCAATACTTTGGCCACCAGATGGGAAAAGCCAACTCATTGGAAAAGACCCTGATGCTGGGAAAGACTGAAGGCAGGAGGAAAAGGGGGCAACAGAGGATGAGATGGTTGGATGGCATCACCGACTGAATGGACCTGAGTTTGAGCAAACTCCAGGAGACAGTGAAGGACAGGGAAGCCTGATGTGCTACAGTCCATGTGGTTGCAAAGAGTTATACAACTTAGCAGCTGAATGACAGCAACTGATAAACTGCAAGAGATAAACAGAATTCAAATCAGAGGTACCAAATGATTTGTCACCAAATGTCACCAAATCACAGGGGACATTTGAACATTTTAATAGCAGTTTAGTAATTTATAAACCCCTTTTGCAAGGACAACTTTTCACACTAGTGGGAGATCTTTAACATTTCGGCTAAACCATTCCTTTCAAATAGGAAAATGACTTATCCAATGCTCTCTTTCTGTAATCTGCAAAAGTACTCGACCCTGCTCTAAAAAACCAAACAAAACAAAACTGGTCTCGTCTACCTAACCTAAATATAACCGTCTTCTGGATGGATGAATGAGTCATGAGTTTTCATTGCGTGAAACTCACAGCAAGAAGATGACCATGAACCTTCAGCCCTACAGCTGTGTACCACGGATGCTGCTGGCTCTGAACCGCAGTGGCGTTTTCCTTCCCTTTTGCAATACTGCAAATTGGCCACCAGAGGGCATCAGCAACCTAATATGCTAGTTCACAGCAAGGATACTATGTAACTAACTGCTTTCACATCAATGGAAAGGAAAAGGATTTCACGGCAAGGGCTGTTACTTTTCAGGAATTAATGCTCCAGAATGTAAACATGGAGGGGAGCATTTTTCCAAAGACAAGAGGCCTGCCCATGTCACGTGGTGCTCGTGCCAGGCCTAGAAAACACGGCTGCTGGCATTAGCAATGTCAGTTTGAGGGCACCAAAATATGTTCCTGCTCACATTACTTTTCATGGGAAACTGAGCCAGGGTTCAACTCTCGCTGCCTATCAACCAAACTATGAACCGGTTTCCTTCTGCTTTACCAATCTCAAAATTATAGGCTCCCTAAGAGTTATTACCACAGGGGCTTGTTCCTGTGGTGGCTCAGCAGTAAAGAATCCACCTGCCAATACAGGAGACATGGGTTCAATCCTTGGGTTGGAAAGAACCCCTGGAGAAGAAAATGGCAACCCACTCCAGTGTGCTTGCCCGGAAAATGTAATGGACAGAGAAGTCTGGTGGGCCACAGTCCTAAGGTCGAAAAAGAATTGGACATGACTTAGCGACTAAACAGCACCAACAAAGAGTTACCAGACAGTGGCTCAGAGAACTTGAAACATCTGTCTGGTTAGATCACAGACAATACAATCTGTAGAACCTCCCTCCCCCCGCTCAAAAAAAAAAAAAAAAAGAATATAAATGGAAAAGAGTAAAAGGAAAATATACAAGAGTAAAAGGAAGATGTTCGGAGGAGGAAGCGGAGTAGAAAGACAGAGCAGAGGAAAAATTAGATGTCACAAAAGGAGGGAAGGTGGGACCTACAGACAGGTGACAGAGAGGAACCAGGACAGGGCAGAGAGAGAAGACGGGGCTGAGATTTCTCCTTAGACGGCTCAGAAAGGTGGGCTTAAGGCAGTGTCGAGGCATCTGACAGCATCCGAGTATGGCTCAATCCTAGAACGACCACTGGAGCGGCACAGGTTGCCCAGGGTAGGGGGTGAGTCTGCAGGAACTCGCCAACAGTGGGTCAGGTCGAGACAAATTTGAAGGGCTGCATGTCAGGGAGTGGAAGAGAAGTTCCTGAGGAAAATAAGCTGTAAGAGGCAATTTCCTCAACGTGGCCACACTTGTAGCGCGACCTCCTCAAAACCTCTCAGTACTCCATGACAGGCCCCTTCCGTCCACGGTGGTTCATGCACGACAGGCAGGTCCATGATGGCGAGGTGAGTTCAGTCACTCACTAACTCCAGTTCTTTTTAATGAGCTGTGGGTTTTGCTGGGTTTCCTCAGTGTATACACCACACACCCACACACACAGACACGTCTTATATATAGATAAGATATTCTGTACGAGGAATATAGTCGTTGACAGCTGAAGACCCTGGGATGTTCCTGATGGTGACTATGTAACAGTATGTTCCTGATACCACTGCTAAGCCTGGGCATCCTTCAGAATTAGCAACTTCCTGTAACAAACTTTATCCAGAAAATCTTGAAATCCCACCTTGATAGTCTATTTAACAAACCAGCCCTGTGTCTGAGACAGAGAAGTGAGAAATTTAGATAAAACGTTCACAGCACTCTTTTCACCAGTGAAGGCCTATTCCTGGGAGGTTCCCTCACTGTTTATGGGTGGGCCAAGTGACAAAGTGTCCAGTCCTCAGTCATAAACCCTGGAGGGCCTTGTTTGAGGTTTGTTGGACATATCTTTTCCTGAGAGAAATATGATATTTCACTTTACTGCCCAGTGAAAATATGGGGGGGGGGGGCATTTTACCACTCAACATCTCTAGACTTTTCTGCACTATTTTATGTCACCTTACCGAGATGCTTTCCAGACACTTCATTTGAAAACATGAGTTTCACAACTTGGATCACCTCTTCAACAGCTCATACCTCCTTATTTTAAATAAAGATGCACTTCACTACTCTGAACAGCAGTTTCTTCAAGGGAAATATCCAAAATCAGATCAGAATATTCTAGATCAAGGTCAACAAATTTTGGACAAGGATCAAATCCAACCTAGTGTAAAGTTGTATTGGAAAACAGTTATGTCCACTGATTTTACACATTGTCTATGACTGTGCATACATGCATGGTAAGTTGCATCAAGTCGTGTCTGACTTTGCGACTCCACGGACGGTTCCTCTGTCCATGGGATTCTCCAGTCAAGAATACTGGAGGAGGCTGCCATTTCCTCCTCCAAGGGATCTTACCGACCCAGGCATCAAACCCACATCTCTTACATCTCCTGTATTGGCAGGCGGATTCTTTACCACCAGTGCTACCCGGGAAGCCACTATGTTATACATCTTTTTCTCAAATCTCACAACTACATTTTAAGACAAGCTGCATCGTGCCCATTCTGCAGATGGGTAAATTCCACTTCAGAGTGAGCGAGCTGCCATAGGAAGTCACAAGCCAGGAAGTGGACTGTCATGTCACAGTCCTCTACTTGATCCAGAGCCACCCACTCTGCCAAGACCTGCCTCCCTGCAAGTCCCCGATGAAGTCTCTGTACCTCAGTCACCTGAACTAGGACTCCTGTTAAATGGGTTGAAGCTGGTGATCTGTGTGACATTTTAAAATTGTATATATGTCTTGTCTTTTTTTTTTTTTCCAGACTTTATCACCAGGTCACAGTCGAGTTCCAGTGTGATGCTCATGTCATTGAAGGGACCAAATAAACACTCGCTGAATCAAGGAGTGAATGAAGGAGTTCTGTTCCTTCCAGGGCAGATGTTTTCCCTTTCATGATAGTCTTTAATGCTCCTTATCTTTAAGGCCAGGGATTTCCCTAATGAAGAACTAAAATGCATTAGAAGCACTGTGTGTATAAACCACCAGTCTGGCCATGGGGCTGCAAAGAGTTGGACATGACAGTGCACACAACACATGGCACTGCAGGACATATGAAGATAAATAAAATGGTCACCCTGCTAATGCAGCACCAATATTAACAGGGAGGATCAATCACTTATCCCACTAAGGGCAAAGGTGTATGGTCTGTAGAGGTAAACGTTCATAACACTGAGATGACAAGGAGCCTGTGTCTGTGAAAAACATAAAAGACTAGATAGAAGTTACATTTGAATAGATCTTGAAGGACATTTAGTATTGAAAAAATCAGCTACTGATCTTATATTCAGAAAATCAGAGTCCATGTGATCAGTTCAGTTTAGTTGCTCAGTCGTGTCCGACTCTTTGTGACCCCATGGACTGCAGCATGCCAGGCCTCCCTGTCCATCACCAACTCCTGGAGTTTACTCAAACTCATGTCCATCGAGTTGGTGATGACATCCAACCACCTCATCTTCTGTTGTCCCCTTCTCCTCCTGCTTTCAATCTTTCCCAGAATCAGGGTTTTTTCCAATGAGTCATTTCTTCGCATCAGGTGGCCAAAGTATTGGAGTTTTCAGCTTTAGCATCAATCCTTCCAATGAATATTCAGGACTGATTTCCTTTAGGATGGACTAGTTGGATCTCCTTGCAGTCCAAGGGATACAGAATACATAGTGTAAATTTCGGCACATCACAATGCTCTTTGCACCTAATTATGTTAATTAGGTGAATACCAAATTAAATTATGTTCAGAGAATACAAATTAAGTTAGAGAGCAAACATATAATGAGGTCCAGCCCCAGGAAAAGAGGACGCTATGTCTAAGAGAGGACTGAAATGCTCCCTATCAGAAGCACGTGTTTCTGTTCGCCTGCCACGGCTCATTGCCTAGAGCAGTGGTCCTCACAGCGTGGTTTCTGGACCAGCTGTGTTGTGATCGCCTGGGAACCTGTTAGAACTATAAGTTCTCTGGCACCACATCAGACATACTGAATCATAAACTTCTGTGGGTGGGCAAGGCGTATTTTCACAAGTCCTCTAGGCTGTTCAGACGTTCACTCAATTTTGAAAACTACTGGTCCCAAGGACTGCAATGGATAAAATTCTGAGTTGGGCTCCATGGAAAACACTGTCGGAGTGATAAGACCCGTCAACCCCACACAAAGGAGGCAGGGCACAGATGCCAAAGACTGTGATCCCTGCAGAAATCAACGTGGGCAGCCAGCATGCCCTGATCACACCCTAATACCTGTGAAAAGCAAGCAGTAATGAATGCAGTCACAAACACTTTCTGGGAGGGGATGTTTTCTTAATGGATAATGATTAATCTTCCCAATAAACAAAAGAGACAGGAACAGTTACTACCGGTTATAAAAGACACAGGTGCTAGAACAGGTTATGACCTAGACTCCTTACTAGGTATTTATTTATATTTGGATTATATTAGGTGTACAAAAGATAAAGCCAACCTGTCATATGATGTTTAGCTCTGATGAAACCATAAAGACAGAGATGACTATGACAGGGTTAGAGCACAGACCACAGCCTCTCCTTTGGCCCTGAAGCAGTGAGGTGTGGAGGAGGTACACATAAACCTTATTGTTTCGGTCATTCTCTGATGCAGGCAATGGATCCCCATCATTTGCCAAGTTTACTGAGCATCTCCTGGGTGTCTGCTATAAGTGTACCGGCGTTGTTCAGCAAGGGTGGTGTGGCCAGACCACTCACACAGATAAGGGATACAACAGCTAGAACAGATGGCAAAACTGGGAAAGGGGGAGCTGGTCCTGGAAGAAGCCCAAGGTCTGGGCACATCTCCAAAGTGACAGACTTTTGAAGTGTTTCAAAAATTCAAAACAGGACAAGTATTTTAAAGTTTACAGCACTTTCTTTCCAGTCAGGTTAAATGAACTCTTGGTGGAACATATTTCTAAGGTGCAGATGAGGTGTCCCCAGCCAAGCTCTGAAATGACCACCATTTCATGGAAGCATCCACCAGATACTGTGGGTTCTCAACAAGAGTTGGGATATTCGTGGGTGGGCAGTTACCTGACTCTGGTTTATGATCGTGTCCCTCAGATGTGATTCCAGGTGCAAAGTGCTATCTGCCCCAAACCCTTCAAAATAACCATAAGAGAGCTACCTAATACAGCACAGACATTTATAACAAAGAGTTTACAATACCACTACCCAAGAAGTTGCACAATTCATAGATAAGAAATTATAACTTTGACAGAAAACACTATTTCCCAGCAAAGAGAAAATGAGATTTGTTTGCTAGTTTGAAATCCTGAGAAATTACAAAAAGAAAGATAATTTTGTTTTAAAATGTTGTTTGTTTTAAAAAACTCCACCCTAAAAGCTGGATGTCAGTTCAGATTGATGGACGAAACCACACTCCTAAATGGGAGCAATAAAAAGAAAGTCACAGCACAAAAAGTTTCAGGGACAGAGGTGAGGCAAGAGGATAGCATGGCAGGAGGACCAGGGATGCTCCAAGCGTCGAGGCAACAGAGGCAGGAAGCAGAAGATGGCCCGAGCAAGTGCCAGCGTGACTGGCTGGCACACACACACAGCAGCGGGGTGGGCCAGCACCGCCCTGTCCCTCTGGGGCCGAGCAGTGACCAGCAGTGACTTGCAAGCAGGAATGGTGAGCATGGGCACGAAGGCAGAGAGGAAGGCCTTCCATGACCGGGGATAACCAGGAGCTGCTGCTAACTGGGAGGGGTGGGAAGGAGCTGGCCTCAACGACTGGCTCTCCCTGTCCAGATGCATGTTCCAATGCTGCTCCGTGAAGACAGGACACGGTACACCAAAACAGCATCTATAGACGGCAACAGGGACACATAAAAAGAGGAGTGGAAAACAAAAAGGATACCCAAGGAAGAAAGCAGCAAGCGGGAGATTTTTAATGTACACTTAATGCTCTCAAAGCTGACCGCAGTAACTTACACATGAAATAAACATGCTGTGTGTGCTAAGTCACTTCCATCATGTCTGACTCTTTGCAACCCGACGGACTATAGCCCACCAGGCTCCTCTGGCCATGGGGCTCTCCACGCAGGAAAAGTGGAGTGGGCTGCCACGCCCTCCTCCAGGGGATCTTCTCAACCCCGGCAGAGATCAAACCCGTGTCTCCTGAGTCTTCTGCACTGCAGGTAGATTCTTTACCACTGAGCCTCCAGGGAAGCCCGAAACAAACATAGACTGTTCTAAAATTTGTTTTTAAAAAGACAACTCAAAAGATGAACAGAGTAGCACAATGCTCATAACAATTAATGAGAAAATGAGTGAGCGGGAAGGCCCAGCTAAGGAATTCTTCCTGGAAAAAAAAAAGTAATGGCAAGAATGAGAAAGAAAAGATAAGAGACAGAGAAGACAGACGGAAGGGTGACCCTTTTCATAGTTGTTCCAAAACAGAGTAGAGAGGAACTGGCAAAGATTGGTTGAGGCTGGCAAAAACCCAAAGAAAGACACAAAACTCTTTAGAACAAAAAGACTGCAGCTTCTAGACAAAATAAATGAAAAAGGACAACAAAGGAAAAATAGATACCTCCTTCTCTAGGAGCTCTTCCTGACCCAGGGGATCGAACCTACATCTCCTACGTTGCAGGTGGATTCTTTACCACTGAGCCACCAGAGAAGCCCCATAAAGCACTTGAAGTGATGTTTTCTTCTACAACTTTATGTGATTATTCATACTTGTTGATTATTATTGATTTAATCAGAGAAAAGGATGGTAAGATTTTATGTGTATCAGTAACTCACGGCAAATACTTGACACCTGGAGAAATTGAGATCGAGAGCTCCAGTCTAGCACCAGCCGTGCTGAGACAGAAAAGGCTGACTCGCAGGGTTGACAGAGGGTAGGGAAGAAGAGGTCCCCAGGTTACCAACGGCACACAGGGCCAGGCCTTACCACAGCGATCCCGGACCACCAGGTTCCGACCTTCCTTCAGGTGGATGGTGAGAAGGTAGGCAAAAGGGCTGGGCAGGTTACTCAAGCCATCGCCAGCTTCCCTGAGACCCTGCACAGATGGAGAGGTAAGTGAAGTCAGTTGTCTTTGGCCCGAGAAACAGAATGTGGGAATGCTTCATTTCAGGAAAAAGGATGCTTGCAATCATGGCAAATCTAGCATACTCCACCCACACCTACATTGATGACATGCTTACCCTGTTCTTTATCTTTCTCCCCAGAGGGAGAAAGTCTATGAGAATTCATGAAAAGAGTTGCACTATTAACTTTTCAAGAAGGAGTATTAATAGATGAGTTGCATGCTGACATATGACATCCCCTTAAACTCACTCATGTCCTGCAGGATCCTTTATCCTACAGCTTCCAGTGGATCACCCAGAGAGGACTCAGCACACAGACGTCCAGCCATGAGGCGGGCTCCACACCTCCACGCTCAGATGTGGGGTGTCTCGTTCCTTTTCTCCCCTCGCCTACCCACTCCCACCAGTTCACGTGTAATAGAAAGATTCTAGTTCACAACGACTCAGATGACAGCCTCCTGATCCATGCCCACTAACACATATCCCTCCCTGGGTGCCCATGGGAGACACGTCCTCTCTGGGGCATATTTTTTTTCACCCCCTGAGCCTCATTATAGTGCTTCCCACACTTAAACACAGTCTCACCTCTCCCAAGTTCCCTTCCCTCTCCAGGAACACATCAACTTCTATAAGCCATTACATCAAATTTGAGTCTGTTTCTGAATATTTCTTAAACGAATCCAATTCAGGTTTTGAAAAGAGCAAAGGTGTGCCTCTCAAAAGAAAACCTACAGATAAAATGATGTGTTGTTCACTTATTTAACTTTCAATTAATCGATCTGTGGCTAAGTCACTCTCAACGGCCTTCTTTTGAAAGTTTCTTGGCCCACATTTCAAAGCACTTCAAAATGGCTTTGTCTCCTGTACCATCTCCCTCATTCTCAAGGCTTTGTATTTTTAGAAGAATCTATTCCACTCTGACAAATCAATAGAAACTGAATTCATCTTTTCCAGCCACAATTTGCAGGGTCTGTCTTTGCGGGTGACTACAGTTCCACATCCTTTAGAAATAAAAAGAGGCAAAGATCCAAACATTTGACAGGAAATATTTATAGTACTTAGTGTTTGTTTTTAAGGAATGTCACTTACAGATTGCTCTTTGAAATGTTGAGATGTCAGGGCAGCATTCAGATCACCACTTCCACAGAGCTTCTGTCAACAAGAAGAAAAAAAGGAATAACAACCCTGCTTTAAAAAAGCCAAAGAATATCCACCCACGAGGATATCCTTTTAACAGGTTTGAAGCTGCCATTTGCATACTCGGTTTCAGATGTGCGGGCTGCCTTCCAGAGCATGTGGTTAGTCTTGGCAGTAAAAGGTTGACTCACTGGAGTCCATGAGGCTACAGCCTTTGCCCTTTTAGTCACTGATCAGCGTGTAGATAAGGCCGATTCTCCTCTCCTGTGGGGCGGCCAGCAGGTCTGTAGTTCATGCTAGGCATCAATGTGCCAGCAGCTTTGTCCCAGAGGAGGTGGCGGGAGCATCAGGGGCCTGCCTGGACCCCGGCCATAAACAAGAAAAGGGCAGAACAGGTACCAGAGACCTAAGCTCATCAGTCAGGTAGGACCCATTTCAAACATGATCACAAAGACCTTCCTCCAACCATAATCTCATGAACAAGAACCAATAAGAAAATGCAGATTTTCAACAAATGATCTCAGATGGGAAGGTGTCTGTATTTCCCAATTTAAATATGCCTCCAATAACCAGGAAATGATGCCACTGGGCAATGAAGTGAGTCTGGCTCAGCAGTAAGTATGGGAAACAGTAGACATCTGCAGTCTTACCAAGTTTTTATGCACAAATGTGAGGTCCCCAGGAGCTCTGGGATTTTATGAAGTTCTGGGCTCGATGTGAGGCTAGATGCCTACATGAAAAGGCACAGAGAGTGGAAGGGAAATGAGCAAAAGGCCTCCCAGCACTTGGGGTGTGTCCCCGCTTGTTGGACACATTAGCTGGGGCTCATTTCCTGTGGGAAAACATGAGATTTCTCCCTCCAAACAAGGCTGAGTAACTCTGAAGTTGTGGGTAAATTTAGACACAGGCAGCAGTCCTGCAGAGATTGCTCAGATGACCCTGAAGCTCTGCAGGGGTGAAGGTGGGGACCGGATGCGCTGTGATCATTGATCCTTGGCACAGCAGACTCAACTCAGAGAGCCTGCCTGGGTGGAAGGCAGACTGCCTTCCAAGACACTGTCTCTCTCTCTCTCTCTCTCTCTCTCTCTCTTCTCTCTCGAGTGGAGCTTAGGCAGCAACAGAGCCTGGATTCTAGAGCAAAAGGGCATTTCTTCAGATGCTAAGAGGGCTGACCAAGGGCTGAAAACAAGTCAGGGCTTTCTGGTCCACCCCCTCAGCACACATTGTCCCCACTAAGTGCTGTGACGAGGCAGGAACGAGCCCCGATCACAAGTCACATGGGACCTCATAAGCCCTCAGCAGTGAGCACGGGGTGCTCCTATAGATGTTTGCACCTGAGTTTCTCTCATCACACCTGCCTCTTTCTCCCAGTCTTAGTCAAATGTCCCTCAACTGTGAATACATTTCATTCAGGACCCAGGGTGATGGCAGGCACTTGGACCTTGCTCTAAGGACCCCAGCACTTCAGTCACTGGAAGCCCCAGCTGTGGAAGGACCACGACCACCCATCTCTCCCAGTGTGGGCTTGATCCCAGCAGTAGACAAGGAAGGGAGCAGCTGGGCCTCTGGTCACCTCCCGTCTGGTTCCCAGTTTGTTAATATCTACTGTGTTACGTGTAAAATGACACCCAGGAGAGGGAGACAGGATAGACTGCGGGCTGCTTTATGAGGACCATCAATATTCCAAACTCAACTCTCTCAAGTTCAGAAAATGTCTCCTCATGCCTTTTACACTACTGCATCCCCCACGGTCATCTTCTGGAAGCTCAAAAATTCCTCCTTTGCCTGATCTGCAAGACCAAAATGGCCCGATCAAGTCTTCATGTGCAGAACCAACAAGTAACATCTGTGTGTGATCACCCCGTCAGTGTCTCCAGTTTCATGAAACGAATCAATGCCCCACTGAATCAATCCTATTTGAAGGCAGTTCTGCAAAACCACTGGTGCTGGGATCAGAATTCCTGTTCAGAGTGAGTGGTTATGGCTCAGTAACAGGGGCCCAGTATCTTCCACATCCAAACAGGAGAGAGGATGTTCCCTAAGAAGCATCACTCCTCAATCAGCACACCTACACACTCTCCCAAGAGAGGCCTCCCTGCGCTTAATGATAACTGATGAAGTGACAACTAACGATAATGCTCATGAAGTGACAAATGAGTCCACATCACCACCATCATTTACATGCTATCAGAAACGATCAAGGGCCTTTCCTTCAGATACACGCTAAGTCTTCCGCTTAGAATAACATGGAAATTAAATGTGAAGAATGACATTAATTCAACATGATGGCTGGTTTTACCCACAGAAAACTCACGGAACTTAAAAGTTATGGTTCCCATGGCCCCTGTAACTGTCACACATTGTATATACACACCAAGGAAGGAAAGTGATCACCATAAAGAAGACAGAAAAGGCTACAGAAGCAAAGGGGGACTGGATTACAGCCGCTGGGGGACATATAACTGAACATTTCCTTACATCCTGCGTGGAGACAAAGGGTTTATTCATTGAGTAGAAACTGCATTATTTGCAGCTTTTTGTAAACCTACTAACAAATTGGTAATTTTTTCATTAAAAAATTACAATTAGTATTTTTCTTGTAGGAATACTTGGCATCTGCCGTCTTGAGATCTTTGTTGTTGTTGTTCTCAACAAGCGTAATCAAGCACTGTAACTTTTCTTTTTAAATTTTACTTTAAAAAAGTTAACACATACTGAAACTGGCTTCTTACGTGTGTGTATAGTATGATGATGTTTTAATACAGGTATGTATTCGTGTAACTACCACCAGTATTAAGACACAGAACAGCTCCTCCCCCCAAAAAGTCCTGCATGTGATGCCACTGTGATCCAGCTGTCCCCTCTCCCTACGCCATGGCAGTCACTGACCTGTTCTCACCCTACAGCTTCATCTTTTTCAGAACATCATACCTGTGCGAACTTTGACACTAGCTAACATTGAAACCTGTATGCAGGTCAGGAAGCAACAGTTAAAAGTGGACATGGAACAACAGACTGGCTCCAAACAGGAAAAGGAGTATGTTAAGGCTGTATATTGTCACCTTGCTTATTTTCCTTATATGCCGAGAACATCATGAGAAATGCTGGGCTGGAAGAAGCACAAGCTGGAATCAAGATTTCTGGGAGAAATATCAATAACCTCAGATAGGCAGATGATACCACCCTTATGGCAGAAAGTGAAGAAGAACTAAAGGGCCTCTTGATGAAAGTGAAAGAGGAGAGTGGAAAAGCTGGCTTAAAGCTCAACATTCAGAAAACTAAGATCATGGCATCTGGTCCCATCACTTCATGGCAAATACATGGGGAAACAGTGGAAACAGTGGCTGGCTTTATTTTTCTGGGCTCCAAAATCACTACAGATGGTGACTGCAGCCATGAAATTAAAAGACGCTTACTCCTTGGAAGGAAAGTTATGACCAACCTAGATAGCATATTAAAAAGCAGAGACATTACTTTGCCAACAAAGGTCCATCTAGTCAAGGCTATGGTTTTTCCAGTGGTCATGTATGGATGTGAGAGTTGGACAATAAAGAAAGCTGAGCGCTGAAGAAATGATGCTTTTGAACTGTGGTGTTGGAGAAGACTCTTGAGAGTCCCTTGGACTGCAAGGAGATCCAGTCAGTCCATCCTAAAGGAGATAAGTCCTGGGTGTTCATTGGAAGGACTGATGTTGAAGCTGAAACTTCAATACTTTGGCCACCTGATGTAAACAGCTGACTCATTGGAAAAGACCCTGATGCTGGGAGGGATTGGGGGCAGGAGGAGAAGGGGACAACAGAGGATGAGATGGCTGGATGGCATCACCGACTTGATGGACATGAGTTTGAGTAAACTCCGGGAGTTTGTGATGGACAGGGAGGCCTGGCGTGCTGCGGTTCATGGGGTCGCAAAGTGTCGGACACGACTGAGCGACTGAACTGAACTGAACATCCTTCACTTAGCACCATGCCTCTGAAATCCATTCAAACTGGCAATTTTTTAAATTGCTGAATGGTATTCCACAATTATGAGTGTACTATAGTTTGTTTATCCATTAAGCACTGGCTTTAACCATTTTAAACAAATGTTTCCAAGGGCATACTCAGGAAAAGACAAATAATCTTGAGTATCATCAGTGATGAAAAGTCCTCATATGACAAAACTCTCTAATTATATACAACACCCAGAAACTCAGCACTAACATGTTGGCAGAAGGCCAGTCATCTCTCACACCACTCTCGCTATCACCTTTCGGGTAATAGAATTTGTGTGTGTTTGCATATGTGCGTGCGTATGTGTATGTTTTCTTTTTTTTAATGACAGCAAATTTACATCAGTATTTCCATTTTATCTTGCTTTAAGGTGTAATTTATGGATATGTAAAACATACAGAACTGCACAACTTATTAAAATGAGGAGATATTGGCATGGATGGGTCAATTGTTTAAAAAAGGAAAAGAAAATCTCCAGTCACAAAGGATCTTAAGAGCAAGACACTGATGTGAAAAAAACCAACATTTTCTTTTGTTTACACTATGTGTGATCTTGTACAAATATCACTTCCCACGTGGCTGTCTGAAAGATCTTACCATGAAGAATACACAGGAAGTCTAATAATAAGCAAAGTAAACAATCACTGACTGTTTAAAACTTTAGTGGAAGAAGATGTAAACCCACATGCAGGAAAGCCAAATAAGAGTAACAGGTTGGCTGAGAAGATCACTTGGATGGTCTCTGGGAAATACTCTATCCAAGGACATGAGTATAGCAAATGATATATATAATACAAATTGAATTAATCACTTAACCCACATCTATTATTGGGTTGCCCAAAAAGTTTGCTTGGGTTTTTCCATAGGATATAATGGGAGGGAGGGGACATAGGAATACCTATGAAAGAACCAAGTTGATATATGGCAGAAACCAACACAACATTGTAATTATCCTTCAATTAAAAATAAATAAAGTAAGAAAAAAAGATTTGATGGAAAAAACCCAAATGACCTGCCAACCCACTATTAAGACTATGGGTACTCAGGACGAGCGTAGTCACAGACACATATACCTACAGGGAGAGGAAGTAGCAAGAAGGGCAGAGGGCAGATGACTAGACAGACCATTCATTACATGATGCTTGAAAATAGTGACGGAAGCCAAACAACTCAGGTGGCAGGCAGAGGTCACAGTCAGAATGCCTGTTCAGAAAAATTCAGATCTACCAAATGGCTTAGTCTATGTGTAGGCAATTTTCATGTAACTTTTCAGGAGGTTATTGGTCATACAATCATGGTATACACATTTACTTTCCCCCACTCCCAAAATTGTTTAAAGTATTATCTAAAACACAAAATATAAGTCAAGTATGTGCATCTGTGTGAATATTCACTGCCTACACCAGCAAATTAAAGCCCAACACTTGTCTTTATAAAGTTTAAACACTGAAACACAGCCCCACCTATCCATTTGTGTATTGCCTACATATATATTTATATACTTTTATGGCTAATTTCATGCTATAACACCAGGGTCAAGTCGCTGCAGCAGAGATAGAGCTATGGTTCCCAAAACTGTACCTATTTTTTTACCTGGCCCTTTACAGAAAAAGTTTGCCAACCTTGGTATAGGGAACTTCGCTTACCACATTCAGTAACATGTGCCCACTGACCTTCCATAATCATTTTCAAGACTGCTAGCAGTAGGTACTTTAAAAATAACAGTGGTCCCCTCTTTACTCTGGTTAGCACTTCATAATCGACAAATGCACACTTAACTATTGACTTCTCATAAGAAGTCCACGGGCTGTCATGAGTAATTTACCAACTTACAAATTGAGAGCCAGAGCTAACAGGCTAGACCGTTGCCAAAGAGAAGCAAGAGAGGTTAAATAGCCCTTCACCTGGTATCTGCTCTTCACCGCACACAACTGCGCCCAGAACTAGGAGAATCCAAAAGCAGAACCCTTCACATGACTTGCACAACAGTCAGCTCTGGCCAGTAGTAGACAAAGCCCTGGAGCCACAAAGACCCAAGTCTGAATCCCATTTCAGCTACTTCCTGGCCGTGTGGCCTTGAAAAGTTTACTTAAAGTTCACGGCCACAGGAGCATCTCTAAAAGGGGCAAAAAAAGAAATCTATTACCCTTACAGGCAGTGAGGAGAAAAATTCATTCCTTCAAAGATACCTACCCAAGTTCCATCTTTGGGCCAGTCACTGTACAAGGCTCTCTGTATAAAGAGTGAGCCCAACAGATGTGGCCCAACAAGAAAACATTTACACAGCACTTAGCAGAGTTCCCTCCACATAACCTCTCAGAGTGCACCAATTTATGGTGCTGAAATTCTATTATTTCTATTACTATGAAGACAGTGGATGTGTTTGGGAAGACTGGAGAAAACAACTCAATGAAGGTGGTCAGTAACCCAAGTCCACCCCTTCAATCCGACCATCCCTTCCCCACCGACACTGTTATGACGGCAGATAGACCATCCAGGTAGGGGCATCCAAAGTGGTGTAGTGATAAAGAATCCGCCTGCAATGCAGAAGATGTAGGAGATGTAGGTTTGATCCCTGGGTCAGGAAGATCCCCTGGAGGAGGAAATAGCAACCCACTCTAGTATGCTTTGTCTCCATCTCTTCATTCTTTCTGGAGTTACTTCTCCACTGATATCCAGGAGCATACTGGGCACCTACTGACCTGGGGAGTTCCTCTTTCAGTGTCCTATCTTTTTGCCTTCTCATACTGTTCATGGGGTTCTCAAGGCAAGAACACTGAAGTGGTTTGCCATTCCCTTCTCCAGTGGTCCACGCCTTGTCAGACCTCTCCACCATGATCCGTCCGTCTCGGGTGTCCCTACACAGCATAGCTTAGCTTCATTGAGTTAAGACAAGGTTGTGGTCCATATGACAAGATTGGTTAGTTTCCTGTGACTGTGGTTTTCAGTCTGTCTGCCCTCTGATGGAGAATAAGAGGCTTATAGAAGCTTCCTGATGGGAGAGACTGAGGGGGAAACTGGGTCGTGTTCTGATGGGCAGGGCTGTGCTCAGTAAATCTTTAATCCAATTTTCTGTTGATGGGTGGAGCTGTGTTCCCTCCCTGTTATTTACCAGTGGACAAACTGGCAGATGTAATGAAGATAAATGGTGACCTCCTTCAAAAGGCACGCACTGCTACACTCAGTGCCCCCAGCCCTGCAGCAGGCCACCACCGACCCACGCCTCTGCAGGAGACTCCTAGACACTCATGGGCTAGTCTGGGTCAGTCTCTTGTGGGGTCATTGCTCCTTTTTCCTGGGTCCTGGTGTGCACAAAGTTCTGCAAGGAGATACAATCAATTCATCCTAAAGGAAATCAGTCCTGAATGTTCACTGGAAGGACTGATGCTCAAGCTGAAACTCCAATACTTTGGCCAGCTGATACGAAGAACTGACTCATCTGAAAAGACCCTGATGCTGGGAAAGATATAAGGCAAGAGGAGAAGGAGATGGCAGAGGATGAGATGGTTGGATGGCATCACCAACTCAATGGACACGAGTTTGAGTAAACTCCAGGAGTTGGTGATGGACAGGGAGGCCTGGCGTGCTGCAGTCCATGGGGTTGCAAAGAGTCGGACACGATTGAGTGACTGAACTGAACCAGTACACTTGCCTGGACAATCCCATGGACAGAGGAGCCTGGCGGCCTGCAGTTCACAGGATGGCAAAGAATCAGACACAATGTAGCAACTAACAGACTCATACATACACGATCAAGGCAGATCTCAGGATGGAGCTGTCTTCCTCTCTTCTCTCAGCTTATTAACTTGTACCTGCTTCCTCCACAACTCCAATCTGAGGCAAACTCACTTATTGCTATTCCCAGTGTCCACAGCAGGCAGAGCAAGCACCACTGCATGCTATTGATCCATCCTGCCCTGCCTGTGAGTGAACACAGCACCCAGCCCACAGGGTACCTTTGCATCTGCTCCTCCAGCATCCCGGGCAGTTGCTATGGTAGCAGAGTCGCCTGGCAGGATGGGAAAGGCCGTGTGCTACATCCTCAGAAGCAACTCTGACACCTCCCACCATCCTCCCGGGTCACGCTGCCTCCCTGCTCTCTCTGACACACACCAGGCACGCCCCTACCTCCCTGGAATCTGCATGCTGTCTCTTCTCTACTCCAGCAATGCTTTTTCTCCCGACACGTGTACAACTTGCTTTCTTACCTCCTCTAGGTCCTGTGTAAACGTTATCTTCTCAGAAGAGATATTTCCTGACCACTGTGTTCAAAATGGTCACACCTCTACCCCAGCACTCCTAAATGCTTCCTTTGCTTTACTCTTCTCCATTTAATCTATCACTTTTTGAATGTATCTGGAGCCCACCACCATCTAAAGTAGGATCTCCAGGAGGAAATACACTGTGGTCTGCTTGGTTGACTGCTGCGTTCCCAGTGTCTCAGGGCAGGGTCAGCACATAGCAGGTGTGGGAAGCAGGGAGGGAAAAAGAAAAAAGGGACAAGCCCATGAAGGACTCTGGGGTACGGCTTACACACTTGTCTTACTGACCTCATTTATGTTGAGCAATGATTTTTGACATAAAACCAAAATAGTAAAGACTATGTAACCCAAGTGTCGAGAAACCGACGCCCTTGTTTAATTCTGCAAGCTGTCGGCTGTTTCCTCTCCTCTGTGGTTTGTCATCTTGCTTCTCTGTGGTCACTAAACTGAAGCTCTGTGGTTGCCATGCAGAGTTTCTGGAACTATCCCAATAAGGTATTCCTCTAAACCACTCAACTCGTCCACATAAGCTTGCACCAAAGTGAGCTGTTTAAAACTCCAACTGTCAAAGTGTTAGGGAAGGAAGAACCCCACTGTAGGGTTACATGGATGGTGGGGCAGGGATGGTATTAATCCTTCCATTCAGGACTACTGCCTACAGACCATGATAATAAGCCATTCCATCACTATAACTTAAAGGGGAATTTAAAAGGGCACAGTGGACACTGAAAAACAAATATCTTCCTTTGACGATCAATTCTTTATTTAGAGCACCAGCTCTGAGTTCTGCTGAACTGCAGATCTACATTTCTGTAAACTCCACAAGGGCTTTAGATTCAAACAATCCTGGATTTAGTTCCTGGCTCTGACACTTACTAGCTGGATATTAGGCAAGTCTTTCAACCTCTTTGGCCCTCGACTTCATGCTGAAAAGGTAGCGATAAAAATAATAACAGTAATAAATACAACCATAATCTTAGCAGTGAGTCCTCGCTGGGCACTTGTGATTGCCACATACTGGGCTATGAGCATTCTATTTTTCTAGCGTCATAAACAACCACCTTAACTACTTCGCTTTATTCCCCACCTATCTGAGTCTTAACCTCAAAACACATCCGCCTCAGGCCTTTCTGGCCACATACTCAGAGCAATCACCCTGCTCCCCTTTCACCTCAAATAGCTGGTTATCTCACACTGCCTAGAGACTGCCTCAGAGTGCTGGTCACTGTTTCCAGTAATCGGGTCTCGTCTCAACTCATCATCAACACCAAGAACAAGAACCAGAGGTGGTTCTGTATTTTCTAAATTCTTAACCGTGAAAAAATACCTTGTAAAATATCTACTGGAGGGAATGTTGACAGGAGAAGAAGCAAGAGAAAACAGCAAGATAAAAAGAAGAAAAAAAAAAGTAACTCTCCCTTTGAGTCCCCCTAATTTTATCTTCTTCCTATCAAAGGAGACATTTGGGAATTCCTTCAGAACTCCCACTCAGGGTCTCCATGGATCAGTATTTCCCCTAAGCAAGCTGAATTTCTATGGCCCCCCAGCACATAGCAGTCAACTTCAGACACAAAATGAATCAATATATTTTACATAAGTTAGGTTTGCAGAAAGACTGGGAGAAAAGGAAGAAGACATCATCTCTGCTCTTCCAATCTAACAAGACAGACTGACTTCTACACAGCTGGCTGAACACACAGAGGTGCTGGCAGTGCGGGGCAACAGCAAGAGATGCCCTTTTAGCATCCAGAGCCCGGAGTCATGGTGATGAGAGCAATGGGAAAGAAACTGCAGGACCACTTTCATCCCTCAGAGGGGACATACATAGTCACCTATAGGAGACAATCTGGTTACCAGGCAACCAGTGAGAAAAGTACAACTAATAAAATATCAATCATTTGAGGGACAAGTCTCGCATGAAAGTATAGTAAAATGACCTGCTCGTTTGAACCCTGTAGAGAGGAGAGGAAGGCTATCCCATAGGACGTTAAGAATCTTGGCTTCATTAGCAAATGAGACAAATCCCAGTGCAGGCCTCAGGCCACAGATGTTCCATCCCTCACCTGCTTGGGAAAGTTACCCATGAAATAAGTTACACCTAGGATACTGGCAATTGTTAACTTTCTTGTAAACCGGGAGTGTTACAGGCCAACCCCTACCTTCCTCCTCATTTCCCACCCATTTCATAAAAGCAGTAGAATGCTGTCTGCTACTCATTAGAGGAAACAGATAAACCAGATCTGAGACAAGGACTGCTGTTGTTCAATCGCTCAGTTGTGTCTGACTCTTTGCAACCCCATGGACTGCAGCACGCCAGGCTTCCCTGTCCTGCACTATCTCCCAGAGTTTGCGCAAACTCATGGCCATTCAGTCAGTGATGGCATACAACCATCTCATACTCTGTCACCCCCTTCTCCTGCTGTCAATCTTTCCCAGTATCAGGGTCTTTTCCAATGAGTCAGCTTTTCCCATTAGGTGGCCAAAGCACTGGAGCTTCAGTTTCAGCATCAGCCCTTCCAATGAATATTCAGGGTTCATTTCCTTTAGGATTGACTGGCTTGATCTCCTTGCAGTCCAAGGGACTCTCAAGAGCCTTTTCCAACACCAGTTCACAAGCATCCATTCTTCAGTGCTCAGCCTTTTGTATTGTCCAGCTCTCACACCCATACATAACTACTGGGAAAACCATAGCTTTGACTATATGGACCTCTGTAGGAAATGTCTCTGCTTTTTAATATGCTATCGGGGTTTGTCATTGCTTTTCTTCCAAGAAGCAAGTGTCTTTTAATTTCATGGATACAGTCACCATCCACAGTGATTTTGGAATCCAAGACCATAAAGCTGTCACTGTTTTCATTCTTTCCCCATCTATCTGGCATGAAGTGAGGAAACTGGAAGCCATGATCTTCATTTTTGGAATGTTGAATTTTAATCCAGCTTCTTCACTCTCCTCTTCCATCTTCTTCAAGAGGCTCTTGAATTCCTCTTAATTTCTGCCATAAGGGCGGTGTCATCTCTATATCTGAGGTTACTGATATTCCTCCCCACAACCTTGATCCCAGCTTGTGCTTCATCCAGCCTAGCATTTCACATGAGGTACCCTGCATGTTAAGTTAAATAAGCAGGGTGACAATATACAGCCTTGATACATCCCCCCTCCCAATTTGGAACCAATCTGTTTTTACATGTCCAATTTTAACTGTTGCTTCTTGACCTGCATGCAGGTTTCTCAGGAGCAAGGTAAGGCGGTCTGGTATTTCCATCTCTTTAAGAATTTTCTACAGTTTGTTGTGGTCTACACAGTCAAAGGCATTAGCGTAGTCAATGAAGCTGAAGTAGATGTTTCTCCGGAATTCTCTAGCTTTTTCTATGATCCAGTGGATGTTGGCAATTTGATCTCTGGTTCCTCTGCCTTTTCTAAATCCAGCTTGTACATCTGGAAGCTCTTGGTTCACATACAATTGAAGCCTAGCTTGGATTTTTAGCATTACTTTGCTAGTGTGTGAGATGAGTGCAATTGTGTGGTAGTTTGAACATTTCATGGGATTGTCCTTCTTTGGGACTGGAATGAAAACTGAACTTTTCCAGTCCTGTGGCCACTGCTGAGTTTTCCAAATTTGCTGGTACATTGAGTACAGTACTTTCACAGCATCATCTCTTAGGATTTGAAATCGCTTAGCTGGAATTCCTCACCTCCACTAGCTTTGTTCAAAGTCATGTTTCTTAAGGTCCACTTGATTTCACGCTCCAGGATGTCTGGCTCTAGGTGAGTGATCACACCATCATGGTTATCCAGGCCATTAAGGTCTTTTCTGTACAGTCCTGTGTATTCTTGCCACTGCTTCTTAACATTTTCTGTTAGGGCCATAGCATTTCCATCCTTTATTTTGCCCATCTTTGCATGAAATGCTCCCTCACGGATGACAGGAATTCAGCAGGACTCCCATTCATTTAAAAAGTACGGAAGGGCAGACTTGTGGCTGCCAAGGGTGAGTGCGTGGGGAAGGGAAGGAATGGGAGGTTGTGGTTAGGAGATGCAAGTTTTTATATACAGAATGGATCAAAACAAGGTCCAACTGTATGGCACAAAGAGCTGTTTCAATATCCTGTAACAAGTCATAATGGAAGAGTATTTAAAAAAAAGAATGTATATAAATATATACACACACGTATATATAACTGAATCATTCTGTTGTACAGCAAAAATTAACACAACAGTGTAAATCAACTATATTTCAACAAAAAAATTTAATTCATTGATAACAAATTCAGATTTTAAATGAGTATTGAACTTGGGCTCTACACCTTTCTAAATCTCTCTATATTTTCAGTCAAAACTATATAAAAAGGGTTGACCATATGATTAGTTTTTTTTTTTTCCAACAAAACTCCAAAAATTCTGACTTTAACATTTTTTTTTAATTGGAGGTAACTGATTTGCAACGCTGTGTTGGCTTCTGCTGTAGAACAACATGAATCAGTCAGAAGTATACGTATATTCCCTCCTTCCTGGGGCTCCGTACCACCCTCCCAGGTCATTACAAAGCAGCAGGCTGAGCTCCCTGCGTTACCCAGCAACTCTCCCAACACGAGGCCTGCACAAGCCACTGGACTAGCCTAACCCACTAAGGGCAGGGACCAGACACAAGACCTGCGACCCTACAGCCCGGGGAAGGGAGACCTCAAACACAGTCAGTCAGACAAAATGAAATGACAAAAATATTGTGCAGATGAAGGAATAAGGTAAAAGCCCACAAGACCCAATAAATGAAGAGAAAACAGGCAAACTATCTGTAAAAGAATTCAGAGTTAAAACAGTAAAGATGACCCAAAATCTCGAGATAGAATACAGAAATGCAGCAATCACTTAATATATTTAACAAGGACCTAGAAAAAATAAACAGGCAGTGATGAACAGCGAAATTTCTGAAATTAAAAATACTCTGGAAGGAATCAATAGCAGAATAACTGAGGCAGAACAGATAAACGAGCTGGAAGGTAGAATGGTGGCGATGACTAGCAAAGAGCAGAATAAAGAAAAGCAAATGAAAATAATTGAAGACTGTCTTGGAGACCTCTGGGGAAACATTAAAAGCATTAACATTCAAATTATAGGGGTTCCAGGAGACAAAAAAGTCAAAGAGTCTCAGATAATATTTGAAGAGACTATAGTGAAAAACTTCCCTAACATGAAAAAGAAATAGTCAATCAAGTCCAAAAAAGCACAGAATCCCTTAAAGGATAAAAACCCAAGGAGAAACATGCCAAAACACATATTAATCAAACTAACAAACTAAATACAAAGAAAATATATTAAAAGCAGCAAGGAGGGAAGATGAATCCCTTATATCATTAAATAAAATTTGGGATAAAATGAAAAAAAAAAAGCAGCAAGGGGAAAGCAATAAGTAACATACAAGGGAATTCCCACAAGGTTAACAGCTAATCTTTCAGCAGAAACTCTAAAGGCCAGAAGGGAATGGCAGGATATATCTAAAGTAATGAAAGGTAAAAACCTAACAAGAAAGATTACTCTACCCAGAAGGAACCTCATTCAAAATCGAGAGTGAGTGAAATTGCCCAGTCGAGTCTGACTCTTTGCAACCCCATGGACTGTAGCCCACCAGGCTCCTCCGTCCATAGAATTTTCCAGGCAAGAATACTGGAGTGGGTTGCCATTTCCTTCTCCAGGGGATCTTCCCATTCAAAATTGAGTGAGAAATCAAAAGCTTTACAGATAAGGAAAAATTAAGGGAATTCAGCATCATCAAACCAGCTTTACAACAAATGCTAAAGGGACTTCTCTAGAAAGGAAACACAGAGAAGGAAAAGACCTACAAAAACAAATCCAAAACAATTAATAAAATGCCAAAAGGAATATATATACACCGATAATTACTTTAAATATAAATGGATTAAATGCTCCAACTAAAAGACAAAGACAGTCTGAATGGTTACAGAAAGAATCATATATACGCTGTCTACAAGAGACACATCTCAGATGTAGGGACATATACAGACTGAAAACGAGGGGATGGAAAAGACACTGTATGCAAATAGAAATCAAAAGAAAGCTGGAAGAGCAATTACCACATCAGACAAAACAGACTTAAAAAGGAACATTATAAGAGACAAGGAAGGACACTAATGATCGAAGGGTCAAGCCAAGAAGACACGACTTTAAACCATAAAATGAAAAGAACTTGAAGAGAAAACACTAAAAGGAGCCCTATGAACCTGAATGGCATATACCACCATCACCGATCTCGCTATTAAAAAAACACAGAACACCACCACTGAGCACATACCAGGGGCCAGGCATGGAGCTGGGCCCTGAGAAAACCAAAACGAGTTAGCCAAGCCTCCTCCAGTCACGCCCACCTCCAGTTAACAGAGCCTAGTGCAAAACGCTAGCAAGGGAGGGGCTCACTTCTGCACCATGGGATAAACTGCAACCTCAGGTAGTGGGAGACACCCACAGGATACAGGGGAGGCTGGCCGAGTAGGTGAGGACTGCGGCTGACCACAAGTGATCCTACAGGTCTGAGGAGCTGCAGCCCAGTCTCTCCATCCTCTGCAAACAGCTCACCACACTGACGAATGACAACGAGTGGCCACAGAAGGAAGATACAGCCTTAGTCTATGTCAATTATGCTTAGGGCAGGAAAAGACAGGCAGAAGATTCTTTCTCAAGCAAGAAGTTTTTGTTGTTGAACAGTTTAAGTAACTGTTAAGCCAACAGTTACTGCTGTTTGCTTAATGGCTGAGTTTCATCAGATTACCCGAATTACCTACTCTTAAAAAAACTGTACCATCCAGGCTTTTTTGCATTCATGGTAAAAGATAAAATAACCACTACCAACCACCCATCTGCAATCCATCCATTCTCCATCACATCACTGACCAGCCCTCAGTACAGCCTGCTGCAGACACACATCACACACACCACATCAGAAAGCTCCCCAAGCCTTCACTGCAAGCGGAGCAGAATGCTTCCCACCTTTGGTCTCCCCCATCCACACTGGGGCTTCCCCGGTGGCTCAGCTGGTAAACAATCCCCCTGCAAAGCAGGAGACCTGGATTTGATCCCGGGGTCAAGAAGATCCCCTGGAGAATGAAATGACAACCCACTCCAGTATTCTTGCCTGGAGAATTCCATGGACTGAGGAGCCTGGCAGGCAACAGTCCATGGGGTCACAGAGTCAAGACACGACTGAGTGACTCAACCACCACCACCCACTCTTCAGGCCTGTGTCTGTCATATTTCCTTACCTGTCAAATCCTACTCATCCTCTGTGCCAGCCTGCACACTGCCTCCCAGAGGACACGTCCCTGGATCTCCCCATTTGATCTCGGCTCACTGAGCTGCCAGGACAAAGGCTTGGATGCACACTCAGTCCTGATGCTTGTCACCGTTTATGCTACACTTAATGCTGGGCAAAGCTATGTCCCAATGGACCAAAACCTGAAGGCAGGGTTATGTTCTGATCCATCTCTTCTTTACAACAGACCCTCTGTGGTGCCCCAGATAGCGCGTGCGTGCTAGGTTGATTCAGTATGTCCAATTCTTGGTGACTCTATGGTTTGTAGCTTGCCAGGCTCCTCTGTCCATGGGATTGATAGAGTAGGCACTAAATATGTATAGTCAGTGAAACAGTTTAACAGCACTAACTTTTAAAACAACTTATTCTAATTTGAGTTTGTTAGACTATCAAGGCCAAGGAACCCACCTATTTTTTCCTGGTCAGTTAATAAATAGCAAGAAGATAAGATTAACCTGAGTATATAACTTAACATCTTACTTCCTTCATACTGAACTATGAATAATGAATTATGTTTAATAACTCAATTTATATTTTAATTAGTGGAAACATTTCAAATTCACAAATTTGAAATACTACACAAATACACAAATGCTACAAATAATAGTAAAAAAAAAAATCACAAAATTTTTACAAAAAGGACTTCATAAATGTTAATGGCAATGAAACAAATAGGTGTCATTTAATGGTTAATGGTATCCTAACTGGTAATGCTTTCCAAAAGATAAGGCCTTCAAATATCTACAATCCCATCCTCCAATGAAATGCAAACATATGGAATAATTAACAGGCTTTGGTTCTAAAAATAAAATAAAAAATCCTAGTTGAATAACCAGTTTTCTACACAATTAGAATACTAATCTCAAATATAGAAAAATTAAGCCATTACCTGAACACTGAAACCTACTTCATGTGCCATTAATGGAAGACATTTTTAAAAAACTGATCAAACTGATTATCCAAATCATAGCTTGGTAACCTCATAACTACATTTAAATTAAATTCATCCTAGAAATGTAGTATTTGTCTCATAATTATATTTGGTTATTTTATCTTAAAGAAATAATAAGGCTTTATAAAAATTTCAGAATGGATAAAATTTTGTTTCCTTCAGTGTTTGGCTTTTGTTTTAGATATTTGGTATTTATTCATTTATTTATTTGAGTTTGTTGGTCTGAGCTGCACCATGCAGGATCTTCTAACTTCACCATGCAAACGCTAAGTTGCAGCGTGTGGGATCTAGTTCCCTGACAAGGGGTCGAGCCCAGGCCCCCGCACTGGGAGCACAGAGTCTCTGACAGTCAAAGGGAGATACATATATTCCTACATTTTTTAGGAATGGGAATGTGCACGTTTGTCTGTGGGTAGGACCGGGCAATGGTGGAGACAGAGAGACAGAACCAGACATAGATTTCAGCAAAAAGTTAAAGGAAAAGTTACGCTCTTGATTTCTTTGCCAGGAGATGGAAAAATGAAAACACATCCAATGGGGCTTTTAATGCCTTAAAGTGTCCTAGGAAGGTCATTTGTAATACCTTAAGATACACAGAGGTCAACCCCCAAACGAAGGGGAACACTGGGTACAATCAATATTACCTTCATTTAAATGGTTGTAAATGACATCCTCTCTGTTCAAACTAACCACAAAAATAAATCCCAATCAAAATTTCCAAGGGCACTGAATGCACTTAGAAAGAATAAAAATAGAAAAATGGGAACGCGCCCAGGCCGGGCCTCACCTCTGGCCCTTCGGGGGCATCCTCTCCAGGGGGCGTTTTCTGGAGCAGACCCAAGGAGCCGTTGCTGGAAGCCCTCCTGTCCTCGGTGGGAGAGGTGAAGGGCTCCTCGGGGTCTGTTTCCCCGACTTGGAAGGGGCCGACTTCTTCCTGACTCCAATCCAGTTCTTCTTCGGACTGCTTCAAAGAGCTACTGCTGCTCTTGGGGACGATGCCGGCGGTCGACAGGCTGCTGGGCACCGAGGTATAGGATGACTGGGGGCCGGAGTAAGGCCGCCCCGCGGGGGCCAGGGCCTCAGCCTCCAGGAGGTCCGGGACAGACAGGCTCAGGCGGCGGTCCAGATGATGCTGGGCCCGTAAGTCCAGGGCTTTGCTTGAGGTCTTCTTCACCTTCCTCTTGCTCAGGTTGACCAACAAAGGCCTGGTCCGCTGTTTAAATGAGCCCCAGACAGACGGTTTATCAAGGTCCATGGCTGCATGAAGCACAGGAGTCTCTCTGGGGAAGAAGACGTCTCTACGGGACACTTCAGTGACTCCTAGGAAACAGAAGACACGGAGGAAGGATATGAAGCTTCTCTGCACTGTCAGGGCACATCAATGTGGGAAATGTGACTCAAGGAACCTTACCCTTCCCAATAACTGATCAAGACCAAAACATCTAATCAGTAACATCTACAAAAAAATAATTGGTAACATCTATCCTGGTGGCTCAGAGGGTAAAGCATCTGCCTGTAATGTGGGAGACCCAGGTTCGATCCCTGGGTTGGGAAGATCCCCTGGAGGAGGGCATGGCAACCCACTTCAGTATTCTTGCCTGGAGAATCCCATGGACAGAGGAGCCTGGTGGGCTACAGTCCATGGGGTCTCAAAGAGTTGGGCATGGCTGAGCGACTTCACTTCACTTCACAAATATCAGGAAAAACATTTTTAAGGAACTGAATCTTCGTGATCTCTTTAATTGGAGTAGTTACAGAAAAGTTACAGCAATAAATGAATGAAACTATAAGGTTGACGCACACAAAACAAGTTTTCGTAAAAGGGCTGCTTTCTGAGTCTGACTTATTTCACTCCAGATTCATCTATCTTGCTGCAAATGGCAGCATTTCCTTCTTTTTATGACTCAATAACTATCCCATTGTATATGCATGTATACCACATTTTCTTATCCATTCATCCTTCAATTGCCACTTTTTTTTTTTTTATATCCTGGCTACTGTGAATAATGTTGCAGAGAACAAGGGATGCAGAGTTCTCTTGGAGAAACTGATTTCATTTTCTTTGAATATATACGCAGAAATGGGATAGCTGGTTTGATTCTAGTTTTCAGTTTTTACAAGGAACCTCCATACTGATTTCTATAATAACTATACCAATGTATAGTTGATGAGATGCAGGTTCTATCCCTGGATCAGGAAGATCCCCTGGAGGAGGAAATGGAATCCACTCTAATATGCTTGCCTGGAGAATCCCATGGATGGAGGAGCCTGGCGGGCTATGGTTTGTAGAGTTGGAGACAGTCAGACACAGCTGAAATGACTTAGCACACTCGCAAAGATGTTATCAACAGCAGTGACTTTAGTCAGATGACTGTGGTTGGTTAGTGTTCTGTTAGCACAGGATTGAAGTTAAACGGGAGAAAGAAATGAATCAAGTTTTTGGATAGAGAGATTAATCATGAATTCAATAAGGGATCTTGGCTTTAAGGAGACTCCTTTTCAGTTTCACATGTGCAACATAGTTAATATTTTTTATAGATTATATGTATGTGTTTATGTTTAAACTGTGGGTCTTTAAAGGTCCAGAGTGGGTCTCCCAGGTGGCACTAGTGGTAAAGAACCCGCCTGTCAATGCAGGAGATGAGGGTTCAATCCTTGGGCGGGGAAGATCCCTGGAGGATGGTAAGGCAACCCACTCCAGTATTCTTGCCTGGAGAATCCCATGGACAGAGGAGCCTGGTGGGTTATAGTCCACAGGAAAACAAAGAGTCAAACACAGCTGAAGCGACTTAGCACACATAACAATGTATATCTCCATCAAGAGTATGTAAGAGTTCCCGATTTTCCACACCCTCAACAACACTCATCGCTTTGTCTTTTTTACATTTATAATCACCATGGATTCTTGAAATTTGCTAAGAGCATAGATCTTTAGGTTTCTATATCCCTACACACACACGCGCGCGCACACAAAATGGTAAGCACAAGAAGTGATGGGAGATAGTAACTTGATGTAGTACTCATTTTGTAATAAATATGTATATTAAATTGACCACCATATATCTTAAATATATACAATTTTTATTTGTCAATTATACCTTAATAAATCTTGGGAAAAAACAAGAATTAAAATAAAAAATTACAAAAGAAAACTTCTTTCTTATTTCCTCTCAAGAGAAAGTAGAGCAAAAGACATTTACTAGAAAAATAACAGCATCTTTTAACCATTATGTTCAAGGGAATGAGTTTCTATGTCTCTAAACCCAGAGTCAGCACACAATTTCTGAACAAGGCCAGTTAGTAAACATTATAGACTGAGAGCGAGACAGTTCAAACTACTCAATCCTATTGTGACACCACAGGAGACATGTATGATACCAAAATGTAAGAGTACCTGTGGTCCCAGTAAAACTTCACTTATAAAAACAGGCAACAGACTATAGTTTGCCAATCCTGCTTTAATTTTATCATCTTCCGTTCTAGAGTTAAGTGTGCATTTTGAAGGACAAATACAAGCTCATATCAACTAGGATTCCATCCAGTATCTCAAAATTTATATTAAAATAAGAGTAAAGATAAAAACATTTATAAAAGTGAGAGGTCTGCCTTAGTCTGATGCACCAGACCAGAAGAACTATGAAAACTTCTACAAGGGAAATCCTAAGAAAAGCAACCTTCTGAGCTTCAGCCGGAGAAAGAAAGAGAGAAAATGTTTCCCACAAACAGGTCTGAGTGACAGGAAAGCTTCACAAACAAATATAATACATTCTGCTGAATGCTATGCAGGAAAGGGGGTAATTTAAGATATAATAGGTTGGACTCATTAGGAAATCAGATTAAAATCAAATTTGGCGCCATAACCCTCATTCAATGTGTCAAGCGCCTCATGATAAAGCTTTCCAATATGAAAAAGTACAGTGTGGTCAAGTCAGCCTAAGCTGGCCTATACTCACCTTGTCACATTTGTCTAATGACAAAAAAGGCTAAGAGCTATGATAAAAAGCATTTTCCAAAACCAGGGACTCCATGCATTTGTACCCAGCTCAGGATATTTAGTCACTGGAAAGTCACTGCTGAAGATCAGGAGTAGGTGACAGTCCTCCAGCTCTGGACTGATGACCATCAGCCCGAGGGTGAACTCGGTATCTCCAATAGGCGATGCAGAGATGAAGACCTTGGATTCTAGACACAGACTCCACAAGTTGGAATTTTAATTTTTTATGTTCTACTCAGGTATACTGTCAGACTAAATCTCAGTGTTTTCACCTATTCACTAGGGAATATATCACCTAGCTTAAAAACAAAATAAAGTCCCAGTGTCTGAGTATCTGATGCAGACAAAGTGCACTCAGCAAAAAGCTATGTTTTCATTCTTATTGATGATACTGTCATAATGTCATATTTTGATATCTTAAGTCACTTAAGAGTTCTGTGTCTCATTATCATTTCCATTTTCTTTAGAAAGCTATTTTTAATTGGAAGATGATTGCTTTACAATATTGTACTGGTTTTATTTACATTTTATACATAAATTTAACCGTAACTACCTCATAGGGCTCTTGTGAGAACAAAATGAATTAGTCCATATAAAGCAATTAGAAAATTCCTTCTCAAAGAGTAAATTTTTAATACAATGTTATCCAGCTTTATAATTAACATTATTTCTATTATACAATATTGGGTCATTCAGCTTTAAATTTTAAACATATTTTACAATTCTTTGCTGCTTTTAAAAATGCTACTATAAACATAATCACATTAGCAGAACACAAATACATTATTTAATTCACATCTTACAGTTTAACTTGCACATAGGTTCAAAATGCTTGTTTCCACATTCATCTGAAAATATTTTAGTCAATTTGTCTTTAATGGAGTGTTGTTTCGTTTAGCTGCTAAGTTGTGTCTGACTCTTTTGTGACCCCATGAACTGTCCTGTTCATGGCTCCTCTGTCCATGGGATTTCCCAGGCAAGAATACTGGAGTGGGTTGCCACATCCTCCTCAAGGGGATCTTCCAGACCCAGGGATCAAACCCACATCTCTTGCACTGGCAGGCGAACTCTTTTCCAGAGCCACCATGGAAGCCCGGGGTGTTATATAGGTGTCTGTTACTCTAGCTGGTTGATGGTTTAGTTCTTTTATACCCTAATCCTTATGCTACTTAAAGAGGGGTGTTTGTTTTTCAACTGTAACTGTGAATTTGTCTATTTCTCCTGTCAGCTATATCATTTTTTGCTTCTGTATTTTGAAGGCCTGTTGTTATCTGCTAACATGTTACAACTAAAACAGTTGTCTTCTTGCTGTTGAAATACAATCTGGCAATCTCTATCCTTTAGTTGGTTTGTTTAGACCATTAAGGGTTTCCCTGGTGGCTCAGCTGGTCAAGGTTCGATCCCTGTGTTGGGAAGACCCCTGGAGAAGGGAACGGCTACCCACTCCAGTATTCTGGCCTGGAGAATTCCACGGACTGTATAGTCCATGGGGTCACAAAGAGTCAGACGTGACTGAGCAACTTTCACTTTTTAGACCATTAATATCTAATGTAATAATATGTTATGTAATAATAATATGTAATAATATGTTAGGTCGAGCATTTTGTTTCCTGTTTGTTTTCTCTACTATTTGTTCTAGTTCCCCTTTCTTGCATTGGTTAGGTTTATTTAGTGTTCCATTTTAACTCAAATTATCATTATTTTTTACTATATTTTTGTGTAAATTTTTAGCAGCTGATCTAGCTAGGATTACAACATGCAGAGTTAACCTTTTACCCTTTACTTGAAATCAATAGTTCAGCATTCCAACCAGAATAGAAAAACCAAACCACATGCATTTGTTTCCTACTGCTACTATAAAAAACTACAATCTTAGTGGCTTATTAAGATAAATTCATTATTTTTCAATTCTGGAGGCCAGAAGTCTAATACATATTTCATCAAATTAAACCAAGGTGTTGACAAGACTGCATAATTTCTTGGAAGCTCCAGAGAGAAATCTGTTTCTCCGTCATTCCAGACCAAAAAATTTCTCATTTTCTTGCTGGCTGACCGTGGAGGGCCTTTTGCAACTGTGGAGGCTGCCCACATGCCTGGGCCCTCTTCTCCACTTTTAAAGCCACCAACAGTAAGGAAAGTCATTCTCAATACTACATCTCTCTGATCCTCTCTTCCACCTTCCTCTTCCATTTTTAAGGACTCATGATATCACTGGCTCCATCAGGACAGTACCTCTCAAGATTTACAGTCATAATCACATCTACAAAGTTCTTTTTGCCATTTATTATATCACAGCCACAGAATTTTGGTAATAGAATGTGGACATTTGTGGGGGACAGGAAGTAGATTATTCTGCCTTCCACACCACCATATAGGTTTCCTCATCATCTCCTTTTTATAGACTCTTTCATATATACATCTAAATACACTGAAAATTCCCATAAGACAATGTTTTACTTGGGATATCAATGATGAACCATTCTTTCATAATTCAAGAAAATAAATCTGTTATATTTACCACCTCCTCCATTCTTGATATTCTAAATTTCCTTCTGGTATTATTTCCCATTTTTCCAAGGAATTTCCTTAACTAGTTATTTCCTAGAAGGTCTGTTGTCTTGGTTTTCCTTCATCTGAGAATGTCTGTTTCATTTTCAAGGGTATTGTCACTGGATACTGGATTCTGCACTTTTATTTCAGCACCTTAAACATAATGTGACATTTCTTTCTGCCCTCCGTGATTCCTGATGAGAAATTCAGTCATTTCAATCACTGTTTTCCTATAGATAAGGTCACTTTTCTCTTACTGCTTCCAAGATTCTGTCTTTGTCATTAAGTTTGCAGCAGTTATGATGTGACTCGGTGCATATTTTTTTGGATTTATCTTCTTTGGGATTAGCTTAGCTTCCGGAAATTATAGCTTTATTTCTTTTGCCAAACTTGGAAAGTTTTCAGCCATTATTTCTTGGAATATTTTTTTAGCCACACACTCTTCTTTCATTCTGAGCCTCTGATCATACAAACATTATGCCTTTTTGCTATCCTTCATTAGTTCCAGGGTCTCTATAATATTTTGCCTCTCCCATATTCGCAATTTCTACCAATTTTATTTTCAAGTTTCCCAATTCTTTCTTCTGTTGTTCTGATTTTGTTACTGAATCCATATAGTGAGGTTGCTGTTTTGTTAAGTTTGGGGGGTTTTTTGGGGGGAGGGCACAAAGTGGAGAGGCTATTTTTTTAATTATAAATTTTCCATTTGCTTTTACTTTATATTGCCTACTTCTTTACCGATACTTCCTAGTCTAACTTTTATTTCAGGACTGAAGATTATTCATTTGAGCACTTTTATAATAGTTTCCATAAAGTCATCTTTTCATTGTCTTCTGTTGTCTGTTCCCATGTGATGAGATTTCTGTACTACTTCATATGTCAATATGAATTATATCCTGAATGAATGTTTTTATAAAATTCTGTGCCTTATTTAAACATATGGTGAATATTGATATTATTTTGTTATCAAGCACCTGATTTGGTTAGCTTCTGGCTATTTGGGCTGGAAGAAGTACAAGCTGGAATCAAGACTGCCAGGAGAAATATCAATAACCTCAGATATGCAGATGACACAATCCTTATGGCAGAAAGGGAAGAGGAACTAAAAAGCCTCTTGATGAAAGTGAAAGAGGAGAGTGAAAAAGTTGGCTTAAAGCTCAACATTCAGCAAATTAAGATCATGGCATCTGGTCCAGTCACTTCATGGCAAATACATGGGGAAACAGTGGAAACAGTGTCAGACTTTATTTTGGGGGGCTCCAAAATCACTACAGATGGTGACTGCAGTCATGAAATTAAAAGACGCTTACTCCTTGGAAGGAAAGTTATGACCAACCTAGATAGCATATTAAAAAGCAGAGACATTACTTTGCCAACAAAGGTCCATCTAGTCAAGGCTATGGTTTTTCCAGTGGTCATGTATGGATGTGAGAGTTGGACTATGAAGAAAGCTGAGTGCCAAAAAATTGATGCTTTTGAACTGCAGTGTTGGAGAAGACTCTTGAGAGTCCCTTGGACTACAAGGAGATCGAACTGGTCCATCCTAAAGGAGATCAGTCCTGGGTGTTCATTGGAAGGACTTATGCTGAAGCTGAAACTCCAGTACTTTGGCCACCTCATGCGAAGAGTTGACTCATTGGAAAAGACCCTGATGCTGGGAGGGATTGGGGGCAGGAGGAGAAGGGGACGACAGAGGATGAGATGGCTGGATGGGATCACTGACTCGATGGGCATGAGTTTGAGTAAACTCTGGGAGTTGGTGATGGACAGGGAGGCCTGGCGTGCTGCGGTTCATGGGGTCGCAAAGAGTCGGACATGACTGTGGGACTGAACTGAACTGATTACCTACAACCCATCTTCTATGGGCTGTAGTTCCCATGTCAGTTCCATTTTCAAAAGCTAAGCAAAGCCATTCAGATTTTCACTGGGTGTGCCCCATGTAGAGATAAGTCTGGGACCTGAGTGAATTTGTATTTGTTAATTCCACCCTCAAAGCCCTTGGTATTTGAGTAAGAAGGATCAGATCCATTCACATGCAGACTGTAGTAAGTCTGTGAGTTTACAAATAGATTTCTGGTTATATTTCTGAAGTTCTGGGATATGGGTCATAGAGGATCCTGCTGTGATTTATGTCGGAGAGTGTTTTGCCTATGTTCTCCTCTAGGAGTTTTATAGTTTCTGGTCTTACATTTAGATCTTTAATCCATTTTGAGTTTATTTTTGTGTATGGTGTTAGAAAGTGTTCTAGTTTCATTCTTTTACAGGTGGTTGACCAGTTTTCCCAGCACCACTTGTTAAAGAGGTTATCTTTTTTCCATTGTATATACTTGCCTCCTTTGTCGAAGATAAGGTGACCATAGGTTCGTGGATTTATCTCTGGGCTTTCTATTCTGTTCCATTGATCTATATTTCTGTCTTTGTGCCAGTACCATACTGTCTTGATGACTGTGGCTTTGTAGTAGAGTCTGAAGTCAGGCAGATTGATTCCTCCAGTTCCATTCTTCTTTCTCAGGATTACTTTGGCTATTCGAGGTTTTTTGTATTTCCATACAAATTGTGAAATTATTTGTTCTAGTTCTGTGAAAAATACTATTGGTAGTTTGATAGGGATTGCATTGAATCTATAGATTACTTTGGGTAGTATAGCCATTTTGACAATATTGATTCTTCCAATCCATGAACATGGTATATTTCTCCATCTGTTTGTGTCCTCTTTGATTTCTTTCATCAGTGTTTTATAGTTTTCTATGTATAGGTCTTTTGTTTCTTTAGGTAGATATACTCCTAAGTATTTTATTCTTTTTGTTGCAATGGTGAATGGTAATGAAACTTAAAAGCTTTTGCACAACAAAGGAAACTATAAGCAAGGTGAAAAGACAGCCCTCAGATTGGGAGAAAATAATAGCAAACGAAGCAACAGACAAAGGATTAATCTCAAAAATATACAAGCAACTCCTCCAGCTCAACTCCAGAAAAATAAATGACCCAATCAAAAAATGGGCCAAAGAACTCAACAGACATTTCTCCAAGGAAGACATACAGATGGCTAACAAACACATGAAAAGATGCTCAACATCACTCATTATCAGAGAAATGCAAATCAAAACCACAATGAGGTACCATTATACACCAGTCAGGATGGCTGCTATCCAAAAGTCTACAAGCAATAAATGCTGGAGAGGGTGTGGAGAAAAGAGAACCCTCTTACACTGTTGGTGGGAATGCAAATTAGTACAGCCACTATGGAAAACAGTGTGGAGATTTCTTAAAAAGCTGGAAATAGAACTGCCATATGACCCAGCAATCCCACTTCTGGGCATACACACCAAGGAAACCAGATCTGAAAGAGACACGTGCACCCCAATGTTCATCGCAGCACTGTTTATAATAGCCAGGACATGGAAGCAACCCAGATGCCCATCAGCAGATGAATGGATGAGGAAGCTGTGGTACATATACACCATGGAATATTCCTCAGCCATTAAAAAGAATTCATTTGAATCAGTTCTAATGAGATGGATGAAACTGGAGCCCATTATACAGAGCGAAGTAAGCCAGAAAGATAAAGACTATTACAGTATACTAACACATATATATGGACTTTAGAAAGATGGTAACGATAACCCTCTATGCAAAACAGAAAAAGAGACTCAGATGTATAGAACAGACTTGTGGACTCTGGGAGAAGGCGAGGGTGGGATGTTTCAAGAGAACAGCATTGAAACATGTATATTATCTAGGGTGAAACAGATCACCAGCCCAGGTCGGGTACATGAGACAAGTGCTCGGGCCTGGTGCACTGGGAAGACCCAGAGGGATTGGGTGGAGAGGGAGGTGGGAGGGGGGACTGGGATGGGGAATACATGTAAATCCATGGCTAATTCATTTCAATGTATGACAAAAACCACTGCAATGATGTAAAGTAATTAGCCTCCAACTAATAAAAAAAAATAAAATAAAAATAAAAACAGTAAAAAAAAAAAAAAAAAATAGATTTCTGGGATCAATCGCAAGCTCCTTCTCACGTGCCTCCTCTGACAGCTTCTAGTACCCTGGAACTCCCCCAGTCACGGCTCCAGTCAGCAGCAACCCGCTTCTATACTCGTAGGAGGACTGGGGGCCGGAGAAGCAAGCCATGCTTCAGCCCTGCCTTTCATGACTATGGGTTTACCGACAGGATGATCCCTTAACTTACTGCCCTGGCTCCTGCAATTTCCCACTGCCAGCTGTTCTTTTTGCTGCTGCCTCTGCCACAAGATTGTCAGGGCTCTGGGGCATGACAAAACTGAGGAAAAGGAGACAGAAAAAGATCAGAGATTTCTCCCTTTTCTTGAAGCTTTAAGGCTTCTCTTTCCTACTCCTTGAGTCAGAACTAGCAGGGTCTCCTGGACTTCTGTTGAAACACTGACTTCTAGATCTTGGACTGCATTGATTTCAAGCTGGGGGGATGAGCAGAGAGAAAAATTGTAAGCCCACCTCTAGCTTAGTGGTGTTTCATACTAATATTCTTCCCTGCGCTTCCCTGGTGATTCAGTAGTAAAGAATCCGCCTGTCAATGCTGGAGACACAGGTTCGATCCTGGGTCAGGAAGATCCCTTGGAGAAGGAATGGCAACCCATTCCAGTCTTCTCGGCAGGGAAATACCACAGACAGATGGAGACTGTGGGCTACAGTCCACGGGGTTGCCAAAGAGTCAGACACGACATAGAGACTAAACAGCGACATGCTAATAGTCGACATGCTAATATTTACTTTTCAGAGACCTGAACTGGCTTCACCTGGCACTTCATCCAGACTCATGTTTGTATTCCTTGGGGAAAAAAGGTTGGAGTGGTTTGTTCAATTTCATCTGGAACCAGAATTATTTTAGTAAGTTTCACAAAAGCATTTTTACCAATTTCCCCAAACACCCAATGCCTAGTGTGCAGAACCGCAAACACATAAACACAAAAGCTACGTGCCCAGGAAAAAAAAGTAAATATTAAAAGTGTACATAAAGCTTATAATACATGTTGGCCAGTGGTCTCTTTGATGCCTAAAAACGTCATCCCCCCAAAAAATAAAAAATAAAAACGTCATCCCACCAAGTCATAATGTATTATTCAGAATAAAGGAAACTTATTGGAGTAAATCTAATGTTTAAAGAAAATGGTGGTGAGGTAAACCCAGCTATCTGGGTATTAGATATAAAATACACATATAAGATATAAATATCTAAAATACATATTTAAAAATATATATAGATATTAGATATAAAAATAGTATCAGATATAAATATATATATTATATAAAATAGATATAGTATATAAAATATACTGAGTTTTCTTCATCTTAAAGGATATTTAGAAACAAATATCTGTTCCATTTTCTACAACAAGAAAAGTTCATATGTTATTTCCACAAACATCCAATGGGCCACAAGTTGAAACATAACCCAGGCTCTGCAAACCATCAGCACTAGAAGCAGAATCTCTTCGCAAAACAAGATACCTAGGCTACCTGACCTGCTAAACTTCAGTTTTCATTTATTGAACAAAAATAAGTATTCTGCTTCATTAAACCACTAAAGTCAGGACAAAGTTTTTACAGGAAACAAGCCCCAAGCCAAGAAGCCTAATGGAAGTTTCATTTATCATGGTTTTAACCCAGACATCCTCCTGAGCTGGCCGGCCAAATGGAAAAAGAGCAAACCTTCTAAATGTCAGCTCAAAAGTTTCTGAACCTGGACCACAACCACTCACCGAGTAAGAAAGACAAGAAAGGAAAGCCATTCTGGGAATGACGACAGCATGTTACCATCATGCGCGTTAGAGCTATTCAGTTACTGACTCAGACTGTGATTCTCAACTCTCTCCTCCAGTGTGAATGTGATGAAAAGGGTTTCTTCTCACAATATAAATATCCATCCCAATGACAGGGCAGGAAGCAGTCATTACAAGACAGAATGTGTTACCAATATTACTGAGGTATCTTTTTAGTTAACCACAGTATCTTTTTTCTTACCAGTAGAAAGAAAATTTCCTATTTATAGGCTGGCCAGAAAGTTTGTTCCATAAGATGTTACGGAAAAACCCAAACAAACTTTCTGGGCAACCCAATACATTCTCTTAAAATGGGGGGGGGGGGGGGGGGGGGCGGAATATAAACTAAATTCAATATAGGTGAAAATCTGATGATGGACGCTTACCTAATAGTGAAAGATAAAGGCAAATGAAATTCTAAAGAAGGATTATTCAGCATTCTGATTGAACAGAGCTAGAGTTTGTACCCCTGGGTATATTTAATTATACTTGTAGCAGAAATAAACCCTGCCTCATTTATCTAAAAGAGATTATCCTTAATGGAAAGGTCTCCAAATCAGTTTCATATAAAGAACAAACGATTTCTCTGCTTTTACAGTCAATTGGCTTTTTTCTTCTAAAATATAGCTTCCCAATCTATCATCTAACTTGTTACTAAATTTGTAAGCCAATTGAGGGACGGGAGATCATTCCACATACCAGACTTCTATTAAAGAAAAATATATATATATATATATGTATATATCATGCAGACAGGCTTCCCTGGCCGCTCAGCAGTAAAGAATCCACCTGCCAGTGCAAGAGATGTGGGTTTGATTCCTGGGTCAGGAAGATTCTCTGGAGGAGGAAGTGGCAACCCACTCCAGTATCCTTGCCCCAGAAATCCCATGGACGAAGGAGCCTAGAAGCTACAATCCATGCTAAGTCAGACACAACTTAGCAACTAAACACAACAATATCAAGGAGACAGAAAGCTCTCTACAATTGAGATCAACCAAAAGGACTAGATGTATTTTCAGTCCCATTACATATGTTCTGGGAAAGAAGAAAAAAAAAAACAGAGAAGTAGGTTCTACCTCCTCTGGTTAATGACATACCCTGCCAACACTATGGCTCTCTTAAGAATCTCATCTAGAGAAAAAAATACATCTCAGAATTTCTTACCTTTTTATCAGTCACTGCGAGTTCATAGTGTGTGTGTGGAGAAGACTAGAGGAAAGGAGATGAGGGGCTAGGTTATCTGAAGCATCAGATGCCTGTACTTTCACTTTAATTTCATCTCTGACAGCAGATCCACAGTTACTAGCTTGCCCTGTAATGCCCAGAAGACCAAAAGGTATACATGATCTTTAAATGAGTCCTGGGTTAACACTCCACTCCAAAAGAATAAAGAAATTGCACAGAAAAGCAGGTCTGAGATTGCTATCTTTTAAAAGACCTATATGCAAGGCTATTCCTAGGGTGGCATCTAGGAACTTGGATGCCAAGGCTTCCCACCATCCTAAGTGACAAGAGTATCTCACTGTCCCTAAACCATGTATGCAAACCATTTGTCTTATGCTGAACACTGGTTTTCCATCTAAAAGTCTGGACAAGTAATACATGCTAGGCAGAGGGTGCCTATGTGACAAGTTCCCAACACAAATCTACTTCAAAAATCTCTCTAACAGCAGCTGTGGTGAAGTGAAGAGTTAAGTACCAGCAGAGTGTCTAAGGATGAAGATGCTTTAGACAACAGGGACTGACACCCTGGAGGCCAGTCCAGTGAGAGCAGAGTCAGAGATGCTCTTGTTTGCAAGATAAAATGTTGGCTGTGACACAGCCTCAAATTTTGGTCCAATTAGTCTATTTCTTCAGTGCTCCCTTACATCTGGAGATCCGTGTACTACCTTCTAAATTCTGGGTAGCCAGAAAAAAATGTCTCTAATGAGTTTCCCTGGTAGACAACATTTCTCAGGTGGCATCACATCTTCTTGTTAGAGGAATCAAGCCTGTCCTAAGTGATTACAGGGGAATCTGTACGCATTTTTCTTCTATGCATTTTTCTCTTCATTGATTTTGCTGTGCATCCTTTCCCTTAGGAAATCATAGCTACGAGTAAGACAAAATGCTGAGTCCTTTTAAGAGCCATCTGACCTGAGGGTGGTCTTAGGAATTCCTGACATAGGAATGTTATTAAGAATGTCAATGCTTTAATGTAAGTTGTCAAAATGAACAGATATGGGAAGAAATGCAGGCCGTCTAAATTACTCTGATATACTTTTAGAAAGAGTAACTGAAAGAAAACAAAGCAGATTTTTCTTGAAAGAGAGAGAGAAACCAAAAAGAAAGGAAAAATGAAATCTCAAAGCATTAAAAAATTTTTAAAGTATAAGCATGAAGAGTCAGCTCAACTTAAAAAACAACAAATGGATGGGTCTGCAGGGAGGGTAGGAAACAAGATGAGAAATGGTCAATTAAATCAGTGGAATGCTATGGGCTTCCCTGGTCCCTCAGAAGGTAAAGAACCTGTCTGCCAATGCAGGAGACCCAGATTCAATCCCTGGGTCTGGAAGATCTCCTGGAGAAGGGAACGGCAACACAGTCCAGTATCCCTGTCTGGAGACCTCCATGGACAGAGGCGCTTGCTGGGCTACAGCCCAAGGAGGTGCAAAGTCAGATGCAATTAACACTTTCACATTTCACTTTCATTCTACGGGCTAGGCTGAACTATGAGCAGCATCTGCCCATTCAGAAGATTCAAGAGGAAACAGAGACCGAACAGCTAAGGAGGCCTGACTCAACTTGAGGGGGCAGGTGATGCTTTGGCAGTAAAAGCTGGGCCAGCCTGGTGCTGGACATCCTGAAAAGAAAACCTCAGTGTCATCAGGGAACGCAGAGACCATGCAGACCTTTACCCTTCCCAAGGATTTCTACCATCTGTCTTCTATTAAAGTATCAATGTCTGGAGTTCTGGCAGGGTAGGTGGCCTGAATAATATTCTGCAGTGTGGGAGTTTCCCCCTTATCCCAAGAGAAATGGGAGAGAGAAGGGAGAGAAGGCAGTGATTACCAGGCACTCATCATTTCTGGTAGCCTTCTAGTGCGCTATAGTCAGCGTGAACACTGACCCTCAGATTTCAAAGATGCAGATTTCTTCAGCACTGTTTTCCCTTTAATTGCACCTAGAGAAAGGAAATCAACTGAACAAGTTAAGAAGGAGCCTAGCACCATGTCAATATCAGTTCCTCCCCATGTGACATCTCGTTTGTTGTTTTAATTGGAGAGTAATTGCTTTACAATATTGAGTTAGCTCCTGCTGTAAGATGAAGTGAGTCAGCTATGCGTGTGTGCCCATCAAGTTGTTTCAGTTGTGTCCGGCTCTGAGCAATCCTGCGGACTGCAGCCCGCCAGGCTCCTCTGTCCGTGAGATTCTCCAGGCTGTGTACACACACATCTCCTCCCTCCAGAGCCTCGCTCCCCGCCACCATCCCAGCCACCATCCCACACCCCTAAGTCGTCAGGGAGCCCCAGCCTGAGCCTCCTGTGCTACCCAGCTGGTTCCCACTAGCTAGCTAATTCACACATGGGAGCGCATCTGTGTCAATCCCAACCTCCCGATCCATCCCATGATTTCCTTCCCCCAGCCCCACGTGTCTGCTCTCTACATCTGTGTCTCTGGTTTTATTGCCAAATTCTGTGTCAGGATCCAATGAGACCATATCATCAAAGTGCTTGGCAAACATTAAATAAACATTAACTAAGTGGGTTTGAACAGTATATCTCCTACCCTAAGGTCTTCTAGATTTTTCCTGATTTTCCTTGATCTAAAGAGTTTCCTTTATTAATTGGTCTGTTTATTGATTTGTTGATTTCACCCTGACACTGTTTATATATATATACTTCAGTTCATAATCATTTTCAGATCTCTGGACCTCATAACAACACTCAGACATTCTCAGCCCTGGTTATGTATTTCTACATCTCCTCTTGTTGCTGGTTTTTTTGTTTGTTTGTTTCACACTTTGTTTTCTTTCGTAACTTTCTAAAAAACAAAAATCAGCCCTATGAATATGTATAGAAAATTATATAACACCAAGGTACTGGTGAAATAAAAACTTAACTGCAATGATACTTGCTACATGGTTGTTTCGGATGACTTTCCCATCATGTCCTGCCGGAAGGAACCACTATTCTAAAATTATATTTATCATAACACAGTTATTGTCAGAGATCATATTGTTAGAGATCATTCAGGGATACGTAACATAGAGCTGCTGCTGCTGCTGAGTCGCCGCAGTCGTGTCCGGCTCTGTGCGGCCCCATGGACGGCAGCCCACCAGGCTCCGCCATCCCTGGGATTCTCCAGGCAAGAACACTGGAGTGGGTTGCCATTGCCTTCTCCAATGCATGAAAGTGAAAAGTGAAAGTGAAGTCGCTCAGTCGTGTCCGACTCTTCATGACCCCATGGACTGCCAGATTCTCCAGGCAAGGGTACTGCAGTGGGTGCCTGGGATTCCCCAGGCAAGAGTACTGCAGTGGGTGCCTGGGATTCCCCAGGCAAGAGTACTGGAGTCGGTTGCCATTGCCTTCTCTGAACACAGTACTACCTTTCATAATTATAAACTTTATTGCAAGCTTTATATAAATTGTATATTACCCCAAACTTTTTTATATTTTTAACAGTAATGCATATTTATTTTCTCATGTCTAACAATTCAGCAGTACTTGAGGGAAATAATAATCTTCCTCTATCCTTTTTCTCAATTTTTAAAATATTTTATACAGTTTTAAAAGGTTACTTTCCATTCACAGATATTATAAAATATTGACTATACTTCTCATTTTGGACAGTACATCCTGGAATCATTCTTTTAAGTCAACATTTCTTTCAAGAACTTTATCCACAATGATAAACGTCATTTTATTAGAGACATTTTAACAGTCATATCCTATTTCCATTTTCAGAAGATCCCACAATTTAATTTTCCTGCTGATGGATACTTAAGACGCTTACCATATTTTACAACTACAGAGTCACACAAAGCTTTAAAGAAGATTCTTAGACGTATCTTTTGATGTGTGAGTCAATTTCTCTCAGGGCTCTCCATCAGCCATGGATTCCTCTGTTAGAAAGTGAAAGTGCTAGTCACTCGGCCACTTCTGACTCTTTGTGCCCCGTGGACTGTAGCCCGCCAGGTTCCTCTGTCCATGCGATTCTCCAGGCAAGAACACTCGAGTGGGTTGCCATGCCCTTCTCCAGGGGATCTCAACTCAGGGATCCAACCTCTTGCACTGTAGGCAGATTCTTCACCATCTGAACCAGGGAAGCCCCATTAGACATGATCAGAAACGTATGAAGAATGTTTGGATGCTTGAATGGCCATAGTAGGAGATATAACTCACACACAGTGGGTGTGACTCAGAGACATGAATGACACCCCAGGAGAGAGGCTTGCCCTGCCCAAATTACCAGTAAGGTCCCATTGAGAAACACCACATCTCAGAGTTGAGTTACTGGTTTGCAGGTAATCTAGATCCTACACTTGACTCACGAGGTATTGCCAAATTGGTCTTCAAAGTAGGTATATTAATCAATGTATCTAAAATAAGCCAATAATTTCCTACTGTGTAACATCTTTGCCTGCACCTACCATTGAAAGATTTTTCTAACATGTGCCTACCTGAAATTGTGAAAGGGCATTGATCTGTTATTCTCTTAGCATGATAGCTTCAGGGTTTTTTTCTTATTTATCTGAAACGGCACTTTAAGCAATCTAATAATAATGCTTTCTTTGTATTTTTGTTGCAAATCTCTTTACCCTTAAGCTTAAAAAAGAAAGCTTTCTATTAAGGTACCAAGATTCACATGTATAAAAAATTTAGTGAGCTGAATTTATAAGTATTTTTCTTTGCATATTGTGTGTTTGTGTGTGGCATTTATCTCAGGCATATGGTTTAAAAAACCCCCAAGGTCACACATATATTCTCATACATCTTCTTGGAAAAGTTCTTAAGTTTTGCTTTTCACAAACTTTATCCTGAATTGTTTACTTATGGTGTGAGGGGGGTATGATATTTTATTTTTTATCCATATGGGTAATCAAACTTCAAAGCACTTTTTATTGATAAGACCTACCCTAACTCCCAGTGACCTTTACCTCTATCAGGTACATAATTTCCATTCCTAAGATCTCTATCTATACCTGTGCCAGTATCTCATAATAATTAATTCCTACATAGATTTGCAGTAAGTCTTGATATCCAATAACGTAAGTCCCCCACCTTGCTGTGGTCCTTCAGATTAATTTCTTTTTTCCTTTGTACTTCCATGTAAATTTCAGAATTCAAATGTCTAATACCCCCACCTCCAAATAAAAGCAGTGGAGATTTTGACTGTGAAATGCTTTACAAATTAATCTGAGAACAGCTTCATATTGTTCTCTTTCTAGCTATGAATATGGTAACTTACTATATATCTCTTTTTTGGTAATAGATTTAAATTTTTAGAGCAATTTTAGGCATACAGAATAATTGAAAAGTATAGAGTAATCTCATATCTCCTCTTCCTCCCCATATACAACATCCCCAGTTATTAAGATCTACACTAATATGGTTACTATTGATGAACTATTATTGATACATTTATTATTAACTAAGCTCTATAATTTACCTTAGTATTTACTTCTGTATTGTATAGTCTATTAGCTTGGACAGAGGTATAAGGTCATGTGTCTACCACTATAGCCTCATACAAAATTGTCTCAGTGTTTTAAAAATTACCTACCCATTCCCCCCTCCTCAAACCTAGCGATCATTAATCTTTTCACTGTCCATAGTTTTGCCTTTTCCAGAAAGTCATATAGTTGGAAATACACTTTACATAGCCTTCTCAGACTGACTTCTTTACTTGGCAATATGGATTTAAATTTCCTCCATGCCTTTTTGTGGCTTGATAGATAGGTCCTTTATTTTGTTGCTGGATAATATAATAATTTGTTGTTTTGTTGCTGAATAATATTCCATGGTGTGGATATACCACAGTTCATTTATGCATTCATCTTTTCTAAAATAAATATTTTCTCTTCCTTCTCTGCTAAGAGTTTCCAATTCAATATGGAGTAGTATACTGGTAATATGCTTTATCTCTTATTTTCTTGATCAGTCTTAAGGGGTTTATTAGTTTTTGATATTTCTAAAATTAACTTTTTCTTTGCTGATTTGTCTATTGATTTCTGTTCCATATGTTACTTTTTCCTTCTTCCTATATCCTCTGGGTTTAAGTTTCTGCTTTTCATTTAGATTCTTGACATGGAAAACCAGATACTGATTTTCAGACTAGCTGCATCCCACAAGTATTACGTCAAATCATTATGTCAAAATCATTGCCATTTAATTCAAAATACTTCCTAATTTCTATCTTGAGTTCTTCTATGATACAGAGGTTTTCCTAGAGGTTCATGAGTGTGTGCAAAGTCACTTCAGTCGTATCTGACTCTGCGACCCTATGGACCGCAGCCTGCCAGGCTCCTCTGTCCGTGGGATTCTCCAGGCAAGGGTACTGGAGAGGGTTGCCACGCCCTATTCCAGGATATCTTCCCGACCCAGCGATCAAACTCGTGTCTTTCACGTCTCCTGCATTGGCAGGTGGGTTCTTTACCACTGAACCACCAGGGAAGTCCCTTTCCTAGAGGTACAGTGCTTTATTTCTTGAAAAAAAAAAGTGGGGACTTCCTTGATGGCTCAGTGGTAAAGAATCTGCTTGCAGGAGACCTGGGTTCGATCCCTGATCCAGGAAGATCCCACGTGTTGCAGAGCGGCCAAGCCCATGCTCCACAACTACGGAGCCTGCGCCAGAGCCTGGGAGCTGCAGCTGCTGAAGTCCAGTGCCGCAACGACTGAAGCCCCCGAGCCCTAGAGCCCACGCTCCACAACGGGAGGAGCCTCCGCAGGGAGAAGCCCACACACCCCAACCAGAGACAGCCCTCCCACTCTGCAACAAGCGAAAAGCCTGCGCAGTACTGAAGAGCCAGCACAGCCAGTAAATACATAAAACTATAAACAAGGGGACTGTCTAGGCATCTTTACGTTGACTTCCATCTTAATTCCTAATGGTTAAATCAGAAAGAAAATCCTGATGTTTTCACTCCTCTTTATTGAAAGAGGAATGAAAGCATTCTTTATTGCCCAGCCACAGCTCTGCAGTTCTGGGTTCTATATATGCCAATTAGTTGAAGTTGTGTGCCTGTTGTTTAGATCTGTCTTCTGATCCTCCTGTCTTCTTGTTCTTTTAGTAGAGAAAAGAGGACAGGTACTGAGAAACAGTAATGATGCTGAGTTGACAGGACTTGATAAAGGGGATGAGGAAGACGGGATGTCAGAATTGAGTCCATACAATTAGAGTGAGTACTGGAGCCATTCACTCAAATGTCCAGATTTGAAGGAAATTCCCGAGTCTTAATACACACAAGGTATGTGTGTGTGAATCACTCAACAGTGTCTGGCTCTTTTCAACCCTATGAACTGTAGCCCAGCAGGCTCCACTATCCATGGAATTCTCCAGGAAAGAGTACTGGAGTGGGTTGCCATGCCCTTCTCCGCGGGATCTTTTGGACCCGGATCGAATCCCGCTTCCCTGCACTGCAGGTGGATTCTTTCACCTCCTGAGCCACCAGGAAAGCCCACACACTAGCTGTAAGAGAATGTAATTCATGTTTCCACACAACTGAGCTTAATGGCCCCATGGTAAACCACACACACAGACATCTTAACCAGTACCTACATTTGAAAACAACTGCCAAACCTCAAATGTCCTGTCTAGCATCATTACATGTAAAGACTGCCTTGTCTAGAAATTATCTGTAGAAATAGAATACCTGAAGTATATTTAGGACTTCAGTAGCAGAGGGATAGTATGAGAGAGATTTAATTGCCAGTAAAAATATTATCCCACCTGAGTAAAGTGCATATTGCAGAAGCTATTTTAGGACACAAAATACGATTAAAAGGTTAGCCTAAAGACACAATAATTTAAAACCAAGGAAACATTATACATATCTTCATGTGTCATTTCTTGCTTGGAACGGAGCCTGTTTAGCAATCTGTGCTTATCCATAAGTCACCAAATCAACACAAATTTTTCAGAATATAAAACCACACCTATCAGAGAAATAGTTGAACCAATCAACTGGAAGAAGGAAATTTCACTTGTGAATACTCTCTTTTAAATAGGCATCTCACACAGCTTATCATTCCCCTGGTCCAAAAACATCGAGCCAGTAGGTTTTTTTAAATAACGCAACCCTTAAAAGCATTTCCCAAGTCTATGCCTATATAAACAGAAGAAGTAAATATCTATCATCTAGCCACAGAACAATTACACCTCCTCCAAGCAGATAAGAAAACTCAAATCATTCTAAGGTGCTATGGGTAATAATATTGATGACCTCTAGAGATCTGCAACCAATTGCAAAACACATAGTCAAAGAAAAATCACATCATTATATCCTGAAAGCAGTCTCTTATTAAAAATAAAAGTATCATGCTTTCCTCAATTAAAAGTGAAGGAAGAATCACAGAGTTGAATGAGTAGAGAGTAGAGAAATCTGATTCTTAAGACAACCTGGTGTCTCTTACCTCTTACAGTATTTCTCAAAACTGTTTAGATGGAGAGATTCCATAATTGATTAATTCCACCATCTGGATTAGAAACTATTAGAAAGTATAACTTTATTACACACACACAGTCTCTCTCTTATACACAGCATATGTATACAAACCAATTATAATTTCTTTTCTTTGCTATCTTTAATAATTCATTCATTCAGTAAATGTTTATTGGCATCTATGTACTAGGGGATATTACAGTCATTGGGCATGTTTTGTGAACAAAACAGAGTCCCTGCTTTCATGAAACGTATGTTCCACTTGAAAAAGACTAACAATAAGCCCAAAAGTATTTCATATACTGAGTGACGGTAAGGGAAAGAACAAGAGCTAAGGGGAAGAGGTGGCTGTTGAGAGCCAGGCTGCCATTTCTGCAAAGCAGGAAAGCCTCCCTCAGATCAAATGGGCAGAGAAGGAAAGGAAGGGAGTTGGGAGGAGTGCCCAGTGGACAGGGGAGAGAAGGTGCCTGCCCCCAAAAGGAGGAACAAGTAGAGGAGGTCCAGAGGCGGGCAGATCTCTCAGGGAGACGGAGAAACCACAAGCAGTCCCTCCTGTGACTGGAGAGACAGGAGAGAGAACCGCAGGAGATGAGCTCCAAGAGGAGCAGGTCGGATCAGGCAAGTTCCCGCAGGTCCCTGCCTGGATTTTACCCTCAGCTGGTTGGAAAGTCACTCCAGCCAGCCACGCTCTGCTGATTTTACTATGTATCCGGTGCCGCGTTCACTGCTTCACTTACATCATCAGCGATGCTCACAATGATCTAATTTGTGTGTGGGCGCACTCAATCCCTCAGTGGTGTCCAACTCTTTTGCGACCCCCTGGACTATAGCCCACCAGGCTCTCCTGTCCATGGAATTTTCCAGGCAAGAATACTGGAATGGGTTGCCATTTACTCCTCCTCCTCCAGGGGATCTACCCAACCTAAGGATCGAACCTGCATCTCTTGAGTCTCCTGTATTGACAGGTGGATTCTTTACCACTGTGCCACCTGAGAAGCCCCCAGTGATCTTAGACAATATGCATTTTCACTCCATCTTTCCTCCAAGTTGATGAGGAAAATGCAACTTGTTCAGGTCCACAGTTCTGGAAACTGAAACCCAGGATGATCCAGATCAGTATTGTCTAACAAGGATGGAAGAGGGGATTACTAGCATTTGGAGCAAGACAATTCATCATATGGGGCTGTTCTATGGACTGGAGGATGTCAGTTATCATTGCCAGCCCTCACCATCAAATGCCAGCAATGTCCCCTTGTTCTTGTGACAATCTAAAACGTCATACACATATGTTCAAAAACCCCCAACGGGCACATCATTCCCACCAGCTGGAACCACCAGGACAGTGCCTGCCCACTCTGCCAGTTTGCCCTGTCTCCCTTGGTTTATCCTGCTCTAAAAAGAAAGCTGGCGATTGGAACAAAATTTGTAAGAAAGATGGGTGAATGAGTGAAGCATTTTAAAACAATTATTTTCTCTGTTGAAACCATTTGTTTTGAACACCCTCTCCTCTCATTTAAAACTCTGAAACAACCCTGCTAAATATCAGTGTTGAAACACAATGGTCTAGGGCAGGGAATAACATAACATAACTCTTCAGAATACTGAGAGCTGAGCCTTCAAGTCCTTGGAATAATAAAAATGTGCCTGTGGACTTGGGAATACAATGGGCTCTTTGAAAGACACTCAGGTGAGAAGATTTTCTTCAGAACTTTATATATAAAAATGTGCTTAGAGGAAAAACTCACACAAAAATGCTAGGAAATTACACACAGTAATGCATAACCGTATCATGTGAGCCTGATAAATTCAATTCTTATAAAAGCTGCTTTATCTGTATCAGAGTATTTACGTAAGAAACACCAAAAATTAACACTGAGACAACAGTTTTCAGTAAGTCTTTAGAAGGTAGTCACTAAAAAGATTTGACCCAAGACATTCAAAGTTATAGGGAAAAATCCATATTAGGATATAAGATATTAATTATGCTTCCAACTGAATTTGATCAGAGCTTGAAACTGGCAGAACATGAAACCAAGCTCAAATCTTCATAATACAACCAATGAAATGATATGATCCAAGATAACCAAAGTCGCAAGAAAAAATTAGTATTATCTGCCTAAAACATTAATTATGCTTACAACTGAATTTGGAGAGAGCTTGAAAATTGGCAGAATTTGAAACCAAGCCCAACCAAACCTAACTGCTTCAATAGAAGACATTTCAATGGATACTTCAGAAGTGGCAAACTCAATGAAGAACACATAGTAACGTAGCCAATTTAACAAGCAATTTAAAAGCACTCATACTAGTAGCTTAAATAATAATGTCAGTAACAGGCTTCTGCCAATTGATACACAATTCAGAACTGAAAATCTGGCAAACAGGCTTCTTTTACGTCCAAAAATATACCAAAATTAGAGTCTGCCTGCCCATAAGTTCAATGATCTAATACCAAGAGTGGAGCAAGGAGCAAAGTGCTGTTATACATACTACAAATGTGCAGAAATAGACCTGGAATGGTATTTAATGAGGTGTTAATCCTACAGTCTATGTAAATGAAGTCAGTAAAGAGGAAATGCAAGATGGAAGACTTCCTCAAGAGAAAGAGAAGTGATAACAAATTAAAGAATTAAAAAGAGAAAAATGAACATAAGATCATGCCCATACCCTTACACTCAAGACTAAACCAACTATCTTCTAGAATGACCAAAACCAAACAAGCAAATGCAAAAAAAGGTCAACACAAGTGCTGGCAGGGATGCTGGGCAACTGGAACTTTCCTGTTTGCGGACAGGAATGCAAACCGGTACAAACACTCAGGAAAAGAGTTTGGCAGTTTCCTATACATTTAAACATATACCTACCATATGGCCCAACAACACCATTTACAGGTATTCACTCAAAAAAATTCAGATATCCATACAACTGAAACATATCTGTTTATGAAAGCTGTATTCAAAAATCATCAAAAACTTAACACAACCCAACTCTCCCAAAACTAGTAAATGGCTTTTAAAGATAAGGTACATCCATATAATGGCACAGCATGCAGCAATAAAAAGGAATAAACTTCTAATATACAAAACAACATGGGTATCGACATAAAAACGTTAAGTGAAAGACGTGAAACACAAAAGGCTATATACAGTATGATCCATCTTTTATGACATTCTAGAAAAGGGAAAACTGGACGGAAGAGATATCAGTGCTCGCTGGGGAAAGAAGACAATTAACTACAAAAGAGGACAAGGGCTCTTTGGTGGGTGATAAAAAGTCTGGGTCGTAATCTGTGGTGGTGGTTGCATGGCTGTTTCTCAAACTCAGACAACTATTTATCTCCAAAGTGTAAATGTTAGCCTATGTATATTGCACCTTAATAAAACTGATCATAAAAAAACTGAACGAACTGGATTTTAACCAAGTTACAAGGCAGTTCTTCAAAACAAACCGAAATGATGCAATTCACCCGAGTACTTCCTGGTCCCTGCCAGTCCTGCTACTGTGGAGAGTCATAGGGCACAGTGTCACCCTTTCAATCTTACAAATCCCTCAAACACCACCGACAGCCCTTTGCACTGTATTTCAAGGACGCCTCATGTTCTAAAGAGGGATTTGTTGTGTTGCCGTTGCTTAGTCGCTCAGTCGTGTCTCTTTGTGACCCCACAAAGGAGCACATCAGGCTCCTCTGTCCAGGAGGCAAGAATACTGGAGTGCATTGCCATGTCCTTCTCCGGGGGATCTTCCCGACTAAGAGATCAAACTCAGGTCTGCTGCATTGCAGGCGGATTCTTTTCCACTGAGCCACCTGAGAAATACGATACTGGAAAAGTACCTGTGTGCTGAGTCGCTCCATTGTGTCTGAATCTTTGAGACCCCATAAAGACTGGGGCCCACCAGTCTCCTCTGTCCAGGGGATTATTCAGGCAAGAATACTGGAGTGGGCTGCCATTTCCTCCCCAGGAGATCTTCGTAACCCAGGGATCGAACCTGCCTCTTCTATGTCTTCTGCATTGCATGCAGATTCTTTACCCGCTGAGCTATGAGGGCGCCCACTGGTAAGATGGGTCGGATCCAGATGCCGGAATAGAGTCTGATCTCTCAGTGAAGCATATTTCTTAGTGGCCCCAGCCTTTCACCTCGTCCCTGCTCCTCACAGTACACCCACTCACAGGCAGTGAGTAGTCTCCAAAGCTGAGTGCTTGCATCTCAGGATGCAATTCCAGTGTGGCAGGAATTAAAGAAGAGAACTTCTACATACATTTATCTTTATTTTTAAATTGAGAAGAATTAATTATTGCTAAAAATTAATATGCAGGTTGATTCACTCACTTGACAATATTTATTGAGCCAAGAATATGTGCTAGGAATGGGTCAAAGTGCTAGCAATGCCACAATGAACTGAAGTCCCTGGACTCAGGAGGTGTGTGTCCTGAAGGAGGGGACAGATAAGAAATTATAATAAAAATACAACACAAACAAACCAAAAAGTATTTGCATGCAATTCCCCTAGTGAAAGGCACTAATAAAGCCACGAAAGAGAAGAGAATGTGGTCCCCACACCTAATCCATGTATCAACCAATCACAAGTGATTCTGAGCTGCTCTGAGGGAAAAATGGAAATTTCACAGTACAGAGATGACAGGCTTCCTCAGGATGTGTGAGCTGCAAACTGAAAGGTAGGTAGGGGTGTGTGTGTGTGCGCGCATTTGTGTCACACACCTGGCTAAAAAAATTTTTAAATGTTATCAAGTTTCCCTGAAAAAGATCCTTGCAAAGAAACCATGGGCTAAAGAGAACACTGATAATTAAGTACAGGCAAAAGTAATAGAGAGTGGTAATTACACTCCTAAAGTGAGCTTTCTTTTTAATTAAACAATTAAGTGATTAAGATCATTAAAGATTCCATGTTTAACCACACTGCTCTTACTAATAAGTATTTAGCTCTCCATAACTCAGGTGAGAGTAAAAGGATTCTTGATATTTATAATAGGTTTTAAAATGCTTAGATACTGAAAATTCCATCTCCATCTCATCCTCCCTTTTTCAGAATTTTTTATGAAGGCCTAATTAACAGAATAGAAAATTCACCCAGTTTTAAGCACATAGTTGAGTAAATAATATTAGTGAATTTTTATAGCTATGTAATTATCTCCATAATCTACTTTGAGAACAGTCACCCTTCCTTTTCAATCTCTTTTTAATGCTAATTATAATGTATATAGGGCCTCCCTGGTAGCTCAGCTGGTAAAGAGTGCAGGAGACCCAAGTTTGATTCCAAGGTCAGAAAGATGCCCTGGAGAAGGGGTAGGCTACCCACCTCAGTATTCTTGGGCTTCCCTGGTGCCTCAGACAGCAATGAAGCCACCTGCAATACGGGAGACCTGGGTTCGATCCCTGGATTGGGAAGATCCCCTAGAGGAGGGCATGGAAACCCACTCCAGTATTCCTGCCTGGAGAATCCCTAGGAACACACGGCTGAGTGATTAAGCACAGCACATAGTCTATAAGAGCCATGTACATGCAGTCTATAGGTAAACAAATGCATACACGGAGACAGGTGTTTTAAAATATTTAATACTCAAGAGGCATGAACCAAAAGCATGCAGTATATGGCATTAGGGCCCCAGTCACTGTGTCCCCCAAGTCCATGTGGCCCCATAAACAAGCCACCCTGGACTTGGTCCCTTTATCTTCCTTTCGCGCCTTCATTATCTCTATAGAACACCCAATGCCTTTCTCTGCACTAGAGTAGCGTGCCTGTGATCCACGATAAAATCAGGGGAAGAACACACACAGGGCCCTTGTAGAGACAAGTGTTTGGCAATCACACCATCACAAGCAGACTCTGCAGCAGAGTCAGTGTCTCTGGGCTAAACCTGGAGATCTGAAATCAATGAGATAACACCCAGCCTCCAAGATCCCAGGGTGAGAGAGAGACGTGGGTACACACAAATGTGTTGCAAATCAGTGTGACTGGCATCTGAACACCAAGCAGGCTTGTGAATAATCAAGAAAGAACCATTCAGTTCCAGAAACTGCCGCACATTTCATGAACGACAGCTTTTATGTAAAAGATAATGCGAAGCAGTCCTTTCTTTTTGGGGACTGATCAAAACTCAGGACTAAATTCAGAGCTTCCCTCTCCCTGCCTAACCTAACAGTCTGTTCCAGCATCACTTCAGCTTCACCTCTGTACACTTTGGTACCTTTCACCTTCATTCTTTTCCTTAAAAAGGAAATTTTGAAGTGGGGGTTGTATTTATTGTTGGCGTATCATAAAATCCTTAAGAAAAATTAAAAGATCAGTTGGGTATGGATAACTGGGCGGATTAACAGCTGACCTCTGAGGGCTTATAAACCAACTCCTGTCTTAAATATCTGACATAGCTGAAACACACAGTGTCTCAACAACTACTAACATAACCAGGTGCCCAATGTTGTTACACCCATTTTACAGAGAAGAAAAGCATGTGCAAAGAAGCTAAGTAGTCCTGCCGGAGGGCAGGCAGGTAGTAAGAGGCAGAGGCAGAATGGGAACCCAGGACATGCGAAACCACAGCTTGCTTTCTTAATCATACACTCTAATGTTTCCCAACTCAGAGACTAGGATAGGATGCGGACGCTAACTGCAAGGCCATGGCAGGCCAATGGCAACTCACTTGTGCAAGTGGAGGCAGGGACTGGGATCCAGGAGAGGCAAGGTGCATCTGACAGGTCTCCTCCTTCTATCAGGGGGAGAACCCAGCCATTCCAGGTAGGAAAGCTTGGATCTGCTCACAGTTCCCAGATCCAGCTCTTGGGAAGCAACAGTTTAACTACTCATCATTCAAGGCACATATGTGGTCTCAACATTATGCTAATTACAGGTGAGTCATCACTCATGAATCCTGTGACTTTTCCCAGCATCATTTTCTAGGTCCGTTCACGAACATGCACAGGGTGACAAAAAATTGGAGTTGCCCAACGCACACATTCCCCAATTGAGCCTGAACAAGGCAACGTTCTCCCTTCTTGTCTCAGATCTCACACTGTAAACAAATAACCTTTTTGAAGTCCACTAGGTGCCAGTTTGCTTTTTCTTGGTCATCCTGCTGTTCTTAATGGCCCCAGACATAGTGTTATAGTGAATAATGAAAATCAACTATAGGTCTCTTTGGATAGACATTTTGTCCAGTCAGTACTCAGCCAAAAACCCAAGTGTATAATGTGTCCTGTCCTGCTCCACCAACAGGTTTATGGTCACAAAGATTTAAGTCAAGATTCTATTTTGCACTATAAAGAGGAAAGAATAATCTGGTTTTCCATAACACAATACAAACCTTTTAAAATACACTTTAAGAAGCAATAAATATTTTAAATGCATATTAAATGGAACCTATAAACACAGCAGCTATCACTTACATAAATCTTGTAATCACTGCTGAATTTGTTTTCATAATGAAAATTAGGAGCCAGTTTACAGAGCATTGATTTTGACCATTGATCTTGGACCATATGTTTCCGGCAATGTCCTAGTCATCTCCCAAAAGGAAAACTTCATATTATAAGTTGCTGCATGATAGACTAGAGAATACAACACCTAGAACACAGGTGCACGCACACACACACGGCACAAATTAAAAGTGCAACCTTCAAATAATTCCCAGCAGGGCAAGCTCAGTTAGCAAGCACTACACATGTTAAAGGGTACCAAGAAATAATGCAATGATAACTATGTAATAATAACACTACAAAGTTTCCCTTACTGATACTTAGTAACACTAAAGTATTTTATGTGACATTAACCAAAAATTCAGTAAGTATAATTTATTTTTTTATCTTTTAAAATAAGCTAAGTTGGGACTTCCCTGCGCTCCAGTGCGTCAGACTCCATGCTCAAATCAGGAGGCCCAGGTTCAGTCCCTGGTGGGGGAACTAGATCCCACGTGCCCCAACTAAGACCCAGTGCCACCAAATAAATAAATAATATTTTTAAAAAGAATAATAAAATCAGCTAAATTTCTCTGAATAAAAGATAGATTATATTGCTCAAGAAAATGTATAATGACAATAATTAAAGAGAAAGAATATAAGTCATTAACATATTAATTTCCCAAAAGTAATGAAATATTTGCTCAGATGGATTGACATATACAAGGAATTACATTTTTCAAAATCCTGAAATAAATACTTTTTCCTATTCAACAAAGTTTTATAACCTCACATACTGCACAGTCTTAAAAGAGATGTTCCATCCAAAGTTATGCATAATGGGAAACATGTTTATCTCTAGTTTTACACTTGACCTTAGCTCAAAGGTCAAGAAGCGATTATCATCAGTTTTAAACTATGGCACAAATTCATTCCTAAAAGGCATAAATACCTGTTAAGCAGGGATTTTATTTAATAGCCTATTATATGATTAGAAAAACTGTTCCTTTTATTAACATGATCTAATACTGTCTATGTCCATTAATGCAGATGCTATTTGGAATATCAAAGATTCAAGCTCAGATGCTAGGATTTCACAAGACTGGGCAACAGTGCAAACACCCCAAGGTGGGGTGGAGGAGAATAAACAACAGTTCCTGAATGGGGGTTATGTTCCTGGTATTCAGTACATGTCACCAACTTAATTTATATGATACTCAGGAAAATCCGGCAGGAATTATGAGTAATCATTAAAGGCTCTACTTAACACTTTAACTTGCCCTCTGTCAGATCTGCTTTCGCTGGCAGAACTGTCACTAAAACCCATAGCTGCCTAGCTCAGGATCCATGTGCTTTGCATACTGTCAGACCATTTTACCAGTCAAGTAATAAAGTCATCAACTAAATTAACATTTTGAAGTTGGAGTGAAATACGGAGCTTTCTCTGAGTCTCTGCCTCTTTCCCAAGACTCTGTGCTCGGCAATCTCTCTTGTGCAACCCCAGAGCCAGGGTCTCAGCAAAGGAGAGACAGAACTCCCTGCAAAGGCTCTGCACGGCCTGCAGGAAAAAGTTCAGTCCTTCATGTGGCATTTGAAACCCCACTGACTACTTGGCTACAACCTGTATGCCCAGGCATTCCAAGGGTGATGAAAAGTGAGAGAAGACAAAGGGTCAGACAGAAAAGGACAAGAACAGTCTAGAAGGACACCAGCCTGTTAAGAGGGCTCCGGCCTATGGTCAAGAGATGAAGAGATGATGCCAACAGCTGAATAGCAGGAATACAGAGGTTGCCTTTGCTCAGGGGGCAGCTGGCAGCCCTGGGAAGGAAAGATAAAGGCCACGGAGCATTCTCGAATGGAATACACCATGCTGGAGGAAGCCCCATGGGATACAGAGCTGGAGAGTAATTTTTCAGAGACTTAATATCTCCACTGAGATCCTCAGTGACCAGAATCACCAGAAAGGGTCCAGCAAGATTCTGCAGGTAGACAAAACAGAGATGATGAGGGTAGAAGTTGGGCTGATGAAGGTAGGACCAGGGATTGAAGCAGGGGTAGTGTCTTTTCATATATTCCCAAGTTAAGGCAAATGACCTAGCTGGTAACCAACACAAGGGGGACAGAGGGATTGAGAGAGATAAGGGACAGTGAGGTCAGAGGCTGCTTACCAAAGGTGAGGGATCTGGAGGGCAATAATCTGGCAACTACAGGTTACACTAGAATCATCTGGTTTCCCTGGTGGCCTGACAGCAAAGAATCCGCATGCAAGGCGGAAGACCTGGATTTGATCCCTCCCTGGATCCGGAAGAATCCCCTGGAGAAGGGAATGGCTACCCACTCCAGTACTCTTGCCTGGAAAATTCCATGGACAGAGGAGCCTGGTGGGCTACAGTCTACTGTTCCATCCCACAGTAAGGCAGAAATGACCTCACTGGCACAAGTGACCAAATAAGAACAGGTACGCTCTTTTCAGTGGCAGAGATTTTTGAGTCAGTCTTTTCAAGTAATCAAAACCCTCAAAACTCAGGTATCCTTACAAAAATGGTCTTACAGCAAGACCCTGAACAACAGGGTGATTTACGTTTCAAAGAAGCAGGAGCAGCACATTTCCACATTCCCTATATGAAAATCTTAGGCCAGGTTGGTTCCAGAATATAGAACTTAAAATTTTAGAAAGTGTTGTATATTCTACAACAACCTAAAGGGTATTTGAGTCAGCATCCCATAATTAAACATAAGATTCCCCCTAAAGTGATAGAAATCAAACAGCTCCCTAAGAGTAAAGGTCAGAATTTGCTACCAAATGGCTTAGACTTAAAAGAATCTGGCTGCAACGCAGGAGACCCAACTTTGATTCCTGGGTCAGGAAGATTCCCTGAAGAAGGGCATGGTAACCCACTGCAGTATTCTGGCCTGGAGAATTCCATGGACCGAGGAGCCTAGCAAGCTACAGTTCATGGGGTCGCAAAGAGTCAGACACAACCGAGCAATTAACATACACAGTTAAAAAAAAAAAAAAAACTTTCCATTTTCAAAAAAAATCAGTTTTGAAATTCCGGATAAGACTTAAGAAGCATCAGCAGCAGCTGCAGGAGTATATGAGAAACAGATGTGAAACATGAATGTTTTTACCCTGGTCACCACCCCGTCCCAGGCAGTGAACACACTATAGCATGTTATGAAGAATGAAGTCCGCGAGTTTAGCATGACCATTAACAGGAGACTCTCCATCCAGCCTCCCTTGGTGGCGTCTGAGCACCTTCTCATGGTGCATTTGCATGGAGATCCTGCAAACCCAAGGACTCTGGGCTGGGGGAGGGCGTTCCCAGGGTGGGATGAGCAAGCCCCATGGAGGGACCAACACAGCCTTGGGACGTGCACAGAGACACTGGACTATCCATTCTGACCCATCTCCTGTGTCTTTTTAATTTCTATTTTTGTGAGTGTTTAATAATATATGTACTATCACTATCACAGCACACGTACATAATTTATAAGTAAATATTGGGTGTGCCTGCTCAAAAAGTGTCTGCTAATAGGATGTATGATCAAAAAAGCAAGGTAAGAACATTTCCAGAGATCCCGGACAATGAAATGCTTTAATCTGCTGGAAAAAAAAAAAAAAAGCCTGCAATACTAAGAAAAGAATGTTTTTCCCCTTTAGGCAATGACTATTTTCAGAACTGTGTCTCTTCTTTCAGGAAAAAACCACCAGGTAACAACATAATACAAACCAGACAGACAAGCTAAAACAGGCAACATCCTTGTTTTAAAAAATAAAAAATCCAAGTGTGATTTCAAACAGGTAAGCACTGTTGCCACCTCTGCTAAAGGGTGTTCCCCTTGAGGAATTTTAATAAATGTCTCAAATTTCAAAAACTTGTCTCAAGTTTACTCTAACATTTACAGACTACACTATACACTGTTCCTGTTGCTTCTTCCGGCCCATTCATATAATTTGCATTTTGACAAGTAGACACAGATGTCCTTCTCTGTACCCAGGTGATGAGGCAGAAGTAGGGGAAAAAAAAAGATTTGCATCTGCTTTGAGAGAGAAGGGGGTTTCCCCAACGGCTCAGCAGGTGAGGAATCTGCCTGCAATGCAGAAAACATAGGTTTGATTCCTGGCTTGCAAAGATCCCCTGTAGAAGGGAATGGCGACCCACTGGAATCTTCTTGCCTGAAAAACCCCATGGAAAGAGGAGCCTGGTGGGCTACAGTCCGTGGGGTTGCAAAGAGTCAGACACAACCCAGAGACTAAGCACAGCTGAGAGAGAAGTCACTCATCATTAGAGCAGGAATTCACGCTCACATCATTAAGACAGATCCACTTACCATGAAGTGGAGTTAGAGAAATCTGGTTCGCCGAAGCCTTAATTTAGCTGCGGCATCAGGAATAACACACATGTTTAGAAACCCTCACCAGCTGAGACACACCAAAAGGTCAACATGACAAACAGACCATAAATATTCCTTCAACGATGACACTTCCCAAACAAAACAGGTTTTCTTTGTAATGCTTTCAGTTCAAGACCGTGAACATACAGCCCTGTTGTAGATGCAAAATATGTAGAAGATAAGGCTGGATTTGGTCTGGTCTAAAACACACTCTGAAAGTTCTTTGAAATGGACTCCCAGGAGCAGCTTCCCAAGCCTACTTGACCTCTTGTATTATATTCATCAATTCAGAGGCCAGGTCAATGAGAGGCATCTGCTCTCTTGAAGTGGGCTATGTATGCACGGGGGTGGGTGGGAGTGTTGACAGAACCACTTCACAGAGGAAGGGGGAACACAGGAGCAGACCTCCGAGTGAGTGGGAGGAGGAGAAACACTGGCTACTTGGGGAAGACAGTTCCAGACAGACAGGAGAGCCCATGCAAAGCCCAAATCCAGAAGCATGCTCCCTGTTACCTAGGAAGAGCAAAGAAGCCAATACAACCAGACCTGCAGGACCCAGGGGCAGCAGGTAGATGACATCGGAGAAGAGGCTGGCTCAGCTAAGACCAGATTTTAAGTGAGCTGGGAAGTCCGTGCAGCAGGAAGGGACAGATGATGGAAGGTGGGTCAGAGTTTAGATCGTATGTGATGTGCAACCTAAGGATCACACTGGGTGCTGTGGAGACTGTCCCACACAAGAGTCGGGGGGGTGAGATGAGCCTAAAGGACCAAAACTACTCCCTTTTATATTTTAGGTTTTCTGGTTATTCAGATTTCAATAAAGCTTAAGGAAATGGCAACCCACTCTAGTATTCTTGCCTGGAAAATCCCACGGACAGAGGAGCCTGGCGGGCTACAGTCCACGGGGTTGCACAGAGTTGGACACGACTGAGTGACTAAACAGCAAACAATAAAGCCTATATACCACATTTTACATTACCCACTGTCTAATCCAGCCACGCAGGAATTGAGAGCATGTGAGTCACACCTCCTCTGAAAAAGGTCCACGCAGGAAATACGAAGCTGAGAAAGTTACACTTCCTCTCAACTTAACCTCACTGAGAATTACTCTTACTGAAAATACACCAATCCCTGAGCCAGCTGGCTTCCTGATATTCACTAGTGATATTTTAACAGTCCGTCAACCTAAGCAATGCCACGCAAATGTTTACAAGTTATTTACAGGGACTTTTCTTTTGTATGAAAGGAGCCCCATATTTTGTAGGGGAACAGCTTAAGGACAAAGAAAAGTATTTCATCAATAAAAGTTGTCATTTCTCCAACAGACACGGGAGGAGGGGACGGGTGCAAGTGTTTCACTCCTGCCATGTGTCAAAAATTGTTCTGGACACTAGAATGTGGTCGTGAGGAAAAGACAAAATTCTTCACGGGAAGAAAACAGGATTTGTCTCTCCTGAAACTCACACTGATAAATATCCACAGAGAGAGAAGTCCGGCAGCAAAGTCAACAGACAACGTGTTGCCAAGATCGTGCCATCGCTGCCAAATAGCGTATTAACCCCTAAGTGCTGAGTGATTAATTCCTTCTAACAGCTCCCCCAACTTTATTTTTCCCGTCTCCTGTGCAAAGATTACTGGAACAGCCAGTTGTTAAACTGCCCTGGCTTCAGGGCAGCACCCAGCATGGAGATGGTCTCAGCATCCCCTGCCTCTTCCTTAAAACCATCCAGCCATTAAAAATATGGGGGAAAAAAATAAATAAAGCAAATTCCACATTAAAAAAAAAAAAAAAAAACCATCCAGCATAGGCCCAGAGCCCTCCTGCAATTCCTCCTGGTAAAACACCCCAGGATTCCTCATCACAGCGAACACTCCCTACTTGGAGGTCTTTATCTACAGGGAATTTATCACTACCCAGGGGCTTCCCAGGTGGCTGAGAGGTTAAAGTGTCTGCCTGCAATGCAGGAGACCTGGGTTCGATCCCTGGGTCACGAAGATTCCCTGGAGGAGGGAAAAGCAACCCACTCCAGTATTCTTGCCTGGGAAATCCCATGGACAGCGGAGCCTGGTAGTCCGCAGGGTCGCAGAGTCAAGACAGGACTGAGCCACGGATCACACAGGGAAAACAGGTACAAATAAAATAGATAATTATCAAAACACTATTATGTCAAATGGTGATGGGGCTAGTACAAAACCAAAACTGCTAAAAAAAAAAAAACAGTTAACTTTATAGCCATTGATATCTAAATGGTTGTTAAAAACAAAACAAAGATCTCCCTCCTACAGAAGAAAATCTCTCTACTTGAAACAGTAACAAATCTAATAAGACCTTTTGCTTCTCTTTCAGGTCTCCAAAGTGCCTGGCTGGCCAAACTTGAAACTTTGCAGCTTTCCATAAAGATATATTAGAAATCATTCCAGTCAACAGTCCTGATTAGACGGATCATCTCACCAGGAAACACAGTGTGCAGCTATAAGATGAAAATGTTAGGGACTATTTTAAAAGTATTCACCAGTGCTATCTTCTGAAAGTTGTTTTTAGAAAGAGGAGGAAGAACATGTCTGATCCTCCAGTAAGGTGATTCAGAAAAGTTATGTTTCCACCGATCTCAGCTTTGCCATGCCTGGCATCACATTGCTGACCCTTCCCAAGTGTCATACATCTTTTATAAAAATGCCAGGTTAAACCTGTCTGAAAATTTCAAGTTTTAGAAAAATGATACAGTGACACTTGAAATTACAAGCCATGCAACAGAGTTTGAAAATTCTCTCTGGTTAAAGTCATTAGTTTCTAAATGAACAGTCATCAATCATCCAAGGTTGTGTTCAGTAATAAAGTAATGTTTGCTCTTAAAAGGACAAGAATGATAACTTAAATTCATTCATTCATTCCTCCATCCAACAAGTATGTCTACAACTTAGTTATTTACCAGAATATAAAGTCTGTGTTTTCTTAACATTAGTATAGCTTGAGTTTCATTGATTTCAATTTCATCCACGTATGAAATAACTGCTAATTAAAAAGTGATGGAATTTAAATATGCTATGAAACAAGGAGCAATAACAAACAGAAGCAATTAGAGAGTAACTAAAAGGACATCCAAATGCTATGAAGAAAGGGCTGTCACCAAGCCACCATCGAGGTAATTTAACGCCTTCTGTCATATTACCCACCACCGCCCCATCTTTTCAGCGCACACATGTGCGGCCTTGACTTACACAGTTTGAAATTTGAGTTATTGAAGGTGAAAGTAAACAGTGAGTTCCAGAGCATAAAGAGCAGATGTTGGTTTCAACCCACCAATGAGCTAAAACAACAGCAGAGAAGCTTTCTTTTTCCATCTTTGGATTTTAAGAGTTACAACTGCATGAATACTGCAAAAGAATTAGATCTGTGACATGAAAAGACAAGGAACTATCATACTAGTCATGTTTTATGATTTTCTTTTTTTAAACTGGGTACAATAGTAATGAGTGTATGGTATTTTCCCTTAGGTTTAAGTTCAAGGAATAAAATATACACACAGTCATTCTGATGCACTCAATTCGGTACAATTTCAATACAGTGTCATCTATGAGGTATTAAGGATAAGATGCTAGTGGAGCACTTCAGATGAATCAACCCATGATGGTGAGAGCATCAGCCAAGGAAACGGTATCAGAATGGAGATGAGGGGACTGGTCCAGAAGATGAATTATGTGATCTGTTGCTTACATGTGTTGGGTGGGTAGGAGTGAGGCAAAAGCAGATGTGAAAAATGTCTTGACTAGCAGCAGGGAATCCAGTGGACACTACCAGTGAACACAAGGAAATCCGAACAAGAGCCATTTACAGAAAACAAGATGAATTCCACACTGAACATCTTTCACTGGAAGGACTGACAAGTTATCCAACTGGAAACAGACTAAATAACCTAACTGCTTGTCCAGACTTTTAAGAGGTTAAGAAGAAGGTTTGGATAAAAATGAGGAGGCTCAGGGGCTTCCATGGTGGCTCAGTGGTAAAGAATCCACCTGTCAACGCAGAGGACAAGGGTTCGATCCCTGGTCTGGGCGATTTCTACATGCCGAGGAGCAGCTAAGCCCGTGAGCCACAACTGCTGAAGCCTGAGCGCCCCGTAGCCTGTGCTCCACCAGAGGAGATGCCCCCACGATAAGAAGCCCCTGCATCACAACTACAGAAAAGTCCACACAGCAGGGAAGGCCCAGCACAGCCAAAAAAATCAATAAATAAAATCATCTTTTTTTTTCCATTTATTTTTATTAGTTGGAGGCTAATTACTTTACAATAAAAAAGAAAGGAAATAGGAATCCTCCCCCCTTCCCAAGCCAATGTGTAAAGTCAAAAGAAAACAGAATGAAGGACACAACCATAGGGATCACATAGTTTCAATAGCAGCAAAGAGAAAAGAGAATTCACAATACAAGCGGAGCACTCTCCAGAGAGGTACAAGACAGTCAGGCAGGAAGAGGGAGCAAAATCAAAGAAGCTGAAAGAGGGAACAGTTTCAAAGAGGGAATGACCAACCGTTTCCAAGTACTTCAGAGAAGTAACCTGCAGAAAGCTAAGCAGCATCTGTTGTTGGGCTCAGCTGCAGAGAATCTGCCCGCAATGCAGAAACCACAGGAGATGCAGGCTGGATGCCTGGGCTGGGAAGATTTCCCTGCAGGAGGCAATGGCCACCCACTCCAGTATCCTTGCCTGGAAAATTCCATGGACAGAACCGTGGGCTGTCCACAAACTGGTGGGCTACAGTCCATGGGGTCGCCAAGAGTCGGCTAAGACCGAGGCCCTGAGCACACAGGCACAGACCCCTCGGAGACATGGATGCCAGATGGCAGGGGGCCGAGAAAGCCGGAAACCAAGATGTGACAAGAGACACCCTCTTGAGAAGCTCTGCCGTGAAGAGGACAGAAAATTTTTGTAGTATTATGCCAGTGGGGGCTTCCTAGGTGGTGCTAGTTATAAAGAACCCACCTGCCAATGCAAGAGATCTAAGAGATGCAGGTTCGATCCCTGGGTCAGGAAGATTCCCCAGAGGAGGGCATGGCAACCCACTCCAGTGTTGTTGCCTGGAGAATCCCATGGACAATAGAGCCTTGCAGGCTACAGTCCACAAGGTCACAGAGAGTCAGACAGGACTGAAGTGACTTAGCACACAGCACAGCACATTATGCCAGGGACAATGTAATAAACAGCATCATTTAACTCAAACAGGTTAAATTTTCAAACACCAAACTCATAAATTAAGACTAAGTGAAAGTTGTAAATATATAAAACTCAGATTTTAATCAGAGACCCCCTCAAAAATCTCACAATTTCCTCTTCCCCTCTACATTATAGTTTTCATATCTTATTTTGATGGCAGGCAATGCTGCCTAGCCTGAAGAGACCCTGGGTGATATTTACATCTTTAGATCACTGGTTAAAAACTTCAGAATCACAAAGATATCCACTGTTTTATTTTCAGAGACAAGAAAACTATAAACCAGAGGCATGAATAGGAAAATTATGATTTATTTTTCCCCTCTTTGTGGCATCCAGTGCAGCAATCAGCACTTGGCAGAGGCCCAAATAACATTTGTTAAACGGAACTGAAGGTCAGATGGCTAATTAGGCTAGAGATTTGGCTAGTATCCAGTTCTTTTGATTCTCCAGGTAATTTTCTTTCAACGACAACTCAGAAGGTCATTCCTCACACCTACAGTAAACCTCTAAACCATCTTTAATTCTTAAGGAAATGCAGATCAAAATTACAATGAAACACCACCTCACACCCACTAGGATGGCCACTATCTAAAATACAACAGAAATAATAAGTGTTGGTGAGGATCTAGGGAAATTAAGATCCTTGGCCACTGCTGCAAAATGGTGCAATTGTTTCTATATACTACAGGAGACAGTAAAATGGCTCCTCAAAAACATCAAACACAGAATTACCATTTGTTCCAGCAATTCCATTTTTGAAAATATATCTGAAAAAAGTGAAAGCAGATACTTGAAGAGGCATGTGTTCAACCATCTTCAGAGCAGCAACATTAGCAATAGCCAAAAGATGGATAACCCAACTGTCCATCAGCTGATTGAATGGAAAAGCAAATTGAGGAAAATTATTCAGCCTTAAAAAGGAAGGAAATTTTGACAGATGCTAAAACATCAATGAACCTTGAGGACATTATGCTAAGTGAAACAAGCCAGTCACAAAAGGACAAATATTGCATGATTCCACTTATGTAAGGTACCTGGAGTAGTCAAATTCAGAAAGACAGAAAGCAGAATGGTGGTGGTTTCCAGGGTCTGTGGAGAGGAAAAGATGAGAAGCGGTTGTTGAACGGGTACAGAGTTTCAGTTCTGCCAGATGAAAAGAGTTGTGAAGACAGATGGTAGTGATGGTTACATAACATGAATGTACTTAATGCCATTGACCTGTATGTTCAGAAATGGTTAGGGAGGTAAATCTTATGTTTGTATATTTTCTGACAATCAAAAAATTTTAATTTAGTTATAAAATTGATTTTTAAGCTTAGAGTGGATATATGGATCCATAAAATTACACCTTTTAAGAGGATATATTAGGTAAAATAGACAAGTGTTTCTGTAGCAGGGTCAAAATTTCCGGTGATCATGGATGTCACAGAAGAAAAACAGGAATGCAGGCAAGTGAGTTGTGGTGGGGGACGAGACAAGCTAGAGAAAGCACAGGACTCCCCAAGCAAAGGCCCTTCTCACTGCAGCCAAGGGATGTGCTGACACTCTGAGTTTTCAAGAGATGCTCCCAGCCCAAATATCTATGTGAAATTTCCACACACTGTCAATCAAATGAAAGTCACCCACAGGTCACTATTTTCAAGTCAATTTCCATAGTCATGTTTATTAAGTCAGTATATCAATATCAACGTATAGCTTCTAATTTGGATAAGACACTTGCTAAAACTTGACTAGAGGGACATTTTCTGCTTCTCTATAAATACTGAACATCAACTCACATTTATTATCACACAATGAAGACAGCTTTTTTCCCCCACAAAGAATCGTTTTTATACCAAAATTGTTGGGCTATGTTGTCAGTTTTGCTCTCTGGTTCCCTTCATGCTAGATTCTACAAATAGGCATAAAAATCAAATGCATTGTTTCAGGCCACATTTCCTTTAATTTTATGATTGCTCTCTGAATGATATCACCATGAAGAGCTCCTGATATTTAATACAAATCAGATACAAAGACCCTCCCTGCACTAATAAAAGGAAAAATACACAACTCCCAGTCCCCATTGTGGGGTATAAATTCACTTAAATTTGTTTGCAAGGTTATTCCACAGTGTCAGTTCTTTAAAGACCCCAGCAATTTGCCTTAATGTGTGTTTAGATTCACACTGTATTATAGAAAATCCACACAAAAACACATACTTCATATCCTTCTCTACTAACTCCCCATGCATGCTCACCACATGAAATTTTAAATTACCCCTTGATCACAGGTAAAGAACAGAATGCACAGTTTGCATAAGGTGACAGTCACATTAATATAAAGTACAAATGTACTACAAGCCCAGGGCATTTAGCACAGAATACACATTATTTCAGTGATATATTTGTAGATATACACACACATGGTGGACAGAAATATGAACCACTAATCTTCATCAATGCCACCATTAAAAATTAATTTTCTGATCTATGTAACCACCTGGAAAATGATTTATGATATAATTTTAAATGGAAAACACAAACTCTGAAATTGTACCTAACCTATGTTTGGAGCCCCAGAAAATGATATATTAAGTATGGACTAGGCCAGAAGTCCATATTTATACATATAAAAAAAGTTAATGGCTAGTTTTTTCAATGCAGAGAATACTTGTTTTCTTCAAAAATTTTTAGTTTGTATTCACTTTAGTATTGACAACCTGCTGTCTGTACAATCCACATAAAAATATGTACAACGTATTTTGTGGATGTGTGTGTCTGTCCTTTTCCCCAACATAAAGGAAACGATCAACCCCAAATTATCTTGAATGACAGCTAGGTTTCTGAGGAGCAGCTCAAATCAATTGATGGCAGCTGCCAGAACCGTCATTGCAAAGGATGCTGAGGCTCGGTGGGAAAGACAATGTCAACAGCACGAACATCTGCCCTGGGATTTGGAAGGGCAGATCGCTCCATGCCAGCGATTCGCCAACTCCGACTCGGCACTAACATCAAAAACATGGATTCTGTAGAAGGACCAAGAGTATTCTATGGCTTTCTGTAGAACAACCAACTCAAGAGGCCTTGGCAACTCAAAACATGACATAGCTAATGAGTTCTTATCTAACTAGATAACAATATAGAGAAGTCCATGCATACCATTTTCAACATTCTAAAACTAAACTCTTAAAAATGAACACAGTTGCTTCACTGTCATGGCACAGACGTGTGCTCTGGAATCAGGACAGACACCTACTTAACCTGTCTTATTATTAGGCGGCTGTAATTCCCACTTGTGCGTGCCTACATGCTAAGTCACTGCAGTCGTGTCCGACTCTTTGCAACCCTATGGACTGCAGCCCAACAGGCTCCTCTGTCCATGGAATTCTCCAGATAAGAATACTGGAGTGGGTTGCCATGGTCTCTGCAGTGGACCCTACCAACTCATGGATTGAATCCAGGTCTACTGCCTTGCAGGCAGATTCATTACCATCTGAGCCACCAGGTAAACCCAATTCCTATTTATTTGCAATAAAATGTTCTCATGTTTTGCCCCTACATAGTACAGAAGACTTCAAAGAGAGAAGAGCCCGAGTAAACATCTATTTACGAAACACACGGCTTGAGCACCATCTAAGTTTGGGGTTAATACTTTATTTAATAAATGTCTGCTTTCCTATAAGGTTATAATTCTGTATAACCATTCTCTTCTACTGTAAAGGAGCAAAGGTCCTGTCTTGTACTCAGAGTTAATCAACAAGAAATACAGAGAACCAGCTCAAGCCACAGTGTCAGGGTTGACATCAATCAGCAAGTTCCCTAACCATAAGGGGTTCTTGATTCAGACACCTGAACCCACGCTAAGCCTCACTGGCTGCTTTCATTCATTTTCTATAAATACACAGGACAATTCAAACTTCAGAAAAAATAGAAAAAGGCTAAAAATAATCCACAGTTGAAAAGAGACTGAAAAAAAAAGAGGAAGCTCTAATTTCCAGCAGGTGTCTTAACACCCGGGGGCAGAGTCTTGACCATGTGAGAACAGGGCAGGCTCGTGTGTCATTTACAGAAAGCCAAAGGCCAGGTGAAATCTCACATGGATTAGCCATGAGAGGAAAGTTCGAGTAAGCTCTGGGCTCACTAACCAGCCGGGATAATAGGAGAGTAAACACAGAAGAGCTCTTACTCAGGGCAAAGTTCAGTCAACGTGGGCTGTGTGCCAAGAGGAAACCTCACCAACCCATGCAGAACATCTGGCCTGGGAGAGGTCAGCATTTCCAGAATGCTCAGTTTTAGCAGGTCTAACACGAGTACCCTAATGAAGAGAACACTGCAGCGGCAGATGAAGGGGGAAATGAGAGTAGCAAAGGCTTAGGAGAAAAATCTACTTCTGCTATACTGATTATGCCAAAGCCTTTCACTGTGCAGATCACAGCAAAGTGGGGAAAATTCTTAAAGAGATGGGAATACCAGACCACCTGACCTGCCTCCTGAGAAACCTGTATACAGGTCAAGAAGCAACAGTTAGAACCAGGCATGGAACAACAGACTGGTTACAAATAGGGAAAGGAGAACATCAAGGCTATATATTGTCACCCTGCTTATTTAACTTATATGCAGAGTACATCATGAGAAATGCTGGGCTGGAAGAAGCACAAGCTGGAATCAAGACTGCTGGGAGAAATATCAATAACCTCAGATATGCAGATGACACCACCCTTATGGCAAAAAGCAAAGAGGAACTGAAGAGCCTCTTGATGAAAGTGAAAGAGGAGAGTGAAAAAGTTGGCTTAAAACTCAACATTCAGAAAACGAAGATCATGGCATCTGGTCCCATCACTTCATGGCAAATAGATGGGGAAACAATGGAAACAGTGACAGACTTTATTTTGGGGGGGCTCCAAAATCACTGCAGACAATGACTGAAGCCATGAAATTAAAAGATGCTCGCTCCTTGGAAGAAAAGCTATGACCAACCTAGACAGAATATTAAAAAGCAGAGATATTGCTTTGCCAACTAAGGTCCATCTAATCAAAGCTATGGTTTTTCCAGTAGTCATGTATGGATGTGAGAGTTGGACTATAAAGAAAGCTGAGCGCTGAAGAACTGATGCTGTGGTGTTGGAGAAGACTCTTGAGAGTCCCTTGGACTGCAAGGAGATCAAACCAGTCAATCCTAAAGGAAATAAGTCCCGAATATTCATTGGGAGGATTGATACTGAAGCTGAAGCTCCAATACTTTGGCCACCTGATGCAAAGAAGTGATTACTTGGAAAAGACCCTGATGCTGGGAAAAACTGAAGGCAGGAGGAGAAGGGGGTGACAGAGGATGCGATGGTTGGATGGCATCACCGACTGGATGGACATGAGTTTGAGCATGCTCCAGGAGATGGTGATGGACAGGGAAGCCTGGCATGGTACAATCCATGGGGTTACAAAGAGCTAGACATGACTGAGTGACTAGACTGAACTGAAACATTTAGGATGAAGGTCTAGGGAGCCTGCGCTTTGGGGCAGTTATATAATCTGTTCTCCCCACTTATCAAACTCTGGCTCTTTCAGGTTCCAGATAGAGCATCACTTCCTTACAAGCCTGACCCTGACCCTAATCCAGACCCTGACCCTCTGGTATAAAGTTGCATTTCTGTACCATAATCTCTTATCACACCTGACATTCAGCATGGCCTTGATGATCCAAATCACCTCATCAATTTGTTCACTTAGTCTCCCCCGTCCACCTCCCACTCCCCGACCACAATTAAGTCCTCTGATGGGGCCGTATTGGCCGAGTCCACATCTGCATCTTCAGCACAATACCTGGCACGGGGCAGTTAAGTCTGGATGGATGGATGGGAGGAAGAAAGGGAAGAAGAAAGGAAGAAGAAAGGGGCTCAGAGGAGAACTCCTTCTACTGTATCGTGACTGAATATTTTCCAGAACTCCAAGCCCACCTAGAGACCAGTATATTCCATCAACCTGAAAAGTCTCAAAGTGCTTTTAAGTTCTTTAATACATGTTTAATCATTCATTAAATAACACTGGGCAATATATTTATTGCTCTGTGATAAGGCGTGTTAGCAGGTTCCTGTACTGTGTTCAGAGGGTTAATTCAGTAACCACCACTAGTCCTGACACAGCCTCATTAGGGCCAGGCGTCACCTTGCTGAGAGGAAGAGCATGCACGTCGTCTCCAGCTTTCCCCACTCATTTCGTAAGGGGATGATCCACTGTTTATTAACTTTATAAAGTCATGGCCAGCAAGCTGACAGTGAAGCCCGTGAGCTCCACCACAGGATGAAGCCCACGTAATTCATCTCCGCAACTCTCACCAAGAACTGCAAGATCCTAGCACTGGGCCTGACTACAAAAGCCTGCAAACACAGCCCCCCTCATCTCTTCCCATCAATATTTGGATTTCAGTCATCTAAGATGCTCCTTAATCCTGAGGCTCTTGGAAACAGTGTCCCCCCAGCATGTCAGGATCAAGTAAAGATAACAAGTGAGGCTTCCAAGATGAGTTCATGAGGAACTGATATGTGTGCACCTGATCACCCCTGAACTAATCCAAATGTCCAAATCAAGTGAAGAGAACTGCTGGAAATGAATTAAAATTCATCACACACACACACACACACACACACAAACACACACACCAAGCACCCAGCCGTTCCTTGACTGATGAATGTTTTCAAGGAGGGATAAATTAAGAGTTTGGGATTGACATTTACACACTACTATGTTTAAAATAGACAACCAGCAAAGACTACTGCATCGCACAGAGAACTATACTCAAGATTTTGTAATAACTTATAAGGGAAAAGATCTGATACATATAAATGCATAACTGAGTCACTTTGCTATATACCTAAAAACTAACATCATTTTCCTGTTGTTGTTCAGTCACTAAGTCATGTCCGATTCTTTAAGTCCCCATGGTCTGCAGCACACCAAACCTCCCTGTCCTTCACTATCTGCCGGAGTTTGCTCAAACTCATGTCCACTGAGTCCACGACGCCATCCAGCCATCTCATCCTCTGTCACTCCCTTCTCCTCTTGCTCTCAATCTTTCCCAGAATCAGGGTTATTTTTCCAGTGAGTCAGCTCTTGTTGTTTAATAAATCAACTATGCTTCAAGTTTAAAAATAAACTAAAATATAGCTCAAAACAGAACTGTTAATATTAAAAAACTCTTTAAAAAAGATTTTTAAAATACAGATTAATGACTGTTTCCCACACTCATGTGCAACATGCTTTATTTGAAGAATATATTTCTAAATCTCTCCATTGTACACTACAGAGACATCTGCCCAGATCACAGAACCTTTTGTCTCGAAATACCCAAAGGAACCGCTCACTCTCAAAATGCAGTCAGCACACATTAGTATTTATAAAGCATTCCATTATAGCAGCATCTCTCAAATGAAAAGGTAACGAACACTATTATCAGTATTAAAACCATCCATCTTTTAAAAAGGCTACATCGATTTTCCCCACCACTCTGATTCCATCAATGCCAGTGTCAGCTCCATGAAGTGGCCACTATCATATAACAGCTTATATTGATAATTCCCAAGTGAACTTTCCTAATTTTCTATATTCTCTCAGCCCATGCACTATGCAACTCATTTACTAGGACATCAGCTAGGAAAAGGCTTGGAGTGACCAAAAATACCCAAACCAGTCTTCCCACAGAGCTAACATACTGCAAGAGCATTTTTAAATATGAAGCAACTTTGCGGTTCTATTAAGAAGGGCAAACAGGACAACTTCTGGTTCATTTCAGCTAAAACAAGCCTCCCCAGCATCAATGTTAGGCTTCCAGGTGGCTGAGTGGTAGAGAATCTGCTTGCCAATGCAGGAGCCACAGGAGACGTGGGTTCGATCTCGGTCGGGAAGATCCCCTGGAGGAGGAAATGGCAACCCACTGCAGTACTCTTACCTGGAGAATTCCATGGGAAGAGGAGCCTAATGGGCTACAGTTCATGGGGTCACAGAGAGTTGGACGTGGCTGAGCCATCATCAATGTTATAAAAACAGCAGCAGTAGCAGCTACTGCAGCTATTCCATGAGGAGTACATGGGCATCAGGTGCAATAGGTATCATGTATCAACCGCTTTGAATATACTGTCGTTTAATCCCACAACCCTATAGTGGAGGGAGGTGTGGAGTCCACTCCAAGGCCACAGGAGTGGAGCCCAGGACCAAGGTCATCTCGGGAACCGAGTCTCTCTGTAACCCCTGCTAAAAGCTCCTGATCACCACCAGCAAGTTTCCAAATGAGGCAAAAATGCCCACGCCAGTAGTCACCCTACAGTGTCCTAACCAATCACTTAACGCCACCCTTCCAGGAGGAATTTTCTTAATCTGAAGGCTATAAAAATTGGCTATGCAGGAGATGCGGGTTCGATCTCTGGGTTGGGCAGGTTCCCTGGAGGAGGAAATGGCAACCCACTCCAGAATTCTTGCCTGGAAAATCCCATGGACAGAGGAGCCTGGCAGCTACAGTCCCTGAGGTCACAAAGAGTTGGACACCAGTAAGTGCGCACACACACACACACACACACACATCCCAGGAAATGACGAAAAGCGATGACTCTCCCTGGCCTGTCAGGAGATCAGCCTGCTACGCTCTCAGTGCCCATATTATCTCTGCTCTTTGTTCTAAATAAACTCGCTCCCTTCTGAAATGCTCTAGGGCTGGAAATTCTTTTCTGCCCACGCCTGGACTGCCACGGCAGTAAGCACCATTAGAAACCTCAGTCACTACCGGGTACACTAAGGCACAGAGAGTTTACACATCACAAAGCCGACACACAGCAGAGCCAAGGTTCAGGTCCAGCGGCCAACTCCACATTCCTGATCTTTACACCACCTTGCCCCCACTCTCTGTTACTTCACCTCCTGCCTCACAGTACACAGTTCTAAAACAAGCAGCATTGCAAAGGGTCCTTCAGTCAAATTCCAGGCGGCCAGACTATGAAAGGAGCAGGGATCAACAGTGAGATGTCTCCTGGCGACCTCCACAAGCCTCTCAGGGTCACTGCCTCTCCATCCTTCCAAACTCAGACCACATTTTCCCTCTCCATCAGCCTAAACAGACCTCACCCGCCTTTAAAAATCCTCTCTGCTCCCAACAGGGTACTACTAATAATCTTTTCACAAAGATGGATCTTTACTCTGCAAGGAGATAAGTTTTATGAAACTTGGAACCAACTCCTATTTTCTCTCTTGCCCCATATAAACAGGAAATCATAGATAATCCTTTTTTCTTTCTTTTTTTCTACAACCAGAAATGTAGCCATTTAAATTCAATAAAGCCATTGATTAGCTGTCACCTTCCAAAGACAGCCATCCAAGGTATTCTTTTATCCATATATATTTACGAAACATTGTCAGGTTTTCCCCAGGAATGGCTGGGCTTCCAACAAATCATACCATAATCACCAAGAAAATGCTAAATCCAGCACAATCAATAGAACATGTACATGACCAATATCCACTTTCTGCTCTCAAAACTTAATTAAAAATGCAAAAGGAAAAACACCTTAAAAGTGAAACTAAACATCCAAATTTTTTTTAAAAAGGAAAGGTGGTGTCTCATCTCTAAAGAGAATGGTCTCAAGTTGGATAAAAAAAGACTGAATTGGATAAATTTTACTGCTCCCTAAAATGTGTCTCCAGGTATTTTTTGAAATACTGTCATTTAGTACCAGCTCCTACTTATGCTTCCTGCCTTCCCTCTTCTTTTATTCTGGTTGGAAGAAAACGTAGAACAAAATATCAACAGTAACGGGGTCTGATCTTCAGGTAAAAGTGCCCGTAACTTGTGGGCACTCACTCACCCAATCCTCTGCAGGCTTACTCATCACCAAGTAGTCAGACTTCCTCTTTTCCTTGAATAACAGGAATTTGCTGTTGTTTAGTTGCTAAGTTGTGTCTGACTCTTTGCAACCCTATGGACTGCAGCCCACAAGATTGCTCTGTCCATGGGATTTCCCAGGCAAGAAAACTAGAGTAGGTTGCCATTTCCTTCTCCAGAGGATCTTCCCCACCCAGGGATCGAACCTGTGTCTCCTGTATTGGCAGGCAGATTCTTTACCACTGAGCCACCACAGAAGCTGTAAGAGGAATTTATAAAGCACTTATTATTCACAAGGCACTCTTCAGGGATTATTATTATTAAGCATCACAGCAGTCCAAGGTAAGCATTTTCATCTCCATTTAAAAATAATGAGCCCAAGCTTTGGAGATGACGAAGTCCTACAAATGGCAGAGTGGCTTCCAGGAAGGCCCACTGAGGAGACAGGATTTTGAAAACTTTTCTCTGCTTAATCATTTCAACTACCAGACACTGTAATGTTTCCAGATCTCGAATGGAGAAGATGTTTGGCTGATAAGACCTAACAAAAGATACTAAAGACTTTTTAAAAGCTTTAAAATGCTAAACAAATTCAAAGTATTTTTAATATTCTCATGTCCAAGGAGTTTTAATGACATCTTAAATACATTAATAAAAGACCTATCATCTCACCATCCAATTAACCATGGGGATATTTTTACCACATGTGCCTTTAAGAAATTGTAATCATGCAGAGAGGCATGTAATGAAAAGTGACTCAGCCCCGACTAGACCATTTCCATAAAGTAACCACTAGTAAGTTTCTAGTGCTCATCTCCAAAACAACAAACAAATGCACACACATATTCACATACTGTGGGCTGCTGTGTCTGACCCTTGGCAACCCCATGGACTGTGGTCCATGGGATTCTGTCCATGGGATTCTCCAGGCACGAATACTGGAGGGGGTTGCCATTTCCTTCTCCAGAGGATCTTCCTGACCCAGGGATCGAACCCACGCCTCCCGCATTTAGGGCAGATGCTTTACCATCTTGAGCCACCAGGGGAGTTCACTCATACACTTGCACGTAGTAACAGTGTGATATGTGTGTGTGTAAAAGGCGTTTTGCTCTATACTGTTTCACACCCTACTTTGTCACGTAACATTAAAAGCAACCATAAAATCAGTGCTTTCTAAGTTCTCACTCAGTTAGCCCTGACTCATAGTCATTACCAAAAAAAACAACATTTCAAGGCCAGGTTGTTGGTTTTCCAACTGGCTAGATTCAGGACGTTATTACACCAAAAACTATCAAAATCACACCGACAAGACATCCAGAACTGGTCAGCAAAATCTGCATTAAAAAAAAAAAAAACAGTTTAACCAAAGCACCAACCTATCTCTCCTGACATTTATGAATGTCGGTATGGTTTCCAACTGGAATAAATGCAGATGACCTTGATGAGTGTTCTGTTCAAAAGGACAGGGCGCCGTGCGCAGAACTTCAGTTGGCAGGGTACTAAGGAGCCCTCCTTACGCCCTCTCCATCCCGACTGCCACCACGTCAACTGCATCAGCTGCTGTCTCATCCCACGAGGCCAGACTCAAAGTCCACTAGAGGAGGTTACCTAGCTGGTATGTCAGAAGCCCCCAGGGGGACACGCAGAATGTCCAGCACAAGTCACTCCAGTTTCCCCAAGACCACATCAAACAAAACATCAACCTTGTCGGCATACTATGGACCCTCGAAAGATCTATTTGACAAATGCACCTAATGCTTAGAAATGAACGAATGAGTAACAAAAAAGCATTAATCACTTGCTCAGCAGGAATTTTATCCACAGTGTGAAATGTCAACATCTTTATATATTTAAAAGCTCACATCAATTTAAAAACACAAGAATACCAGGAGGGAGTTGTATAAACATCCAGGAATGACGCAAGGTGTTTAGTGGAAGGGACCACATGGTTTACTCCACAAATCTATGACAACAAGCGCATGTTTTATGCATCACTCGAGTCAGATAAAGGAGAGAGACCCTTTCAAAATATCCAACTTTGTGTATTCGTAATCTTTGGGCAAGAAACTGCTCTGAAGGGATGTATTTATCAAACCATGTCAAATTCATCCTCAGAGGAGGGTCTAGCAGAATTCCAGAGCTTCATGGCTGCGCTGAAAGCAGCCTCTGAGGTGAAAGGCTTCCACTCCACCTTCACCCTGGGATGACAGGACCAGCTGCTTCCAGTCCCAGGATGCAGGGAAATTCCTGGAGTCTTATTCGGAACAGACTCTAGTCTTGTGGTTAAACAGCTTCACTGGGAAGCAAGGCAGAATAGAATGGTTGAAAGCACTGGATAGAATGGAATAGTTGGGAAAAAAGGAAGATGCCATCCCGGTGGGTGGTCCTGGGCTTCTCTGAGTCTCAATGCTTTCTTCTATTAGACAGGGATGACCCCCAGCCAGGAGGGGCTCCCCAGGCAGCTCAGGGGTAAAGAATCCACCTGCCAATGCAGGAGACCCAAGAGGTGCGGGTTCGATCCCTGGGTTGGGGAGATCCTCTGGAGTAGGAAATGGCAAACCACTTGAGAATCTCATGGACTGAGGAGCCGGGTGGGCTATAGTCCGTGGAGCTGCAAAGAGTTGGACAGAGTTGAGCACACATGCATACTATCTAGGAGGGTCCATGACAGGATCAGAATAAATAAAATAATGCTGCCACCTAACAGAAACTCAGCAATGGCAGGCTGCTGGCACATTAAATGAAATATAGCAGCTGAGCCTGTATGTCCTAAAAACTAGGAAAAGCCAAAAACATCTTCAAGAAGAAAAAAAAAAAACTGTCAATTAAAAGGCACATATTGGCCAATGAAACCTAAAACTACGCAATAAATTAGTGACTTAGGATCTTGAGCTTATGGTGATAAAGACAAAAATGACATAAGACTGGAAGTTGGAAAGGAAGTAATTAATAGAGCAACTCAATACCACGCTGTTCTTAATGACCAGGGCTAGGCCTCTTGTGTTTAAACTTTTATCTGTGTGTATCTCACACACAGAGTTCATGACATTTAAAAAACAATTTGTCATGTACCTTTTCAGTTCTGCTATCTCTTCTGGTTCAGATACTAACACAGGAAACTTCCTGGGAATGTTCTTTCTCATTCTTGGCTAAAGCTAAGTATCTCTGTGCCAGCTCACCTGAGATTAAAGAGAGTGAAAGAAATTTCAGAGAAACTCTACTTGTTTCAACACGCCTAAAATACGGAAGGCAACCTCTGCAAAAGCTTTTTAACAAGGTCCTGAAACAATATATAAGACATACCCATTTGTACCATTGATCTATATTTCTGTCTTTGTGCCAGTACCATACTGTCTTGATGACTGTGGCTTTGTAGTATAGTCTGAAGTCAGGCAGATTGATTCCTCCAGTTCCATTCTTCTTTCTCAGGATTACTTTGGCTATTCGAGGTTTTTTGTATTTCCATACAAATTGTGAAATTATTTGTTCTAGTTCTGTGAAATATACTGTTGGTAGTTTGATAGGGATCGCATTGAATCTATAGATTACTTTGGGTAGTATAGCCATTTTGACAATATTGATTCTTCCAATCCATGAACATGGTATATTTCTCCATCTGTTTGTGTCCTCTTTGATTTCTTTCATCAGTGTTTTATAGTTTTCTACGTATAGTTCTTTTGTTTCTTTAGGTAGATATACTCCTAAGTATTTTATTCTTTTTGTTGCAATGGTGAATGGTATTGTTTCCTTAATTTCTCTTTCTGTTTTCTCATTGTTAGTGTATAGGAATGCAAGAGATTTCTGTGTGTTAATTTTATATCCTGCAACTTGACTGTATTCGTTGATTAGCTCTAGTAATTTTCTGGTAGAGTCTTTAGGGTTTTCTATGTAGAGGATCATGTCATCTGCAAACAGCGAGAGTTTCACTTCTTCTTTTCCTATCTGGATTCCTTTTACTTCTTCTTCTGCCCTGATTGCTGTGGCCAAAACTTCCAAAACTATGTTGAATAGTAGTGGTGAGAGTGGGCACCCTTGTCTTGTTCCTGATTTCAGGGGAAATGCTTTCAATTTTTCACCATTGAGGGTGATGCTTGCTGTGGGTTTGTCATATATAGCTTTTATTATGTTGAGGTATGTTCCTTCTATTCCTGCTTTCTGGAGAGTTTTAATCATAAATGGATGTTGAATTTTGTCAAAGGCTTTTTCTGCATCTATTGAGATAATCATATGGTTTTTATCTTTCAATTTGTTAATGTGGTGTATTACATTGATTGACAGAATAGAAAGCCCAGAGATAAGTCCACGAACCTATGGTCACCTTATCTTCGACAAAGGAGGCAAGGATATACAATGGAAAAAAGATAACCTCTTTAACAAGTGGTGCTGGGAAAACTGGTCAACCACCTGTAAAAGAATGAAACTAGAACACTTTCTAACACCATACACAAAAATAAACTCAAAATGGATTAAAGATCTAAATGTAAGACCAGAAACTATCAAACTCCTAGAGGAGAACATAGGCAAAACACTCTCCGACATAAATCACAGCAGGATCCTCTATGACCCACATCCCAGAATTTCAGAAATAAAAGCAAAAATAAACAAATGGGACCTAATGAAACTTAAAAGCTTTTGCACAACAAAGGAAACTATAAGCAAGGTGAAAAGACAGCCCTCAGATTGGGAGAAAATAATAGCAAATGAAGCAACAGACAAAGGATTAATCTCAAAAATATACAAGCAACTCCTCCAGCTCAACTCCAGAAAAATAAATGACCCAATCAAAAAATGGGCCAAAGAACTCAACAGACATTTCTCCAAGGAAGACATACAGATGGCTAACAAACACATGAAAAGATGCTCAACATCACTCATTATCAGAGAAATGCAAATCAAAACCACAATGAGGTACCATTATACGCCAGTCAGGATGGCTGCTATCCAAAAGTCTACAAGCAATAAATGCTGGAGAGGGTGTGGAGAAAAGGGAACCCTCTTACACTGTTGGTGGGAATGCAAATTAGTACAGCCACTATGGAAAACAGTGTGGAGATTTCTTAAAAAGCTGGAAATAGAACTGCCATATGACCCAGCAATCCCACTTCTGGGCATACACACCAAGGAAACCAGATCTGAAAGAGCCACATGCACCCCAATGTTCATCGCAGCACTGTTTATAATAGCCAGGACCTGGAAGCAACCCAGATGCCCATCAGCAGACGAATGGATGAGGAAGCTGTGGTACATATACACCATGGAATACTACTCAGCCATTAAAAAGAATTCATTTGAATCAGTTCTAATGAGATGGATGAAACTGGAGCCCATTATACAGAGCGAAGTAAGCCAGAAAGATAAAGACCATTACAGTATACTAACACATATATATGGACTTTAGAAAGATGGTAACGATAACCCTATATGCAAAACAGAAAAAGAGACTCAGATGAATGGAACAGACTTGTGGACTCTGGGAGAAGGCGAGGGTGGGATGTTTCAGGAGAACAGCATTGAAACATGTATATTATCTAGGGTGAAACAGATCACCAGCCCAGGTTGGGTGCATGAGACAAGTGCTCGGGCCTGGTGCACTGGGAAGACCCAGAGGGATCGGGTGGAGAGGGAGGTGGGAGGGGGGACTGGGATGAGGAATACATGTAAATCCATGGCTAATTCATATCAATGTATAACAAAAACTACTGTAATGATGTAAAGTAATTAGCCTCCAACTAATAAAAATTAAAAAAAAAAAAAAAAGACATACCCATTTGAATGCAGAGTTCCAAAGAATAGCAAGGAGAGATAAGGAAGCCTTCCTCAGAGATCAATGCAAAGAAATAGAGGAAAAAAATAGAATGGGAAAGACTAGAGATCTCTTCAAGAAAATTAGAGATACCAAGGGAACATTTCATTCCTAAGATGGGCACAATAAAAGACAGAAATGGTATGGAACTAACAGAAGCAGAAGATATAAAGAAAAGGTGGCAAGAATACACAGAAGAACTATACAAAAAAGATCTTCATGACCCAGATAACTACGATGGTGTGATCACTCACCTAGAGCCAGACATCCCGGAAAGCGAAATCAAGTGGGCCTTAGGAAGCATCACTATGAACAAAGCTAGTGGAGGTGACAGAATTCCAGTTGAACTATTTTGAATCCTAAAAGATGATGCTGTGAAAGTGCTGCATTCAATCTGCCAGCAAATCTGGAAAACTCAGCAGTGGCCACAGGACAGGAAAAGGTCAGTTTTCATTCCAATCCCAAAGAAAGGCAATGCCAAAGAAATGTTCAAATTACTTCACAATTGAATTCATCTCACATGCTAGCAAAGTAATGATCAAACTCCAAGTCAGGCTTCAACAGTATGTGAACTGTGAACTTCCAGATGTTTAAGCTGGATTTAGAAATTGCAGAGGAACCAGAGGTCAAATTGCCAACATCCATTGGATCATCAAAAAAGCAAAAGAGTCTCAGAAAAACATATATTTCTGCTTTATTGACTTTGCCAAAGCCTTTGACTGTGTAAATCACAACAAACTGTGGGAAATTCTTAAAGAGCTGAGAATACCAGACCACCTTACCTGCTTCCTAAGAAATCTGTATGCAGATCAGGAGGCAACAGTTAGAACCGGACATGGAAAAACAGACTGGTTCCAAATAGGGAAAGGAGTATGTCAAGGCTGTATATTGTCACCCTGCTTATTTAACTTACATGCAGAGTACATCATGAGAAATGCTGGGCTGGATGAAGCACAGGCTGGAAACAAGATTGCCAGGAGAAATATCAATAACCTCAGACACGCAGATGACACCACCCTTATGGCAGAAAGTGAAGAACTAAAGAGCCTCTGGATGAAAGTGAAAGAGGAGAGTGAAAATTTGGCTTAAAACTCAAACATTCAGAAAACAAAGATCATGGCATCGGATCCCATCACTTCATGGCAAATAGATGGGGTAACAATGGAAATAGTGACAGACTATTTTTCAGGCTCCAAAATCACTGCAGATGCTGACTGCAGCCATGAAATTAAAAGACACTTGCTCCTTGGAAGGAAAGTTATGACCAAACTATACAGCATATTAAAAAGTAGAGACATTACTTTGCCAACAAAGGTCCGTCTAGCCAAAGCTATGGTTTTTCCAATAGCCATGTATGGATGTGAGAGTTGGACTATAAAGAAAGCTGAGCACTGAAAAATTGATGCTGTTGAACTATGGTGTTGGAGAAGACTCCTGAGAGTCCCTTGGACTGCAAGGAGATCCAACCAGTCCATCCTAAAGGAGATCAGTCCTGGGTGCTCACTGGAACGACTGATGCTGAAGCTGAAACTCCAATACTCATTGGCCACCTGATGCAAAGAACTGACTCACTGGAAAAGACCCTGATGCCAGGAAAGATTGAAGGCTGGAGGAGAAGGGAACAACATAGGATGAGATGGTTGGATGGCATCACCGACACAATGGACATGAGTTTGAGTAAACTCCGGGAGTTGGTGACGGACAGGGAGGCCTGGCGTGCTGCGGTTCATGGGGTCGCAAAGAGTCGGACAGGACTGAGCGACTGAACTGAACTGAAACAGTGAACGAGGTAGGAAGAAACCCGCATGACAGAAAAGGAGACAAGGAAAGGGGTGGGGGGAATCTGGAGGTAGAGAGTCAGAGAAGACGAGGATATTGAATTTCAGGGCCTGATCCTGCAACAGACAAGAAACTGTAGGACAAAGATTAATAGATATACCGTACAGGACATTTTGTTACCAACGAGAGGGTAAACAAGCCTCCAAATCTCTAGGCCCCAAACTGTCATAGGGGCCATGCAGCAGAGAAAGGGCTGAAACCCTAAAAGCATTTCCAGACTACAAACCTATACAGCTACACTAATTTATATATTTAAATCTAATCTTCCATATTATGCAAGAGTATCATATCCCAATAATGCCGGTTACTGTTCAAGTAATACAATGTTCTTCTCTGACATATTATGTAAGTTTTCAGACTAACCCTCAACTTCTTTCATAATGCTAAAAATGGTCCACCCTCACAGCCAAAACCAGAAAGTATTACACAATCATTATTTGTTTGTGGTTTCATTTGACTTTGGGAGGCTTGGAGGGTTTGTGTTGTTCTTTGCTTTTGCACCTTGGCTCTGGACATAGTCATGGTCACAGGGACGTAAGTGCAATGCTTTTGGTTTTTCCTGATCAGTTCATAGGTCTCTCGTGAACATTCTTCTTTATTAGCTGATTTAAGTTGGAGTATGGTTGCTTTACAAATTTGTGTTGGTTTCTGCTACACAACACAGTGAATCAGCTCTGTGTATACATACCTCCCCTCCTTCTTGGACCTCCCTCCTGTATCCCCAGCCCACTCATCAAAGAGCAGTGAGCAGAGCTCCCTGCACTATATGACAGAGCACATCCATCATCCCAATCTCCCAGTTCATCCTACCCACCCCCACCGTCTCCACACACCTGTTCCCTGCGTCTGCATCTCTACTCCTGCCCGGCAAACAGGTTCACCTGTACCATTTTCCTAGCTTCCACATAACTGAGTTAATATGAAGAGGAAAATTTAAAACCTTGCACCCAGCTAGAAATAACCTCACGCTCAGTTCTGCCTCTGCAACTCAGCTAGCTCCTTGCAAAGTCATGTAGGTTACATAGTTTTGGGAAGAAAGAAACTTGCAACAGTGCTAGCAGCTGAAACTTACCTCACTCCCCTTGTCAGTTACCCAGCCCCTGTGCTCAGGCAAAATCCTGTTTTTTTGTGTGTAAAGATCAGGCATCCCCCACTGCTGTGTCCTAACAACCTGTATGCAGGAAACCCCTCCTCTGAACTAGCCTACTCACAGTCAGCACTGCCCACTGAAGTTCGGGGTCATGCACTGTCTATAAAAACTCTGTAACTCCTTTGGGGCCCAGAGCTGGAAGTGTTAAGTCCTCTGGGCCCACCAGCATAATAAGCTGGGTTCTCCAGCTCTCCCAGGGTGGTGTACGGTTTCCCAACAGATTTTACAGCAAATATACAACACGTGTTTTACTCTGACTTACTTCACTCCGTATGACAGATTCTAGGCCCCTCCATGTCTCTACAAATGACCCAATTTTGTTCCTTTTTATGACTGACTTTTAATGAACAAAGTTGAAACAGGTTATCCGAAACTTTCAGTTTCTCAAAAGCATCCATCCGTCAGTTTCTCAAAACAATCTCTTTTTTCCAAATCTTCCTCCATGCTGATGTGCCTGCCCATTCCTCCCGCTAAGTGCTGGCAATCCTGCCTCTGGAGGCCACCCTTCACTGCTTGCCTCCTATCACCCCTACCCCACCCGACCCCACCCGACCCCTCACCCTCACTAGGTGGTGGTTTCATCACTAGGCTGTGTCCGACACTTGCAACCCCATGTAGCCCGCCAGACTCCTCTGTCCATGGGATTTCCCAGGCAAGAATACTGGAATGGGTTGCCGTTTCTTTCCCCAGGGGATCTTCCCAACCCAGGAATTAAACCCAGGTCTCTCCGCATCACAGGCAGATTATTTACCAACTGAGCTATAAGGAAGAGCTATAGTATTCACCCGTCAAGCTGCCTGACTTCCCCTCTAAAGAGATAGGGAGCTCTCTGCTCTATTCACACTGAAAATTCGAGCACACAGCAAACATAATACACACTCATAATACACAGCTTTTGGCTAAAAGAACAAATATGTATTCCAGCTACTTTCTAACACATGTTTTAAACAAGCCTTCCACTTAACTCTGAGCACCTAGAAGAACCTACATCCTTTATACAAAAGGATACATCCTGTATACAAAAATGGATACATCCTCTATACAAAAAGGAATCTTGTAACATCTGTAGCAGCTACAAAACAGCCCTGGGAAACCTACATAATATATACAAACTACCTGTGTGTGTGTGTGTGTGTGTGTGTGTGTGCATGTGTACATGTATGTATATGTATGTGTATGTGCTCAGTCGCTAAAGCTGTGTACGACTCTTTGCGACCCCATGGACTGTGGCCCACCAGGCTCCTCTGTCCAAGGGACTTTCCAGGCAAGAATACTGGAGTGGGTCACCACTTCCTCCTCCAGCGGATCTTCCAATGCCAGGGGTCGAACCCACATCTCCTGTGTCTCCTGCATTGACTGGTGGATTCTCTACCACAGCCCCATATATATGTATATATACAGCCTACCCAGGTGATACAGTTCATTTACAACAAACATGATACACATGAATGACAAATGAGTGTTTCTAACAATGCAGCATAACAAATTAAGAGGAAAGGTGGTAAGTCATTTTAACTTGTAACAGTAAGATGGGCTCAAAATCTGACCAAGCCCCCTGTCACTCACCCGCCCAGCCTGCTTTTCCGCACTGAGGGCCTCTTCCCACGGAGTAAAGCTCGGGCTATCATATATGCAAAAGGCCAGAGGGAGTGGAGGATTCATCTCCACCCTGGAAAGAATGCACAGAGGGAAATCTTGAGCATCTTCCACATCAAAGGAACTGGAGTGAATTGCTATCCTGCCCACCCAGGAGAAATGCTCACATTCCTCCATGAACATCTCCTCCCCACTCTCCTCAAGAGAGAACATATTTAGCTGTTGATATTATTCCATCCATTAAATTATTCAGTTCTCATATCAGCTGCATTATTCTATCTGCCTACCCAAATCTCTACCTTTGAGCCATCCACACATTTCAAACTCACAACATCCATTATTCTGTAGATAACAGTCTTCTCTAGTCCTGTCCTATGCTCCTGGCACCAACCTTGGGGCTCAAGACACAGACCTCAGCCCTGACAATCCCTCTCACCACCCACATCCACCTGGTCACCTCTGTAATCTCCTAGATCTCTCTCAGATCCTTCCACACCTCCGCTTCCCTACTGCCTTAAACCATGCCCCATACATCACTTCTGAACTTTGACAATTTCTTAACTCCTCTCCTAACAACTCACTGCCAGAATTAGAGCATCTAACTCCACTCACCTGAGTTTTTTTCTGCTAGTCTGCAGGGATCGTGTCTGGCTGGTCACCACTGTAATTCCCTCCAGTGCCTAAATGAATGCTGAGCACAACTGAAGAGGCAAAAATGACCACATGAATGAATGACCACGTGAGAAAGATGGTCAGTACTCGCAGAATTAGATTCCACTGCCTGCCATAAGCTCAAATTGACAGTGTCTAAACATCTGTCTCTGAAGCAGAGGTAAAAAGACATTAATCCGAGGCTCACACCCAAAGGTAAATCATCATTTCACACAGTGCCACATGCACTCATAATATAAATACATACTCTTTTCATGCTGCCTGACATGTTGGAGCTATTTCATGATAAAATGTACAGAATCATGGAGAATGATCTTTCTTTCCCAGAAGGTAAAGAAAAACTATGAAAATACAAAAGCACAGGTGTCCTAGATGCCTTCCAGGACACATGGACAAGCACACCATCATCTTCAAGTCCTCCATGGCCTGAAGAGGGGGTCCGCTAATACCCAGATCAAATCCCAGAATTACCAAACAAGGCCACTTTCCACCATCACCTACTGGGGAAATCCACGTGAGCCCGTCATCCAGCTGGGGAAAGAGGTGCTCCATGTTAGGTAATCATATATATGCAATCACGTCCACTTGCTTATGAAATGTCAAAGTTTGCAGTAAGACTGAAGGCCAACAACATTCTTCCTCTCTCACCAGGCACTGGTTCCCGAAAGAGAAACCTGTTCACCCTGAGTGGTCGGCAAACAGGGCCATGCCGCGACAACCCACAGCCACCTTCCAGACCTCTCCCACAAGACCAACACAAAACAAAGGCAGCGATCACCTTCCCAGAGAGGGAAGGCGGGCACTGTAACCACACTGCCTGCCTTGGATCCTGGCTGAACCGGTGTGGCCTGGGACAACACCCTTGTCTGTCTGTGCTATGGCTTTCTCACATTTAAATGGAGCAATCTTCACATCCATCTCCACAGAGGATGGGACCTCAGGAAACAGCAACAGTTAACAGGAAGGCAGACGAGAAAGAGCCCAAGGGGAAAAAAGTAAACAGCAAGGTCCTACTATGTGGCATAGGGAAATATATTCAACTTCCTGTAATAAACCATAATAATGGTTTATAATAATAAACCATAGTGGGAAAGAATATGATACAGTGTAATATGTATAACTGTATCATTTTGCTGTACATCAGAAACTAACAAAACACTGTAAATCAACTATATACTCCAATTTTAAAAAAAGGAAGCTATGCTGTGCTTAGCGACACAGTCATGTCTGACTCTTTGAGGTCCTATGGACTGTAGCCCGCCAGGCTCCTCTGTCCATGGGGATCCTCCAGGCTAGAATACTGCAGTGGGTTGCCAGGCCCTCCTCCAGAGGATCTTTCCAACCCAGGGAACAACCCCAGGTCTCCCGCATTGCAGGCAGACTCTTCTCATCTGAGCCACCAGCGAAGCCCCACCCCCCACCCCCTGTCAAAAAAAATAAAAGAATCCAAATAAATAAATTTAAATAAATTACTGGAGTGATAATAGCTCTTAGGTGGTTGTTGCTGTTGAGTTGCTCAGTTGTGTCCAACTCTTTGTGAGCAGGGGTTGCATTGATGATTAAAGGAATTAATATTTCTTATCACAATGCCTGGCATAATCTAAGTGCTCTATCAATATAACTATATTACAATAGTAATATATAAATCTTAGTACTAATCTCACACCTCTCATCTTCCCAAGGGATTCTATGCCCTACCAGTTCTCTTAAACACTAAAAGCAATGGTTCTCAACCGTTATAGCCTGCACCTGAATCACCTAGGAGGCTTCTTAAAACATCGACTGCTATGCCATGGACACAGAGCTTCTGATTCAGGTGGCCTGGGATGGGGCCTGAGAACATGCATTTTTAACAAGTTCACCTCAGGGATATGGGGGCAGCAGCTACTGGTCTGGAAAGACTTGTGGAAAATTACTGGCGATGCGGCTTCTCTGCATCAGTGGAGGGCGGTGTACGGGTCCAAACTTCCGGGGCTTCCTGTGACTGTCCACATCCCCATATGCTCTTCCAGCATCTCCACCCATGATTCCAAACTCAACGCAAGCATCAGACCTCTGCACTGGCATGAACACCACACTGTCATCCATGAAATCAGCTCCAGGGGACCAGGAGCTGCCCGACAATCAGAACCTGGCCTCACGCAGTGCACGGGACACAGAGAACCCTCAATAAATGGCGCCGGAGAATGAAAGCCGGAGCGCCAACAATCAAAGCCATGCCTGGAGAACCAACTAAAATGGAAAGTCTCAGGGGCCAACAGGAGCTTCCTCTCACAACTGTTTACTGGAAAGGAAGGGCCCTGAGACCACAATGAGCCCACGATCCCTTCACCCCAGCCAGCAGCTTCTCCACTCAGTGGACCATTCATTCTCAGCCTCCAACCACAACGGGTGCTCCCACGCTTTGAAGGTAAGGGAGCTTCAATTTCTGGTCTCTCACTGGCATCGGCCCCCCAGAGGGCTTCAAGCCTCTCGCTAGGAGAGGCTGAGTGTTCTCAGGGACAAGGATGCAATCAGTAAGCATTTTTATGTAAGCATTTCTGGTAAAGGGCCCCAAAAGATCTCAGTAGAAACAAGAAAGCAATCACCAGCAAATGGTTGTGATTTTTTTCTGTTCTAGATAAGCATTCACTTTGATGGCTAATTTGGTATTATTTTGCTTAATGAGGATCCCCTTCTGTTCACCTTTCAGGTGTCACAAAATCGGGAACTGCCCCCTTCACAGCCCATGCACACGCTTCTCCTTGGCCCTTTACCTTTTCTGTAAATTTCTCCAAAACATCATCCATCGTGCCCCTTCCTTACAGCATCTTAACCAAGCCAACCACACTTTTATAAACACCAGCCAGGTAAGACTTCAAATGCTTTTAAGAAGTTCAAGGTGTCTTACCGATCTCTCTATCCAACGAAGATGGGGTGGGGGCGAAATGTGCCAAACACAATCCAGGCAGAGTATCTACCTGATCCTCCCAACACAGGCAAAAAGCCTTTCTTCAACAGAAAACTCTTTCTTCTACAGCTGAAGATAATTTCGATATGAAACCCCTCAATTTTCTTAGGTAATTACCAGCAATTGCAAGGAAGGTTTTAAGAAACCAAGTGCTCTCCATGTCAGAAGATAGTATTTAAAATTCTAAGTACTATTTTCATTCTCATCCTAAACAATATAATAACTTTAATTTGAAAATCACTTGTGCGGTTTACATGCACTTAAAGAAATCATCCGTTGAGCTGTTATGGATCATTCACTCAAAAGGCTAAATTGGTATTTTAGGATTCTCTCCTAAATAAGCATGTTGGAGTACTCTGTACTTCTAGAGAGACATTTAAGGAAAAACAGATATACCTTTTAAAATAAATATTATATATATTCAGCTATGGTTATAGATTTATACATACACACAAAGTCCTTTCTAGATGGCAACAGTGACCTCTATTTACCTGTAAACTCTGGGTAGAAATCAAGATGAAATACAGTAAAGCATGTGAATAATATGAAAATTAGCTGATACTTCAATGTGTAATACACACAGGATACATATAAAGTTTTACTAATTTGCCCAGTTTGGCTATATTAGGTCCTTAAAAACATGCTAAGGAAGACACATAATAAATTTCATATTTTTAAAAATACTGTTCATCTTGTCCCAGATTAGTCTCAGTTTAACAACCCAAAGAGAATGAAAACAATGTTCGTTTTATTCACGATGACTTTCCCAGGCGACTCAGTGGCAAAAAATCCACCTGGCAAGCAGGAGACTTGAGTTTGATCCCTGGATTTCGAAGATCCCCTGGAAAAGGAAATGGCAACCCACTCTAGTATTCTCTCCTGGGAAATCCCATGGGCACAGGAGCCTGGGGGGCCACAGTCCATGGGGTCGCAGAGCAGGTCACAACGTAGCAGCTAAATGACAACTTTAACTCTCAAGATGTGTAAATCTGAATGCTCATTTCTATTAAATCTGCATATTTACACTGTCTCACAGTAACTTGGAATAGTGAAAAAGCATGGATTCTGCACTCAGAAATATCCACACTCAACTCCCAGGTCCACCAGTTCCTGTGAACAAATTCCTGGATTTTTCCCTGCCTTAGTTTCTCATCTGTTCAGAGCTAGTAACATCTTCTTGGTGAATTTTATGCAACATTTTAAGTAAAGTGACTAGCATGATGCTTGGTACAGAGCTGACTTTTCTTGAGAGTTCCATGGACTGCAAGGAGATCAAACAGGTCAGTCCTAAAGGAAATCAATTCTGAACATCCACTGGAAGGGCTGATGCTGAAGCGCCAATACTTTGGCCACCGTATGGGAGGAGTGGACTCATTGGAAAAGACCCTGATGCTGGGAAAGGCTGAGGGCTGGAGGAGAAGGGGGCAGCAGAGGATGAGACGGTTGGACGGCATCAAAGACTCAATGAACATGAGTTTTAGCAAACTCCGGGAGATACTGGAGGACAGAGGAGCCTGGTGCTGCTGTCGGTGGAGCTGCAAAGCATGTGACATGACTTTGCGACCGAACAACAAAACTAACCTTATTTTAAGAATGGTTTGGAGAATCCTTGCCACTTTGGATGTGACCAGGCTAAGGATAAATACTCTCTAAAGATTTTCATTTCCCCTACATTTAAAATGCTTATTACCAGAGATCAAAGAGGTGCAGCAAAGACAAAAGCACAATGTGCTATCTAAACATCCACCTGTGAGAAAGGACTGCCCAAATATTCCCTTTTGTATCCACACCTGTGCTGCCTCACAGCACACCAGCCTGTGTGCTCTCCTAGAGCTTCCCCCCTTGACAGACGTGCAACTAACATCTGTTAAATTGAAATGCTGCTGATCCAAGCAAAAAGGGATTGCTAATGGAATCGAATCCATAGACCTGTTTGTGATTTGGTGCGTCGGTGAAGCAGGTTTTTCTAGAGTCCCCAGGTTCACCACGAGGCTCTTCGGTAACTACAAGTGCCCGATGCAGATGAAATTTCTAGAGCAGGCTCGGGTAAGCACCGAGGCACGGGTGAAATCCCCACACACCGCGCACAAGTTGCTTCAGACGCTCTAATCCACTTCGTGGAAACCCAACCAGATTTACCAGCCATCAACGCACTATTTGCTTAACAAATGGACAGTGCGCTGGGGAACTAATTGCTGAAGATATTGCCTCTCGAGTTCGCCACCACCACCGCCGTATTTTTTTTTTTTTTTTTTTTTACTGTTACGAGATACTCTGTAACCTATACACAATTATCAGTGGGCTCTCTGCGCAAGGAACCCAAGCGGATTCTCCGGGTTTCCACGAAGGGGGTGCATCCAATTCCGCCCAAATGAGGGACTGGCCTCTTCAGAAAGGAGTTCCCAGGGAGACCAAACGTAGGTCCTTCAAAATGCAAAGAGATCCCGGGGCAGGCTGCCCTGCCCTGGAGAGCCCTCCCGCACCCCGATGCTTGGCGTACCTTTCTGACTCCCGAACCGGCAGCTCCACTGGCTTCCCTTCCCGGCCGCTCAGGATCCCAGGTTCTGTTGGCAGCGGACACCCCTGCCCTCCTAGCACGAGCAAGGAGCAGCCCGGTTGCCCCGCTCGCCCGCGCGGCTTCACCTATCAAAGGCCGCGTCCCGGGAGCTGCAGAGGGGCCGGCGCGAGCCCCTTACCTGCGTGGGCCCAGCTACCGGGGCTGCTGCCGCCGCCACTCGCGAGCTCCTAGAGCCACCGGGACGCGGCGGGGGCCGGGGCATCGCCCGGGGCAGCGCGACTTCCTCGGCCCCGCCTCCCGCCGGCCCCGCCTTCGCGCCCCGCCCCCGCAGGCCCCGCCTCCGGAGCGGGAAGGCGGCCGAGCATCGCCCCGGAGCCCCAGCCCTGGCGTCCCGGCGCCGGCGCCGCGCGGAGGAGGTCCGCGGGCTGCGGCAAGGAGCCTCCGCCGCCGGCTTCTGGCTCGGTGAAGAGCAAGCGATTACGTTTATCTCCTTCGTCTGAGTTGACTTACAGGAAAAAGAAAATGTGTCCAAAAAGTCTGGTTAAGGGAGTTGAGATTCCTTGCGTTGTAGTGCAGGGTAAGAACAAAGTGTGGACCAGTGTAGCTGGCAAACCTGTAATTGCTTAATCGCTTGTCTCGCTGATGCGCACACCTTGTCTCTCCCTAGATGGCTCAGAGGGTAAAGAATCCGCCTGCAATGCAGGAGACCTGGGTTAGATCCCTGGGTTGGGAAGATCCCCTGGAGGAGGGCTTGGCAACCTTTTCCAGTGTTCTTGCCTGGAGAATCCCAGGAACAGAAGAGCCTGGTGGGCTGCAGTCCATGGGGTCGCAGAGAGTCGGACACGACTGAGCAGCAGTAGCAGAGGATCGGTGGGAGGGGAACCGCCTCCGTTTTTACCACGCAGACCCCAAGAGGTGCCGGAGGCAGGGGTCTCAGGAAACCCGTGCCACGTGCGCGTGACTGTGGCTAGAAGCCGGCCAACCAGATACACGGAGCTCCGTTTCTCATCTTTAGAGGTGAGGTGACAGTCTCAAGAGTCTCTTAAAGATGCCTAAGTGCGATGACTGGCACTAAGGCGTTGAGTCAACATTTGCTTTTGTTCCTTACCCGTGAACTTTTTTCTACTTCTTCCTTTTCCTTTTCCTCCTGCTATAATCATGCACTGTATTTACTCTTTATCTCTGCCCTGTCACTTTCTTTTCTTATTAAGCCTTCATCTACTGGGCTCCGAGTCTGTGCGCTGCAAGGCGTTGGGTGCTTAGGAGATGTTCTGTGAGATCCCTGCCCGCTGGGAGGTCAGGAATTCACAAGACACCCCCACCACCCACAAGAAAATAGCTTTGAAATTAGATACAAGAGAGTTAAACACGCTAAACTGGCTGTCAGACCGACCTGGCATTCTATAGGTTGTTGTGGGTCTGTGAGCTGGTGAGGAGTGTAATTGATGTAATTGGTGGTTTCGAAGAGCTCACTGAGGCTGAAGTCAGAATGACCTCAAATCCAATCCTGGCTTGGCAACTGGTTGTGTAAGCAGTAACTTCACCTAAAGTCTGAAATTCAACTCTCCCTTTAAAAAAAAAACAAAAACAAAAACCCTGGAATTAATGTAATAAACCTGCATAGATCTGAGCAATGATTCATTTATATAAAGTACTTAGCACAGTGTTCTAGCCTATGTTTAGCACTTAAGAGAGGTTAGGTGATAATAAGAGTAGGGTAGGAAATGGAGGCTGGGGAGATAAAAAGTTAGAAAACGTGAAAACTTAGGAGGAAGTATTAGTGCTGGCATCATGGTGAAAAGCACACTTCTCATTAACAGCTACTGGTGATGAGCTAAACTGGTCACCAGTTTCTGTGCTTGGCATGAGACACGTGATCATGTTTAATGCTCATAAACCTGAGAGAAAGTTCATAGCATCCCTCAGATAAGATGAGGAAAGTTAACCTCAGAACCATGAAATAACCAGCCTGAAGGAATGAATCAAGTGAGCAGTGGAGTCAGAGAAACCTGAGGTAGGTGGCAAACCTGGGCTTTTTCCCTGTTTTCCATGCAGCTCCGAAGGAAACAGGGAAAATGCCTTAGAAAAGGAGGCAGCGCACTGCCTAGGAGAAATAGCAACCACACCTTTAAAGGAGACTAAGGATACAACCCAGTTAAAATAGTAAATGAACCCACCCACACAAAAAGCTTTTTGCTTCTAAAACTCCTGCCACAGTGGAGTTCCTGTTCTGTGGTTCCTGCCACCTAACCACAAGTTGAAAATGACTAACAGCATTTTTCAATCATTAAATGCTACAGAAAGTGAAACGTCGAAAGATCATAGAAATCTAAGGTCATGTCTCTTCTCTCTCAACGCCGTACCCTCTTCTGTCCATCTTCCTTGAGTTTTTTTATTTTTAATTGCCCATACATGTCATCTGCCTCTTTCCAATATATTTCACCCAGTGAATAAATAATCCTGTTGTTTTAACCAGTGTAACTTGGCTGCATAACCGCAAACAGCACTTAGAACAACAGTTGGACTCATGTAAGTGGCTGATTTTGATACACTGTTGTTATAATGACTTTCTTGATTTTAAAAGGTTTGAACCAAGTCCTCTCGGCCCTGTTAACCCTGTTATAGTTCTTAAAAAAATAGAACTCCCTGCATTTTTTCCCCATTTTTCTTGGAGTATAGTTGCTTCACAAAGCTGTGTTAGTTTCTACTGCACAATAAAGTGAATCAGCAAACGTGCACACATATTCCCTCTTTTTTGGATTTCCTTCCCATTTAGGTCGCCACAGAACATTGAGTCGAGTTGCCTGTGCTGGACAGTAGGTTCTCATTATTTACCTATTTTATTCATAGTACTGTATATATGTCAGCCCCAATCTCACAGTTCTTCCTACCACCACCCCCACCCCTGACCTTTCCCCCTTGGTATCCATATATTTGTTCTTTACATCTGTGTCTCTATTTCTGCTTTGTAAATAAGATCTACTACACCAATTTTTTTCAAACCTTGCTTGTTAGTTCACATGAGCAACAAGGTATTTGACCTCTGAAGAAACAGCCCTGTTGTCAATACGGTGATTGAACTTATGCTTGGTTGCAAGACAGTCTGATGACTTCCCTTTCTAAAACTGTGAAATGGCAGATGTGTCTTTTGTGGGTGCCTTGTGCTGCTCTGCCGTCGGAGCTGTCCTGCCTTCAGAAGCCCTGTCAGGGAGGGATGTGAGCAACGTGGTGCCTGTTTGAATGAGCCCGAGCAACTTAAACAGGACGAGGTTTGTGGTCACCTAGAACCTCTGCCCAGGGTGTTAGAGTCGTCTCTAAAAGAGAAAACTATGTCTGTAAATGTTGAGGAGCAAGAACTCCAGCTCTTTGCTCTTTGGTAGGAAATCATGACAGGCCTCCTCATGTCTTCCTGACAGAGCTGGCCGGATGGTCAGACCAGTCCAGCTCGAACTGAAGGGCTCAAGGCTAATCCTGGGAGGACAACTCCCTTGAATGCCCAAGAGAGAGGTTTCTGAGTTCTACTGACAAAGATATTAAGGGCTTGGCGCCTAGCATCCCTTATCTCTGTTGGTGCTTCTTATCATTTCTGGGCCAACAAAAGCTGAAATAGAAAATCAATTGCGATATAAACATATAAATCTAGAACTATTAGGCAGTGAAACTGATGCCAAGCAAAATTTAGTCTATGATCCAGGTGGCCAATGTTTAGTGTGTGCTCTAAGGAGGAAGCTTGTGTACCTTGTTACATGGCATTGAGAAAATGGCATATCTTTTATTGTTCGTGCAAATAGGCTTTGTTATTATATTTACTCAGGGATTTTTTTTTCTGTCTTGTAATTGTCATGGCAGATTATAGAAAGCATATTCTCTTTTTATAGTGGCAGTTGTGGAAAGATCAAATTTAGTGATTCACCCCAGGCTTGGCTCTGCCAACTAGATGTGTGTTTTCCTGCAGGGTTTCAGTATCTTGAACAAAGGTGTGGCTCCAACAGAAACAAGTGTTACTTTCTAATTACTCAGAAAGAAGACTTACTGTAAAGCCTTTCTTTGGAAACCAACTATTGGTCATATTACTAGTAATTCTACGTAGCAAATTATTGGGTTGGCTGAGAAGTTCGTTTTTCTGGAACATGAAAACCCAAAAGAAGTTTTTGGCCAAGTATTTGAACTGTCTAGTGTTAGTCACTCAGTCGTGTCCATATCTTTGCAACCCCATGGACTGTAGCCTGCCAGACTCCTCTGTCCTTAGAATTCTCCAGGCAAGAATACTGGAGTGGGTTGTCATTAACTTCTCCAGGGGAAACTTCCCGATCCAGGGATCAAACCTGGTCTCCCTCATTGCAGGCAAATTCTTTACCGTCTGAGCCACCAGGGAAGCCCCCTCACAGCCACCACAAGCTGATTAACTGGGAATATTCACAGGCATTAGCTTCCTCAAAGTTCCACTTTTATGGAACTTTCTACAGGTGAGAATTTCTGTGACCAGTGTGAATGCATGCTAATAGTTGCTTTTAAAATGTTAAATACATAAATAAAAAATTAAAATGGTAAAATCATTAGAGACATGAGAGTAAATCTTAAGAACCTTAATCCCTGATTCATCAGAAGAGTTAAACAGACCCAAACTCACTGCTTTCATGCGAAACTTGGTCTGGCTCAGGGTTGTCCTTTATCGCCGACATGCTTATGTCTGGTGATGTGAGTTACATCCATTTAACTGACTTCACTTTCACTTTTCACTTGCATGTATTGGAGAAGGAAATGGCAACCCACTCCAGTGTTCTTGCCTGGAGAATCACAGGGACGGGGGAGCCTGGTGGGCTGCCGTCTATGGGGTCGCACAGAGTCGGACACGACTGAAGCGACTTAGCAGCGGCAGCTAGGTGCTTCATCACTCTTCCAGACTGAACCAGAACAGGAGAGCGTTTTGCCCTGTACATCGTTGCTGTGGCCCCTGTGGAATCGCTTTTCTAGAACGTGCTCTATTGTGTTTCCATTGGCTCTAGTGAGGAGCGTCTTAGGATCAGCCCAGCGAAGTGACTTCTTGAATTTACACTTGAAATGTTAGCCAGGATCATTGCTTTTAAAGTTCCACTGATCAAGGCAGAAGTTGTGTATCATCACATGAATGCAAATCTAGGCTTTCCCAAAGCAGTTGACTTGTGGGCATCCTCTGGCTTCCACAAGTAACTCATGTGGATCTGTTTCCCTGTCTAATTTTTTTTGTTCTGTTTTTTGTGAAATCAGAGGATAATTGCTTTACGATATTGTGTTGCTTTCTACCAGGCATCAACGTGAAGCAGCCACAAGTATATATATATATATATATATATACATATATATATATACATACCCGCCCCTCCCACAGCTGTAGGTTGTCCCAGAGCCCTGGCCTGTGTCACACAGCAAACTTCCACGTGCTATCTATTTTACATTTCGACCCTGAGAATGGAAGAAAATAATTACAGATGAAACAACTGACAAAGGACTTATTTCCGAAATATACAAGCAACTCATGCAACTCAATACCAGAAAAACAAACAATGCATTCAAAAAAATGGGCAGAAGACTTAAACAGACATTTCTCCAAAGACAGACAGATGGCCAACAAACACATGAAAAGATGCTCAGCATCGCTCCTAATTAGAGAATTGCAAATCAAAGCTACAACAAGGTATCACCTCACACCCATCAGAATGCCCATCATTAGAATATCTACAAACAATCTGGAGAGGATGTGGAGAAAAGGGAACCTTCTTGTGCTATTGGTGGAAAGTAAACTGATACAGCCACTATGGAAAACAGTATGGAGATTCCTTTAAAAACTAGGAATAGAGCTACCATATGACTCAACAATCCCAACACTGGGAATATACCCTGAGAAAACCACAATTGGAAGAGGCATACCCCCATGTTCATCACAGCACTTATAGCTAGAACCTGGAAGCAACCTAGATGTCCTAATTTGACTTTGAGAATGCTCAGGGTGACTCATCTCTGTCAAATATTTCAGAAATGCTTTTTCATTCATTGTGTAATAGAGTTATATTTTTCTGACTGTCCTAGGCCTGAAAATAAAGGGATTTTCAAGGTCAGGGTATTAAGATAATATTTTTCCATGCAATGAGATACACACCTATCGAGACACTTATCTGCATAACTAATATCCGGTGAGCGGCTACAACCAGGATCACACATTAGGGTGCTCACAGGTGGTGAGATCAATGGGTGACCGCGGCCACGTTTGAGAAAATAGAGACTGTCCAAACCTGCTGAGCACAGGCTCACCTAAAGGCATTCAAATTCTATTCTTGTTAACTTCCACACTGGCCAAAGCATGCAGGTGGCCACATGCCAGGTAGCCGTTTGTGTTCCCTGATCAACAATGTGTCCAAGCTCTCAGATAAACACTATGGCTAGAAGATAAATAAAATGTGATAGTTTCTGCCCTCCAGGGGTTCACAGTTGGGTCCAGGAGAAAACCATGTAAACAAGCAGGATAAATTTTCCAAGGGAGGAGGTTCTAACAGCAGTACCTGCAGGGCCCAGCATCAGGTGCAGGAGATCAAGTAGAAAACACATAAGAGAATTAGCAGGAGTGGCGACTCCTCGACTCCTCGGAGCCCCAAGTGCTGAGAAAGGAGATCCTGACGTGTGAAGCCAGCTCACAGCACTGGGATGAACCCACCCTCAACAGGAGAGTGAAGACCAACTCAGGGAATGAAATCAGACCTGCTCAGCCATATTTCCCTAATTGTTCACTCAAGCAATCATAAAATTTAAATATAGAGACATAGAAATAATAACAACACTTTTAGTTAAAGACATTAATAAGTTTTGGACTTCAAGCCTCCAGTCTATCTTTGTGACCTGGGACATATAATTTGATTTAGGTTTTAATTCATGCAGCCTCCAATTACTGGATACAACAATGACCTACAAAGAAAATACAGAATCACTAATGAATGGATTGAAGAGTAGTCAGAAAACACATGGGGCTTTATTAAATGTGTAATAACAATATTTTCAGGTTGGCTCAGTATACAATTATCTGCTTTACTGATATTTTAGGTGCATCTTTAGAATGACTACTGTTGCCACTTTCTGAAAAAAACCTGGGTCCAAAAAGAGAATAAAATAGTAAGAAATCTGATCTCAAAACTAATTTCTTATTCTCCAGTATACAGAAGTAAAATATTTTATATTATTGGAAAATACCTAACTATGTATACTGAAAAATTAAACCTTCTGTAAAGCACTTATTCTTTTGAAAGATAGCTTTGTTAGTTGGAACTTACTATTGGGTTGATTTTAAAATGAGGAACAGGAAGGATAAAGCCCTGTTTAGTTCAACACAAAATATATTTTCGATCATTTAAGAGAATTTCTCAGCCTATTCGCTCAATGTCAGACTTATTTAGTTTTAGCTTTGAATTTTTTTTACAATGATCTTTGCACCCACCCTCAGAATTGACTGTGACCTGTCTCCTTTCTCTTGACGGCTTTTGGTGAAGAGAGAACCTGCTTGATTAATTTTCAAAACATGATTCTACTTTAGAACCTCTTATTTGAAAACCCCAGCTTTATATTTCAAACTGAACATGCTTCATCCTGCACATTCATTGGTAAAATATGCTCAGGAATTCCATAAAACTAAGATGGGAATTCAAGTTACATGCTGGTACAGGAGATTAAAACATTCCATGTCTTTGTTACATCTTTTGTCCATTTTGCCTCATTTCTGACACTTTCTTCTCTAACAATGAAATCACTTCTCTGGAGAACGAAGAAAATCCCAACACGACACCATTTCAATGGAATAAACTGTATTTGAGTGTATTACATGAAACTTAATTTTGTTAAATTGAAGACTTTTGTTAACTTGAGTTTTGTTAATCAACTGTTTCTCTAAATTGTAGAGTCAGAGTGAGTAGGCTCAGAGGGCCGGCATTTAAAATGCTTGTCGGAGACGTTGTCCTGTTACCTGCACGCGTTTTTCATAGCTCTGAAGTGCTCATCTTAACAAGGTGTGCTGAGGGTGACTTGTGGCCCCAACAAGCTGGAAGCTTCCATGGTCACTTAGTGATGAAACGTGGCAGGAGAGTAAAGGACAGAATTAGAAACACCGTAGCAAGTGTGAATGGATGTCTAAAGGGCGGAAATTAAAAATGAAAAAGCAAGTGATCAATGAACAGCGTTGATTTTAAAGCAAGCTGGAATTTAAATTGGCAAGGAAAAACCACTATAAACCATGGACAAGAAAATCAGAAAGTGTGAAGCTCGATAGACAATAAGTCAAATGGGCCCAATATGGTCAAAGTTCATAACACATGTAGCTGTAAGTCAGATAAGAAAATAGATTTTTCTTCTTTGTGACCACACCTCTCTCTAGGTGTAGCTGTCACTGCTGCTTTTTGAAATACAGTGATACTCTGCTTCACAAAGAGATTAGTAGGCTACCATTTTTGCCTTATCTGACTTCTCTGAGAATAAGAAAATTCATTATTAGCTCATCCCTGTCCATTCAACTCAAGTAGGTGCATATGCTCAATGTTTCTAAAGAGTGTAATGGTAAAAAGAGTTCTTTGCAAGAATTAATGTTTTGTGTTAATATGTGATATCTTTATCACATGAGCCCAAGAATGAAGTTACAATTATCTGTGTACAAAAAAAGCATCTTTTATTCCATCAGTGTCTTTTTTTCATTTTCTCACACGGCATTCTGCTCATGGCTTAGTATACAAATCCCTTGATTCCTCGTCGCTCCTATTACCTGACTGATTCATTCTGAGTATCTAGATGCATTGTAGCCAAACTCCGTCCCCCTCAGCGCACATAAAATACGTCTCCTCTGTAAAGAATACCTGTTTCTCGTCCCAGAGCAATCCCTCTCATAGCAACATCCTTACCAATCTTAAAAAGCTTCAATCAAGGACCTCCTCATGATGTCCCTGGCTGTCAAGTGGTTATGACTTCACCTTCTAATGCCAGGGGTATGGGTTCGATCCCACACTAAACAAAAACCTCAAAACATAAAAATCAGAAGCAATATTGTAACAAATGCAATAAAGACTTTAAAAATGGTCCATGTAAAGTGAAAGTCACTCAGTCGTAGCCAAGTCTTTGGGACCCCAGGGACTGTAGCCCGCCAGGCTCCTCTGTCCATGGAATTCTCCAGAACACTGGAGTGGGTAGCCATCCCCTTCTTCAGGGGAATCTTCCTGACCCAAGGATCAAACCTGGGTCTCCCGCATTGCAAGTGGATTCTCTACCTTCTGAGCCACCGGGGAAGCCCACGAATACTGGAGTGGGTAGTCTCCTTCTCCAGGGGATATTCCCAACCCAGGAATCAACCCGGGGTCTCCTACATTGCAGGCAGATTCTTTACCAGCTGAGCTACCAGGGCTACATAAAAAGAACCTTTAAAAAAAATTGTCTCTATCTTTATAAAAATAGTTGAGATATATGTGTGTGTGTGTGTGTGTGTGTGTGTGTGTGTGTATACACACTATATATGTGAGTGTAAATATGCTATATGTAAGGATATGTATAGTATACATATGTATAGTATATGTATATTATATGTGTCTACTTATATGTAAGTATGTGTATATATTTATATACATATATACATACATATATTTATATACATTTATACATGTGTGTATATAGCCTTATCTTTTGTTTCACAGATATTTCTGGATTACTTACTTCGAGGACAACCTATAGAAAGTGTTTTATTTCTGATTCATGTATGTGTGTGTATATACATACACGTACATGAATATATATATATACCCAATGTATTAGTTATCTATCAATGTGCAACTGCTTACCCCAAAACTCAGTGGCTGAAAGCAAAAGGCATCCATTATCACAGAGTTTCTATAGGATAGGAGTCCTGAGGTATCTTAGGTGGGTGCTTCTGGCTCCAGATCTCTCATGAGGCTGCAGTCAAGCTGTCTTCCAGGAATGCGGGTCCCCTCACAGCTCAAACAGGGCTAGAGAATTTCTTCCAAACTCACTCCCATGGTTGCGGGCAGACCACAGTTCCTATCCATATGGGCTGCCTGCCTGGTGGCTGTGTGTCTCGCATCACGGGAACTGGTGATCAAAGAGAGAAAGAAAGAGACCAAGATGGAAACCGTCATCCTTTTATAACCTAGTCACGGAAATGACACCTCATTTCCACTTCTGCCACACTCTCTGCATTAGATACAAATCAATCAGTTCATCACATATGCAGTGGAAGGAGGTTACATAAGGGCATGAGCACCAGGAGACCAGGATTATAAATTTGAAGTGGCTTATCATGCCCAATTAGCACTGCAAACATACAGTAAGTGTCTCATGAATCATCTCTCTAGGGTTTGCTAAGATTCTTCAACTGGAAAGTTATAGTTGTCATCAAGTTTGAAAATTTGAAAAATTTTTCATCATTTCTTAAAATATTTTTATCACCTTCCTTTTTCTTTTTTGGAACCCATTCAATCCATGTTCTCCTACAGCTCACAAATGCTCTGTTCATTTTTTTTTTTTTTTCTTCTTTAACCTTCTATTTTCTGTTTGTCTTATTTTAGATAGTTTCCATTTTTATATAGTGAATCTAATTTTTCCCCCACAATGTCTTATCTGCTGTTAATTCTGTCCAATGTGTTTCTCATCACAGACATTTTATTTTTCTTCTTGAGAGTTTGTATTTTGGTTTTTTGTATGTCTTTTCTGTTTCTTATTCTCATGCTTTCTGTTACTTTGTTGAATATGGAGAATATATTGTAATACTGTTTTGTCCTGCTTGTATACTAATTCTTATCTTCTGTTTAATTTTTTTCTATTGATTAGTTTTTCTGTTTGTTGTAGGAGGTTCTTCCCAGGCTTCTCTGCATGCCTAGTAAAACTTGATTCAATGCCATGCAATATGAATTTTATATTGTTGGGTGCTGAATTTTTTTAAAATGTTATCCTTTGAATATCTGGGGGCTTTTTACTGAAATACAAATGAGTTACTTAGAAATAATTTTATTCTCTTGAGACTTTTTTTTAAAAGCCTTGTTGGATGGATCCAAAACAGTGTCTAGTCTAGAGTTACACTTGCTAAGGATTCTACTCCATGTGTTAGGACATCTTTCCTTACTGTCTTAGGGGAACTTGAACTATCCTGACCCTCTATGAATTTCAAGGGTTGTTTCACCTATTCCTTCCACTGGTTCTTCCCTAATCTTGGCAGTTTCCTTATGTGTTAAGTCACTTCAGTCAAAGTCCAGTACTTTGCAACCCTATGGACTGGGGCCTGCTAGGCTCCTCTATCTATGGGACACTCCAGGCAAGAATACTGGAGTGGGTTGCCATGCCCTCTTGCAGGGGACCTTGCTTACCCAGGGATCAAACCTGCATCTCATGTCTCCTGCATTGGCAAGTGGGTTCTTTACCACTAGCACCACGGGGGAAGCTCACGCTTCCTCAGGCACAGGAGCTAATCAGTCTTTGGCCAAATGCTTGAGAGAATCCTTTGCAGATCTCTGTGTCTCTCCTGTCTTCCTCTTTTTCTCTTTCCCTGTAGGTCTTCCCTCTGTCTACTTCCCCTATAAACAATGGCCACCTCTGCCTCCCTAATCTCTTCTCAAATCAGAGAAACTCCAGGCTTTACTTGATCTCCCATCCTTCGGCTGTGACCTGGAAACTCTCCAGGCAATAAGAGGGGGCGATACTAGGGCTTACCTCATTGTATCCTTTCCCTCCGAGATCATGATACTGTGCTATTCCTTGTCTAATGCTTAGAAAAACATTGTTTCATATATTTCGGTTATCTTTTTTCCCCAGGTATATGAAGGCAAATGCAGTTCCTTTTTTTCTAAGGATGATTTTTTTAAATATAACAAAATTCGATTATTGGAAGACAGTTGATCTACAATAGTGTGTTAGCCTCTGCCACGCATCAACACTAATTAGGCACAGTATACAGTATGTCTCCTTCCTCCTGAATTCCCCTCCCATCTCCCTCCCCACCCCACCCTTCTAGGTTATCACAGAACACTGAATTGAGCTCCCTGTTTTACACATCAAATTCTCACTTGCTATCTATTTTATATATGGGGATGTATATGTTTCCATGCTATTCTGTTTCTTTTACTCCCTCACGGCCAGAAACTAAAGTCTAGTCCTATAGATAACTGATTCGATCTCAAACATATAACCTCTCAGTAACCTGAATGATGTTTACTGTATACCAAAAAAGAACCTGGCAGAACATTTTATACTGAAAATTTTATTCAAGCAAAATTGAGGATTATGTCTGAGAACAGCCTCTCAGAAAGTTCTGAGAATGATTATGGGAAATTTACTAAAATTTTTAAAAGTCACAGAGAAATACAGTAAAGGTCAGGATAACTGAGTTGATAACTCTTTATCATATTAAAATGTCATTTTTTCCTCAATTGCTTGAAGAAATTTGGCCAGATCAGAGTTTTTAGTATTTTCACCTGGAAGTTTACTATATTACTATTATTATTTTCAATTCAGTTACAATGAGTATCTTCCTGGCTGCTCTGATAAGCAGGTCCCATCCTTGTATAAATGTCTTATGAACACTCTCTGTAGGGCTTGTTGAGCTTCTTAAACCCGGGGGTCCATCAGCACCCGGTCAGAGAGCTGGTGGCCCTGACATCAGTGTTGATTCGCCGAGTTGATCCAATTTCTGCCAAAGGCAAGGAAGTAGCATTTTAGCCTGTACTATCTCATCATGGGACATAGTCTGGCCTTAAATGTAAGGCTGGGGCTTCCCAGGCGGCACTAGTGGTAAAGAACCCACCTGCCAATTTAGGAGACGCAGGTTCAGTCCGTGGGTTGGGAAGTTCCCCTGGAGTAGGAAATGGCAACACGCTCCAGTAGACTTGCCTCAAGAATTCCATGGACAGAGGAGCCTGGCAGGCTACAGTCCATGGGGCCGCAAAGAATCTAACATGACTGAGCGACTGAGCCTGCACGCAGGCAAAGGGGAGTCCTTATGGGCTCTAGGGCTCAAATCTTAGCAGTCTTTGCCTCAGTAAGTAGTAATGTTACTTTCAACTAGAGTTCTTTTCTTCAAAGACCACCCTGAATATCAGCCAATCTTTTTAATATCAATCGGACAAATTTCCAGCTCTCAATAACACCTAGCAATACTTCTAAATCAGGATACTGCTTCCTATTCTTTTTGAAATAAACCAAGAACGTGCTGATTTTTTCTCAAGACCCTTGGTTGAACAAGATCTCAATGCATTCTAGATTAACATAACCTAAAGGATTTGGTCGTCAAGCATGAAGTCACTGAGCCACTTCGCCTTTCAAGGTAACTGGCAGACAATCAAAGCGATGACTCATGATTCAAAGCACCCTTATTCATCTTTCATTTGCAAGCTGAGTAAAGGTGCAAATTTATAATCAAAAGAGTGCTATAAAAGTGGCAGACTCTCTAGTACTGTATGCAGATGAGGTACTCCAGTACGTTCAAACTGTCTTTGGCTGACAGTGTTTCTTCCCTTCCCAAATCCAGTCCAGTGGCTCCTGTTATGCAATTGGGCTTCACCACTCCTAAAGCCGTTTGCAACTTAAGCAATATCAGTCATGCACATTTTCATTTCAAATTAGCTCTCTGTCTGGACTTACCACATATTTCCATGGAATTATTACTCACATTGATCATTCCTTTTGCTATTTACCCAATGTAGCCTATAATCTGAATGACAGAATTTCAAACATGAGTTTCTAGAAGCTTGTACTCTCTCTTAGTTGTTTTTTTGACCCTCTGTGGTCGTAAACAATAGCCTTATGCAGTTGACATAGCAGTAGAGAATAAAAACAATAATAAGCAAGTAACAGAAGATACTAGTATAGAATATAAGCTCAAGTTCAGCCACTTACCCGCTAGTGAGTTTTAGCAAATTCACTTCTCTTATATGTGTTGGAAATACTATTCATGTCAGACTGGGGTAAAGGTAGTCAGTATTTTAACTATGTTAAAGCCAAAGCAGATTTTCAATAAATGGAATACTTAGATATTATAGTGATGATAATGATGAGGAAGATGATTAAGTTCATTTTGTATAATTCTCTTTTTCTCAAATTCATTGGTTTTTTTCAACATTTTATTATGAAAAATTTCAAACATACCTGTAAGATTTACCATGAAAACCTGCCTATGTACCACCTAGCTTTTACTGCACATTTTGCGATACATTGTACAACTGTATCTCTCTGTCCATCGCCCAATCTGTTTAATTTTGGGCACATTTCAAAATCAATTGCAGACATTCTTACCCATTACCCCCATGTATACTTTTAAACTAGAGTTCTTTTTTACTTTGACTTGAATTTTTTTTTGTAATTCTTACATACATTCAAGTGCACAAATATTAAGTATACATTCCCTGAGTTTGATTAATAAATACATCTCTGCAACCAAGATCCTAGGACATTGCCTTCATCCTCTCAAATTACTTCGTGTTCCTTCCCAGTCAGCATTTCACACACACACACACATACATACACAAACCCATGTGCTTACACCTACAGCGCTCACAGACACACGCAGACAGGCTGCCTCGGCTCAGACAGTTCATCACAGAGTATTTCTGCCTGTTGTCTAGAACAGGGGTCTCCCCGCCCAGCGTCAGTCTGTGGCCGGTTAGGAACCGGGCCGCACGCAGGCAGTGGACAGCAGGTGGACAAGCAAAGCTTCTTCTGTGTTTACAGTCACTCCCGTCATCAAATGACCGCCTGCGCGCCGCCTCCAGCCACATCTGCGGTGACACTCAGTTCTCGAAGGAGCGGGAACCCTAGTGTGAACACGCGTGGGAGGCTCAAGGTTGCAAGTTCCTGGTGAGAATCATCTGAAGCCATCGCCCCCACCCAGGCCATGGAAAAATTGTCTTTTGTGACACCAGTCCTTGGCGCCAAACAGGTTGGGGGATCACCAGTCTAGAACATAAAATAAACAGGGTAATATATTTGTATTCTTTTGTGTAAAGGTCCTTTTTCACTTCTCATACTGTTTGAGATTTCATCCATTCTGCCATGCATATCAGTAGTTTGTTCTTTAGTTGCTGAGTAATATTCTATTGTATGAATTATCATGCTTGTTTATTCATTCTATTAGGGAATTCCTGTCTGTTGCCAGATCTCTGCTATTCTGGATAAAGTTACCATGAATATGTTTGAATTACCCTTTGTGTGGACATAAATGGTTGTTTATTAGGTTCTTAGTTCATAGGGATTATACCTTGTCCCTTTCTGTTTTATTCCTCAAATACCTACATAATGCTGAACACATGTACATACACACACACACACACACACACACACACAAACTTAATTACAAGACTAAAAGAAGAAAAGGTGACTAATTATTTCACCTCTATTCAAGGAAGGCCTTCTATGAGCTAACAAGCATAGAAATGTCAGGTTTTTAATTTATATAATTTTGTGAAGTGTTGCAGTCTTAATCCTATAATGAATGGGTAAGCATCTCCCTCCATTTCAGAATGTAATCTGATATCATTGCTTAGTTAATAAATTTTGTAAAAATACTTGATCTAATTGACAAGGAGCCAAGAAGTCGACTACCTGAAGCCATTCAAGTCATCGACCTTGTACAAAATTTTAGGGGCCTCAAGTTCAGAATGCTGGTCTCAGGTTCACCGAGAATGACACCCAGGTCCTCCTGCACTCAAAGTTGTATTATCTTTTTTTATATTTTTCTCTAAAATAGTCCCCCAACCAGGGATCAAACCTGGGCCCATGGCAGTAAAAGCATGGAGTCCCAACCACTGGACGGCCAGGGAATTCCCTATTGAAATATAGTTGATGTACAATATTATGTGTTACAGGTGTACAATAGAGTGATTCACAATTTCTAAAGGTTATACTCCTTTTATAGTTATTATAAAATATTGGCTATATTCCTTGTGCTGTACAATATATCCTTGTAGCTTATTTTATATATAATAATGTTTGAAGCAGAAAGCTGCCTTCATCCCATCTGACTGGGACTTGGGAGTTGGTGCAGGATTTCAGAAAGAGTTCTGAGTCTGGAGGTCTAAGTTCGATTAATAAAACTAAAACTGATATTCACCGAACACCTCACTTTGGGAAAGCCCTTCACCAACTCGCAGCGGCTTCAGCTTTCCAACAGTAATTCAGGGATAGGGGCTGAATGATCATTAAACAATGATGGTGATTAGTGAAGGCAATTTTAGAATATAATTGCAAATGAAATTGAAATCGCAAATGAAAAAAAATGAGATAACTACATTCCATCCTGCCTTCTCTCTTGAATTTCTTTGGGAGTTTTGATCTGTTCCAACTTTGTCTTAGACTTCCTTGGTGGCTCAGTGGCAAAGAATTTGCCTGCCAATGCAGGAGACGTGGGTTCAACCCCTGGGTAGGGAAGATCCCCTGGAGAAGGAAATGGAACCACTCCAGCATTCTTCCCTGGAAAACCCCATGGACAGAGGTGCCTGGTGGGCTACAGTTCATGGGGTCGTTAAGAGTTGGACATGACTTAGCAACTAAACAACAAACAACTTTATCTCAGTTATCCAGTAACTGTAATGTAAGAGTTACTTTTATTGAGTGATGCTGTGTGTTAGACCCAGGTTGCCATGCAAATTCCCATCCGAGTTCTGTGATCATGTAGCCAATACATGCAAGCGTTTGAGCCTGGTTTGGTCTGAATCTAAAAGACGTGGTATTAAGCATTACCTTTGGGTAATGCTTCCTATAGGTCTTTGGGAATAGCATGAGCCCTTTGACTATTTCTGTAGTTAGCAGGTATGCCTTAAGGATTATTATGCCGTATTGCTGATGGTAAACCGCCTCTGCTATAGCCTTCTTAGCATCCTGTAAGTGGCAATGATTACTTTTGCCAGTTAAAGTAATCAAGTCATCGGCCTTGTACAAAATTTTAGGTGCCTCAGGTTCAGAATGCTGGTCTCAGGTGCACCAAGAGTGGCACCCAGGTTCTCTTGCACTCAAAGTTGCATCATCCTTTTTTATATCTTTCTCTAAAGTAGTTCCCCGACCAGGGATCAAATGGCCCATGGCAGTAAAAGTATGGAGTGAAGTAGCTACTTTTCCTCGTAAGTAAAGACTGGCTGGATTCTGGGTCTTAATGGATAAGGCTACAGCTGCCTCCCATAGGAAAATACTGCTGACCTCACATTGGAACTTTCATCCTTCTTTACAGCTCTATGAAGACCTTCAGTAAGCATCCCAATGTCTTCATCAAATTTCATCTCCATTTGCAAGATTTCTTGAATTTTTGAAATAGTGTCAATTCTTTTCTACATTTATTCATGTACTACACATCATCAATCAGGATAGACACTGGGAATACAGATGAGTAAAGTAAAATGCATACCCTTATTACAGGATAATTTTCCCCAAATGGTAAATTGTAACTCCTCTACAGATGTCAAGTGAACATGTGTTCAGAGATCTTTATTTAACTGCTTATGAATAAGAGGAGCCTGCTAAAATGTAACAACAGTTAGAGAAAAACCAAAGCAATAAATTTACGTGGATGTTGGTTTGCAAACTGGACCCCATACACAGAGGGCAGGCCACATCACATGGGTCGCTAGGAGGTTTAATAAGCAAGGGAACTTACCCAGCAGGCTTGTCTTGGGCAGCTACAGATCCAGTGTACTGTCTCCTTACCTACCTGCCTTCTTTCTTTATGGTCCAACCATAAAGAAGTCTGAGCACTGAAGTACTGATGCTTTCGAATTGTAGTGCTGGAAAAGACTCTTGAGGGTCCCTTGGACTGCAAGGAGATGAAACAGGTCAATCCTAAAGGAAATCAACCCTAAATATTCTTTGGAAGGACTAATGCTGAAGCTGAAGCACCTTGGCCACCTGATGCAAAGAGCCTAACCATTGGAAAAGACCCTGATGCTGGGAAAGAGTGAAGGCGAAAGGAGAAGGGGCGGCAGAGGGTGAGATGGTTGAATGACATCACTGATTGAATGAACATGAACTTGGGGAAACTCCAATAGTGAAGGACAGGGTAGCCTGGCGTGCTGCAGTCCATGAGGTTGCAGAGAGTCAGACAGAACTTAGCGACTGAACAACAACAGCAGCAACCACCTGCCTGCCAGAATCTTAAAAATCTATACAGAGACCTTAATGGGATTCAGAATGTCTCAGCAATGCCTTACTTATCCTCTCAAGGTTACATCCTTGAAAATGGTTCCACTATGGGAATGATGGGCAGAGCTACATTTCAACAACAGGGGAGCTATGAGGAGCCTCTGTTTGCCCAGGCCCCCCTCGAGGGTCAACTTGTAGTCACATCCTGTCAAGGACCTCCTCCAACAATGGAGTTAAAAAAAAACCTTGAAATGAATTTACAGGTGGATGCAAAACTACCTTTTCCAAAGGTGAAGGAGAGAGTGGCCCCTCCACTGGACAAAACTAATTTGCATAACTATACAGAAGGATCACTTTGCATTGCTATGAATTAGCTAGAAATAATCAAGTTGTAAAATACATCAAGGGGAATGAGAGGCTAAAATCAGATAGTCTGGAAGGATTTGCTATAGGCAGTGAAGAATTTTCCATGGAAACACATTTTTCTTCTCTGCACCTTAATGAAAAAAAATATCACTGTCTTGTGACATTTTTTGAGTACATGTGGAATACACCTAGGCACATTGGAAGATTAGTCAGTAGTACCTAATTTGATTAAAGCGCAGTTTAGAGAAATGTTTAAAGTCCCTGCTAGGAACTTGGAAAAGCTGGGATTTGAGAGGAGCTTCCCCACTCCGAGGTCAGGGGTGGCGGCCGAGAGGAACTACCCCACCCCGGAGGTCAGGGGCCCCGCCTGAGAGGAGCTACCCCACCTCCAAGGAGTGGCTGCTGCGAGGCACAGGAGGGCCGAGAGGAGGGCCGAGACGAGCTACTCCACGTTCAAGGTTAGGAGGGGCGGCCATGAGAAGATACCCCTTGTCCAAGGTAAGGAGCAGCGGCTGCACTTTGCTGGAGCAGCCATGAAGTGATACCCCACGTCCAAGGTAAGAGAAACCCAAGAAAGATGGTAGGCCTTGTGAGAGGGCATCAGAGGGCAGACAGACTGAATCCATAATCACAGAAAACTAGCCAATCTGATCACAGGACCACAGTCTTGTCTAACTCAGTGAAACTAAGCCACGCCGTGTGGGGCCACCCAAGACAGTCGGGTCATGCTGGAGAGGTCTAGCAGAATGTGGTCCACTAGAGAAGGGAATGGCAAACCACTTCAGTATTCTGGCCTTGAGAACCCCATGAACAGTATGAGAAGGCAAAATGATAGGATACTGAAAGAGAAACTCCCCAGGTCGGTAGGTGCCCAACATTCTACTGGAGATCAGTGGAGAAATGACTCCAGAATGAATGAAGGGATGGTGTCAAAGCAAAAACAATATCCAGTTGTGGATGGGACTGGTGATAGAAGCAAGGTCCGATGCTGTAAAGAGCAGTATTGCATAGGAACCTGGAATGTTAGGTCCATGAATCAAGGCAAATTGGAAGTGCTCAGACAGGAGATGGCAAGAGTGAATGTCGACATTCTAGGAATCAGCAAACTAAAATGGACTGGAATGGGTGAAGTAAACTCAGATGACCATTATATCTACTACTGAGGGCAGGAATCCCTTAGAAGAAATGGAGTAGCCATCATAGTCAACAAAAGAGTCCGAAATGCAGTACTTGGATGCAATCTCAAAAACGATAGAATGATCTCTGTTCGTTTCCAAGGCAAACCATTCAGTATTATGGTAATCCAGCCTATGCCCCAACCAGTAATGCTGAAGAAGCTGAAGTTGAACAGTTCTATGAAAACCTACAAGACCTTTTAGAACTAACACCCAAAAAAGATGTCCTTCTCATTATAGGGGACTGGAATGCAAAAGTAGAAAGTCAAGAAACACCTGGAGTAACAGGCAAATTTGGCCTTGGAGTACGGAATGAGGCAGGGCAAAGGCTAATAGAGTTTTGCCAAGAGAATGCACTGGTCATAGAAAACACCCTCTTCCAACAACACAAGAGAAGACTCTACACATGGACATCACCAGATGGTCAACACTGAAATCAAATTGATTATATTCTTTGCAGCCAAAAATGGAGAAGCTCTATACAGTCAGCAAAAACAAGACCTGGAGCTGACTGTGGCTCAGATCATGAACACCTTATTGCCAAATTCAGGCTTAAACTGAAGAGAGTAGGGATAACCACTAGACCATTCAAGTATGACCTAAATCAAATCCCTTATGAATATGCAGTGGAAGTAAGAAATAGATTTAAGGGACTAGATCTGATAGAGTGCCTGATGAACTATGGACAGAGTTAGTGACATTGTACAGGAGATAGGGATCAAGACCATCCCCATGAAAAGAAATGCAAAAAGGCAAAATGATTGCCTGAGGAGGCCTTACAAATAGCTGTGAAAAGAAGATAAGCAAAAAGCAAAGGAGAAAAGGAAAGATATTCCCATTTGAATGCAGAGTTCCAAAGAATAGCCAGGAGAGATAAGAAAGCCTTCCTCGGTGATCAATGCAAAGAAATAGAGGGAAACAACAGAATGGGAAAAACTAGAGATCACTTCAAGAAAATTAGAGATACCAAGGGAACATTTCATGCAAAAATGGGCTCAATAAAGGACAGAAATGGTATGGACCTAACAGAAGCAGAAGATATTAAGAAGAGGTGGCAAGAATTCACAGAAGAACTGTACAAAAAAGTTCTTCATGACCCAGATAATCACAGTGGTGTGATCACTCACATAGAACCAGACATCCTGGAATGTGAATTCAAGTGGACCTTAGAAAGCATCACTACAAACAAAGCTAGTGGATGTGATGGAATTCCAGTTGATCTCTTTCAAATCCTGAAAGATGATGCTGTGAAAGTGCTGCACTCAATATGCCAGCAAATGTGGAAAACTCAGCAGTGGCCACAGGACTGGAAAAGGTCAGTTTTCATTCCAATCCCTAAGAAAGGCAATCCCAAAGAATGCTCAAACTACCACACAATTGCACTCATCTCACACGCTAGTAAAGTAATGCTCAAAATTCTCCAAGCCAGGTTCAGCAATACGTGAACTGAGAACTTCCAGATGTTCAAACTGGTTTTATAAAAGGCAGAGGAACCAGAGATCAAATTGCCAACATCTGCTGGATCATCAAAAAAGCAAGAGAGTTCCAGAAAAACACCTATTTCTGCTTTATTGACTACACCAAAGCCTTCGACTATGTGGATCACAATAAACTGTGGAAAATTCTGAAGGAGATGGGAATACCAGACCACCTGACCTGCCTCTTGAGAAACCTGTATGCAGGTCAGGAAGCAACAGTTAGAACTGGATGTGGAAAAACAGACTGGTTCCAAATAGGAAAAGGGGAACGTCAAGGCTGTAAATTGTTACCCTGCTTATTTAACTTATATGCAGAGTACATCATGAGAAATGCTGGGCTCGAAGAAGCACAAGCTGGAATCAAGATTGCCGGGAGAAATATCAATAACCTCAGATATGCAGATGACACCACCCTTATGGCAGAAAGTGAAGAGGAACTAAAAACCCTCTTGATAAAACTGAAAGACCACAGTGAAAAAGTTGATTTAAAGCTCAACATTCAGAAAACTAACATCATGGCCTCTGGTCCCATCACCTCATGGGAAATAGATGGGGAGACAGTGGAAACAGTGTCAGACTTCATTTTTTTGGGTTCCAAAATCACTGCAGATGGTGACTGCAGCCCTGAAATTAAAAGACACTTACTCCTTAGAAGGAAATTTATGACCAACCTAGATAGCATATTAAAAAGCAGAGACATTACTTTGCCAACAAAAATCCATCTGGTCAAGGCTATGGTTTTTCCAGTGGTCATGTATGGATGTGAAAGTTGGACTGTGAAGAAAACTGAGTGCCAAAAATTGATGCTTTGAACTGTAGTGTTGGAGAAGACTCTTGAGAGTCTCTTGGCCTGCAAGGAGATCCAACCAGTCCATCCTAAAGGAGATAAGTCCTGGGTGTTCATTGGATGGACTGATGCTGAAGCTGAAGCTCCAATACTTTGGCCACCTCATGCGAAGAGTTGACTCATTGGAAAAGATCCTGATGCTGGGAGGGATTGGGGGCAGGAGGAGAAGGGGACGACAGAGGATGAGATGGCTGGATGGCATCACCGACTCGATGGGCATGAGTTTGAGTATACTCTGGGAGTTGGTGATGGACAGGGAGGCCTGGCATGCTGTGATTCATGGGGTCGCAAAGTGTCGGACACGACTGAGCGACTAACTGCACTGAACTGATTTATGTTATATCTAATTATACTAAATAGCTTCCCTGGTGGCTCAGACAGTAAAGAATCTGCCTGTAATGCAGGAGACCCACATTCAATCCCTGGGTCAGGGCGATCCCCTCGAGAAGGGAACGGCAACCCACTCCAGTGTTCTTGCCTGGAGAATCCCATGGACAGAGGAGCCTGTCAGGCTACTGTCCATGGGTTGCAAAGAGTTGGCATGACTGAGTGACTAACACACACACAATGATTCTAAAGACTACCTTTCAATCTATAGAACACTGTCTTACAAGGAAATCAAGGTGTAATGGACAGAACAGTTGTGTGAACATTAACTATATGCCATGTGTTACATTGGATATATGTTTGCACAAGGGTGTAGGGGCGCAGAAAACAATCCACTGTTACATTTTCCCTTGTGTAGCTCTTCATGTCACATAGACTTGGTGGAAGCTTACATTTTTCTAAAGACTTTCTTTTTAAAATTCAGATTTCTTGTTAGTTTCACCTGACTTTCCAGCTTTTCTTTTGGAAGCCAACAATGAAATTTAGAGTAGAAAAGGCAAAGATTTAAGAACATCATCTGCTTAGATAACATTACCAGCTTCATTTATTCACCCGTCATGCTTGTCAGCTCTAAATATTTTCTTTTTAGACACTTAATTCAAAAAAAGGTGCAAACATCCTTTCTCAGAATTGTTTGAGCTTTTATAATAGCTTTCTGTTTAGGGTCACTCACAGAACAGTTGCAAACGTAGCACTGAGTTCCTGAACACCTTCCATCCTGATTCCCTCATTAGCTGTCACAACTCCCCGGTCTCTGGTCTGTGACAGTTTCCTGGTTTTGACCTTGACAGCCTTGAGGAGTACTGGCCAGGCGTGCTTAGAACATCCTTCAGCCTGGGTTGGTCTTTTTTTTTTTCTTTTGATTAGTTGTTGTTTAGTTACTAAGTTGAGTCTGACTCTTCTGGGACCCCATGGACTGTTGGTGATAGCTTATGGTGAATGATGTCAGATTCATGATCTCCGAAGATGAAGATTTAGCTTTGGGACCAGGAACCAGGCTTGATCGCTCAAGAGCTTTTTTGAAGCAGTGTTTTATTAAAATCTAAAAAAGACAGAGCTTCTGACAGAGACATCAGAAGGGGGAAGGAGAGTGTCCCACTTGCTAGTCTTATCAGGGCATGATATACTTTTACCAGACCTACTCCCACAGCATAAGTCTTAAGATAACAAGATTAGTCAGAAAGTTCCTGTCAAGAAGGAGAAACATGCCCTCAAGCAAGATACATTGTCATTATATAATTGTTAGTACAGAGCTTAAGGAAAAAGAGACCCTTGAACCATTAGCTCTGGACTTTAAAAAAGTTAGTCTTAAAGACTGTTGTCATAACAACTCAGTTTTTTAAAAATGTCTTATGTGACTAAGACAAAACAATGTAGAAAAAGACGATTGTCCTTTTCTCCTCCTTGAGAGCCCTGGACAACTTTCCCCTTCTTAAGCGCCCTGGACCCCTTCCTCCTTGAGGGCCCTGGACTCCTTATAAACCTTCCTAAGAATTAACTCTCTCAGTGGGATTTCCCAGGCAAAAATACTGGGGCTGTTTGCCAGGGGATCTTCAGACCAAGAGATCGAACCTGCATCTTCTGGTTGGTGGGTGGGTTCTTCATCATTGAGCCACCTGGGAAGACTTTTGATTAGACTGGGATCTAGTTTTTGGGTTTTGGGGTTTGTGTGTGTGTGTGTGACACAGGTGAAGTACCTTTCTTTGTCGCATCATAGCAGGTGAAGTACCTATTTTTGTCACATCATATTGGGAGGTGTACAGGGTAGTGTGAGTGATATCCACACGATGTCATTGGAGTTGTTAACCTTTATTATGCTGTAGTTTCTCAGAAATGTTAAGAATAATTGTGAGTCTTGTGTGAGTACTTTATCACTGCTGTGAAGGGCATGAAGTTTTGGAGCTGGGCATCATTCTCCACTCTGTACTCTGGCGGTTTCCCCCGTCCATGAGTCAGTGACCTGGCATGCTCCACTGTCAATATCCGTCTCCAAACAGGAAAGGACAAGAAAAATCATGGCCCTATTAACCGGTGCTGGATTTATTCTTGCACAAGCCAGAGCAGGAGGAATGCTCGGGCTTCCAGTAATCTGCAAAGAAGCTCTGCTAAGTCATGTCTCACCCCGCCTCCATCTAGCCCTATAAAGTGTGAGAGCAAGTGGGCAAAGGCACAGCCCCATAACAATGACATAAAAGACTAGGTAAGTTTCAAAATTCAAAGAGACCCAGCTGTGTCTCAGGGACTCAGCCCTTCCCAGTCATTTTGGACTCCTCTTGTGGTTCTTGGGGCTTCCCAGGTGGCACTAGTGGTAAAGAACACATCTGCCAATGCAGGAGGCATAAGAGACACGGGTTTGATCCCCGGGTGGGGAAGATCTCCTGCAGTAGGAAATGGCAACCCATTCCAGTATTCTTGCCTGGAGAATCCCATGGACAGAGAAACCTGGTGGACTTCTGTCCCTAGGGTTGCAAAGAGTCGGACACGACTGAAGCAACTTAGCAAGAATACAGCAGGTTACTGATAGGTAACCTGCTCTGTTGCTCTCTTTTCAAGAATAAAATGATTACATCTCAGGCAGACTCTTCTTCATGAATTCATATGGCAAAGGTATTTCTAAAATACATGTACAATGGTCTAAAAATCATCTCTTTTTAAGGCTCATCTTGTTTTCTTATATGGCTATACATAAGCAGTTTTTATTTATAAAGATGCCAGAGTTTAAGGAAATAAATCTCTGTGTGCATGAATCTTTTCCTATAAAACAGCTCTTTTACTTCTAGGTAAGTTTAAGAGAGCATAAGGAAGAGAGGGAAGTAAACATATATTTTTATTTGCTTATTTTATAGGTGGTTTAAAATAGGCTCTGCCAACTTCCTCTTAGGAAAAATACGAAAGGAGGCTGAAAGCCCCATATTAAAGGAATATACTTGAATAATTAAAGCTTGGCATTAGGCTGCTGTCTCCTACTTCAGCTCCTCACAAGCTGAAGCTCAGAGGAGGGAGGGGCCAAGGATTTGCAAATGACAAGGATTTGTTGCTTCACTGAGGGACACAAATCCCAGTGGTATCTACAGACGGGCTTTTGTTGTGTTTGCTGTTTTAACTGAACAATAGAAGGCATATATAGAACCATTTAACTATATCTTAAAAATTAAAAAATAGTGTTTAGTGAGTCCCCTAACTGTTTCGGTTACAGAGACTAATTTAGAAGGAATTGTCAAAGCCTTCTTTCACAGTAAACTTGAAAATCAATTTCACAGGGTTTGAGTGTATTAAATATGTCACTGTTAGAAATGGATCCTACAGTGGTATTTGCTGGAAGTCCTACAATTAAAAAATTGAGCTGTGGTTGATACATAATACATGCTTACTAAGTATACCTATTAAGGGGCGTCCCTGATGGCTCAGCAGTTAAGAATTTACTTGCGATGCAGGAGATGCAGAAGACACAGGTTCCATCCTTGGGTTGGGAAGATCCCCTGGAGGAAGGCATGGCAACCCACTCCAGTATTCTTGCCTGGAGAATCCCATGGACTGGGGAGCATGGTGGTTTACAGTCCACTGGGTTGCAAAGAGTCAGACATGACTGAAGCGTCTGAGCACGCACGCAGGCATACCTATTAAGGTGTACAATTTAGTAAGTTTTGATTTATTTATATATCACTGCAATCAAAGCTTGAACATAGTGTCATCCCCAAAATTTCCCTGTACTCCTTGGCCACTCCTTCCTTGCTTTCTATAGCTATAGATTAATTTGCATTTCCTAGAGATTATGAAATGGAATCACACATTTATTTTATTTTATTTTTATTAGTTGGAGGCTAATTACTTTACAATATTGTAGTGGTTTTTGCCATACATTGACATGAATCAGCCATGGATTTACATGTGTTCCCCATCCTGATCCCCCCTCCCACCTCCCTCCCCATCCCATCCCTCTGGGTCTTCCCAGTGCACCAGCCCTGAGCACTTTTCTCATGCATCCAGCCTGGGCTGGTGATCTGTTTCACCCTTGATAGTATACTTGTTTCAGTGCTATTCTCTCAGAACATCCCACCCTCGCCTTCTCCCACAGAGTCCAAAAGTCTGTTCTGTACATCTGTGTCTCTTTTTCTGTTTTGCATATAGGGTTATCGTTACCATCTTTTTAAATTCCATATATATGTGTTAGTATACTGTATTGGTCTTTATCTTTCTGGCTTACTTCACTCTGTATAATGGGCTCCAGTTTCATCCATCTCATTAGAACTGATTCAAATGAATCCTTTTTAATGGCTGAGTAATATTTCATTGTGTATGTGTACCATAGCTTCCGTATCCATTCGTCTGCTGATGGGCATCTAGGTTGCTTCCATGTCCTGGCAATTATAAACAGTGCTGCGATGAACATTGGGGTGCATGTGTCTCTTTCAGATCTGGTTTCCTTGGGAAATCACACATATATTTTATCTGGTTTCTTTTGCTCAGGATTATTCTTCAAGATTCATCCATGCTGAAGTGCCTACCAATAGCTAATTTATTATTGCTGAGTTATTTCCATGGTATGAATGTACTACAGTTTGTTTATCCAGTTACTTGATGATGGACGTTTGAGTTCTTCCCAATTTATAGCAATAACAAATAAAGCTGCAATGGACATTTGTGCGCAAATGTTTGACAGAACATGAGCTTTCTATTTTCTTGACCAAATAGCTAGGAGTAGACTGAATGGATCTTAAGGCACATGCATGTTTAATTTTTAAAGTAAGCTCCAACTCTTTTCCAAAGTGAAGGTACCCTTTTGGGGTGCCGTCCTTGGTCTTCATTGCTGTGCAGGTGTGCTCTAGCCACATGGAGAGTGGGGGCGACTCTCTAGTGGGGGTGTGCGGGTTCCTCATTGTTGTGGAGCACAGGCTCTAGGGAGTTTGGGCATATGGGCTCCAATATTGTGGCTCCCAGACTCTAGAGCACAAGCTCAGTATCTGTGCCCAGCATGTGAGATCTTCCTGGATCAGGGATCAAACCCATGTCTCCTGTATTAGCAGGCCGATTCTTTACTACTGAGCCCTGGATGTACCATTTCACATTCCCAATGGCAGTGTATGAATGGTCCAGCGTTCTCTACCTGCTTTTCAGCACTTGATATGGTTTTAGATTTTAGCCATTCTAATCGATACGCAATGGCTTTAATTTACATAGTCTTGATGGCTTGTGATGTTTAGCATGTCTGCATAAACTAAGTGGCCATTTCCATAGCAAGCATGATAAAGTGTTTGAGGAAGTTTTTGCCCACTTACAAAATTGTGTTATTTGTTATTGTTGAGTTTTGAGAGTTCTTCATGTATTCTGGATTCAAGTGCTTTATCAAATCTAGGTTTTACAAATATTCTCCTGTCTTTGGCTTGTATTTTTTTTCACCCAATAGTGTTAATTGAAGAGCAGATATTTAAAATTTTAATGAGGTCAGTTTAAAAAATAATTTACTTATAATTATGCTTTGATGTTGTGTCTAAAAAAAGTTGCCTAATCCTAGGTCACAAAGACTTTCTCCTGTGTTTTCTTCTCAAAGTTTCATAGTCTTAGGTTTTACATTTAGATGCATGATCAGTTTTGTCTTAATTTTTAGTGTGTGTTAAGGATCAATGTTCTTTTCAGTCTTTATTTTGCATACATATATCCACTTTTTTTCAGGTTTTTCTTTCTCTACTGAATTGGTTTTACAGCTTTGTCAAAAACTAGTGGTGCACTTATGTGTCCATGTATCTCTCTGGACTCTATTGTGTTTCATTGATCCCTCTGTTATCTTGATACTAATACCAAAATGTGGATTTCTGGAGCTTATGATGAGCCCAAAATTATGAGGTGTTAGTGCTCCACATTTATTTTTCTTTTCCAAAGATGTTTTAGAGGTCTAGGTTCTTTGTATTTGCATACGAGTTTAAGAATCGACTTGTCCTTTTTACAAAGAAGTCTGCTGAAATTTTGATTGGCATTGTTCTAAATCCATAGGTCAATTTGGAGACAGCAACAGCTTAAAATAATTGAGTCTTCCAACACATGAATAAGAAAACATGTCTCTATTTTTTAGATCTCCTTAAGGTTTTGTGGTTTTCATGATACAAATCCTACACATCTTTGGTTTAATTTATCCCTAAATGTTTACAGTTTACAAACATTGTAGATGTTATTGTTTTTTGATTTGTTTATTCAATTTTGATTGCTTGCTGTTAGTATATATGTGTGTGTGTGTGTGTGTGTGTGTGTGTATATAAATATATATATATACACACGTGTGTGTGTGCTGTGCTTTGTCGTTCGGTCGTGTCGGATTCTTTGCCATCTCATGGGCTGTAGTCCACCAGTTTCCTCTATCCATGGGATTCTTCAGGCAATTATACTGGTGTGGTAGCCATTCCTTTCTCTGGGGATTTTCGCCTCTCAGGGATTGAACCTGGGTCTCCTGCATTGCAGGTAGATTCTTTAACGTCTGAACCCCCCACTCCCAAAAAATGTTTGCAGGGCCTACAAAGACCACGGGACACAGAGAGAAACCTCAGCTTCCAAGTTCATTCTTTCTGTTAAGATTCAGTTCCTGCAGTTGTAGAACTGATGTCTCTGTTTCCTTGTGAGTTGTTAGACAGGCCACTCTCATCTCCTAGACGCTCACCATATTCCTTGCCACATGCCCTCCTCTACCTTCAAGCCAGCAACAGTATATCAGGTCCTATTCATGTTCCAAGTCTCTCTGATTTCTTCCTCTGTAACTTGCCTGAGAAAACTCTCTAGCTCTAAAGGCCTGCCCAGATCATCTCCCATCTTAAAGTCAACTAATTCAGGACCTTGATTGCATTCTGTCACAGTAATACCTAGATTATTGTTTGATTGAATAATTGGGAGAAGGTGTGTGTATACTAGGGGCTGGGAATCTTTAGGGCCACTTTGAAATTCTGTCTACTATAGATAGCTTGTGTACACATATTCTTACAAAGTTCATTTCTCTTACGCAACATATAGGTGGATCTTGCTTTTTTATCAAAACTAACATTTTGCTTTTTAGTTGGAATGTTTGGACTATTTACATTCACTGTGGTTATAGATATAATTAGAGTTAAATCTATCACTTCAGTACTCTTGCCTGGAAAATCCCATGGACGGAGGAGCCTGGTAGGCTGCAGTCCATGGGGTTGCTAGGAGTTGGACATGACTGAGCAACTTCAGTTTCACTTTTCACTTCCATGCATTGGAGAAGGAAATGGCAACCCACTCCAGTGTTCTTGCCTGGAGAATCCCAGGGACGGGGGAGCCTGGTGGGCTGCTGTCTATGGGGTCACACAGAGTTGGACTTGACTGAAGTGACTTAGCAGCAGCAGCAGCATTATCTTGCTATTTGTTTTCTATTTATCCCATCTGTTCATTGTTCCCTTTCTCTCTTTTTCAACCTTTTTTGGAATCAATTGAATATATTATTGTAATTCCATTTTGTTTCCTTTTGGGTCATTTAGCTGTACTATTTATTTTGTTATTTCAGTCATTGCTTTAAGGTTTGTCTTGAGCTTATACAGTATGCCTTCAAGTGATGTCACACCAGAGTATATGTGGTATAAAACCTTCCACTTCTAGCCTTCTGCCTTTTGTGTTATTGTTATACATTTTATTGAATAAACTGAACAAAAGTAAACGTAAGAAGGAAGGCGGGAAGCAGGGAAGGAAAGAAGGAAGGAGGGAAGAGCAGATAAGGAGAGAGAAAAAAGAAAGTATAATCACTTATCTGCAATTACAAAACAAAAGAAGCTTTGCAAACCAGAAGATATTTATGAGGCACATTACAGCAATATCTGAACTTATCTGAATTGATTTGGTGGGAAAGCCTGATGTGAAGTGACATGAAGCTAGTTTTGGCCTCTCCCACTGTTAGTGTAATTGTTCATATATTTTGCCACAGAAAGTTGTATGGAAACAGTTCAGAGTCAGGCCTGAGTTGCACTCCTTAGAAAGCCTGCTTGCAAGGTGGTGCCTTGACTGTCATCCGGGAACTTGGATTCAAGAGGTTGCTTCCATTCCACCACAGGTGGGTGACTTACTGTGCTGAACTGTTCATGGAAACCATGTGGTGTATGCTGAAAATCTGTTTTTTCCCTCCTGGGAGTGGAACTATGGTATGTGCTGGGCAGAGGGTGTTTATGTGTCGAGTCCCCAATAAAAACACTAGGCACTGAGTCTCTAATGATTGTATGTGAGAGACATTTCGCGTGTGCTGTCGTTATTTGTAGCTGGAGAAACCGGGAACACGTCCTGTGTGACTCACCTGGAAGCTGATGCCTGGTTTCCTCTGGACTTTGCCTCTTGAGCCCTTTCTCATTGCTGATTGTATTTTGTGTCCTCTTGTCTTAATGAATCATAGCCACTCAGACTATGTGCTGAGTCCCGTGAGTCTTATTAGTAAATCGCCAGTCCTGGGGGCGGTCCTGAGAACCCCTGACATGAAAGTGGATGCGACTGATTGTGGGGTGCTTCCCTAGGATTTGCTGGGATTGTCGTGTAGCATATGCTGGATGTGCTGTCTAACTTACCTGAAATCCCCAAATTCCAAATTCTGAATTCCAAAGTGTATGTGAACTGTGATTTTGGATACAAAGATTGTATAACAATGTTCACAAACACACATACAATAAAATAAAATATAAATAGTTTGCATATGTATCTGAGGTGGGGCTTCCCTGGTGCCTTAGTTGGTAAAGAATCCACTTTCAAGGCAGGCGATCACCTGCAGTGCAGGAAGCACGGGTTTAATCCCTGGGTCGGGAAAATCCCTTGGGGAAGGGAATGGCAACCCACTCCAGTATTCTTGCCTGGGAAATTCCAGGGACAGAGGAATCTGGCAGGCTACAGTCCATGGGGTCACACAGAGCAACTGAGCGACGAAACTACCACATAGTTGAAATGATAAACTCATCCTTTCCAGGGAGGATAAACCATGATAACTTAAGCCTGAATGATGATGATAAAAGCTCTAGTGATGTGATAATAGTAATAACAACAACTATAGCAACAGTATCTCTTAAATTTTCATGCTCAATGTCACACACTGTTTCCAGCCTCCATAATAACTCAGCAAAGTACTATAAAAAAACATTGTATTATTTTATAGTGTGTGTTTTAACTTATTTTTCCCTGTTGAAAATAAACTAAGGCTCAAAGAGGGTATGCAGTGTGACTAACATCAAAAATTCACAAGGTTTATTAGGGACGGGAGGATGTCAACCCAGTTTCATCTGGCTGGGTGTCTGAGACCTAGTCACAATACTACAGGAAGAGACTCTGCCCTCTACAGACCTCATTTCTTTGTTTCACAGACCGCCTTCTGGGAGTTCCACGAGCCTGTGCCTTGAGATTATTGACAGAAGCACACACAGACTACTTGCTTCCCTCAGTGCTGCTCGCTGGCAGCAGAAAATGTGCTTTCGTGTTCCTTCGCTGGGCTTTGATCCTTCACCAGGTGATCACTGCCATCTGTCATGTACTCTTTCACACAGGTGACCTTGTATCATATTAAATAATTTCCTGACTGCAGATAAAGGCGAACTTGATCAAACTCACTTGGAGGGAAAGGAACCAAGTCACAGCAGAGGAAAAGGAAGGGAGTTAGAGTGGAAGCTGGAACTCGGGTCTTACCCAAGGCTAAGCCGTGACAGCCAGAGAGATGGGTTTAAATTGAACTGACTTCTCCGTGGTGGGTACTTGGTGGCCAGGGCTCACAGCTCCCTGGGAAGGTCATTTGTGCTGGTATGAAAAGTCTAATTAGGGACTTATGGGGAGAAGCTTACAGAAGAGAGGGCACTGAACCAAGATTCAAGAGGGCTGAATCACATCAGTGACATTCTACTTCCTTTTGGTGTTGCAGGGAGTGGTGCTGGTGGTGGGGTGCCCTGGCGGCACAGCAGTAAAGAATCCGCCTGCAATGCAGGAGATGCAGGAGATGCGGGTTCGATCCCTGGGTCAGGAAGATCCCCTGGAGGAGAGCACAGCCACCCACTTCAGTGTTCTTGCCTGGAGAATCCCATGGATGGAGAAGCCTGGTGGACTACAGTCCATGGGGTCGCAGGGTCGGACATGACTGAGCATGCACTCATGCACTCAAGAAGGGGGACAGCTTCCGGGGCCTGCGAGTGTGCTCTTGTCTAACACTTGGAAATGTATTGTCTGAGGAGACACATGTGCTGAAAACAAGAGACTTTATTGAGAAGGGGCGTCTTGGGGAAGGAAGCAAGAGGCTAAGGGAACCCAGATCACTCTGCCAAGTGGCTTGCGGTCTTGGGTTCTATGGTGACACGGTTCGTTTCTGGGTTGTCTCTGGCCCAGCATTCTAACTCAGCATCCTTCCTGGTGGGGTGCACATCCCTCAGCCCAGGTGGATACCAGCAAGGAGGATTCTGGGGGGTTGGTAGGACATATGGGCTGGCGTCTCCTCTCTCTCCTTTTGACCCTTCCTGAATTACTCTGGTTTGTGGTGGATTGATAGCTCCTCGTCTCTTACCAGGGCTTTCTGTTGTAAGATAAGTCAGGCAGGCAGCTACTCCCTTGCCTGGCCAGGGCAGGCGGTTTCGGTCAGTGCTCCCCTAACAGTGTGACCGGAGCATGTCGTGTAGCTTTACTGCCGACAACACAATAGGGTTCTTCAGATTTACCTCTGAAGTCCTCCAACTCCAAAACTCTCTGATCATCCACAATACACTTTCTGGGTCAAAATGGGTTTCATGAGAGAAATCTGAAAGAAAGAAAGGCTGTTTTGTCAGTTAGGTCAGTATCTGGGGCAAGATTCCTAAGGCCTCTATCCCCATGCTCTGAGGCTTGTGTTTTTGTCAAATGTCCTCTAATCTTCATGTGGTTTAGGATCTGAGAGAAAAATGCCAGTCCTCATGCCCTAGGAGGCAGCAAGTTTGGTCTTGAGTGCCTCGCTTACGAAAGGATAGATAGGAAAAAAAATCTGATTTTATCTTCTTTGGGAATAAATTATTTTGTCCTTAGTAAGGACATTTAGAGAAATATTTCAATATTTAAAGCCACATAAGGCTTTTTGTTTCAAAGCTGTCCTGGGGATTATCACCCAAGACACCAGAGACCATAAATTACAGCTAAGAAAGCACTAGACTTGGAGAAAATGACAGGGTTTGGCTGCACACGACTTGGCTTACGACTTTGTGACGTGAGGTGATGACATACTACCCTGTGTGACTGACCCCAGGCTCAGATGGCCAGGGGAGAAGGGCCAGCTCTGCCTGTCCTGCTGAGTTGCTGAGATGAATAAAGTGGGGGGCTCCACGGGACCCATGTGTGCATGCAGCTCACAGAGTGGGTCCCATGAGGTTCAATTCTAATGTCTGCGAGCAAGTGCTACTCGGAAAGACCTTGAGGACAGGAATTGTAAGTGTTCATCTTTCTGCCTAGAGTGTTACCTGTTTCAGTTTGGACACATGATGGTTAATTTTATGGGTCAACTAGACTGGCCATGAGATGCCCAGGTATCTGATTACACACTATTTCTGGGTGTGCCTATGAGGGTGTTTCCAGGAGAGATTAACATTTGAATTGGAGAGCTGAGTGAAGCAGATCACCTCCCCAGTGAGAGAGCATCACTCAATCTGGTGACATCCTGGATGGAACAGAAAGACAAAAGGAGTTTGAATTCCCTCATCGCCTAACTGCTGAGCTGGGATATCAACCTTCTCTTGTCCTTGGAACTCCTGCTTCTCTGGCCTTCAGAGCCAAGCTGGAATCTACACCATCAGCTCTCAGGCCTTTCAATTACTCCCCTGGCTTTCCTGGGCCTCCAGCATGTCAGTTTCAGCGTCCATAACCCCATCAGTCAATCCTTATACTAAATCATCTATATATACATGGGGTCACCAGAGTTGGATACAACTTAGTGACTAAACAACAAAGCTTAAATATATCTGTGTAGCATAAATTTATATATGTGTGTGTGTGTGTGTATGTTAGTTGCTCAGTCATGTCTGACTCTTCACAACCCCGTAGACTGTAGCCCGCCAGATTCCTCTGTCCATGAGATTCTCCAGGCAAGAATACTGGAGTGGGTTGCCATTTCCTTCTCCAGGAGATCTTCCCGACCCACGGATTGAACCTGGGTCTCCTGCATTGCAGGCAGATTCTTTACCAACTGAGCCGTCAAGGAAAGGGAAGCTATATATATATATATAGGGAATCTCCTCTGCAGGCCGGGGGTCGGGGGGCAGAGGGTCCAGCGTGGCTTTACTGCCCATGCTTCAGATCACAGTGCCAGCCACAGCCTCTCTGCACATGGCCCGCTGCCACATCTGTCTATCTACCTATATATGTCCAGATAGTGGCTTCCCTGTCAGCTCACTGGTAAAGAATGTGCCTGCAATGCAGAACACCCAGGTTCAATCCCTGGGTTGGGAAGATCCCCTGGAGAAGGAAATGGCAACCCACTCCAGTATTCTTGCCTGGAGAATCCCATGGGCAGAGGAACCTGGTGGGCTACAGTCCATGGGGTCACAAAGAGTTGGACATGACTTGGTGAATAAACCACCATATATCTAGATATCTGTATCTATCTACTATATGTGTGTGTGTGTGTGTGTGTGTGTGTGTGTGTGTGTGTATTGTTTATGGGTTTTCTTTCTCTGGAGAACCCTGACTAATACAGACATTAAGCAGGACGTGAAAGTCCAGAATAACTGGGCAATTAAAGATTCAAGGAATTATTAATAATGGTGATGTTAATAGCAGCAGTATCAAGTTAAATGAATGTTTAATACCTGCTTCCCAAAGCTTAATCCTTTGGAGACATTAAATGTTTTTCACTTATGATGGTATATGGAGTAGGTTACACCTCTGCTAGTCTCTGCATCTAACAGGAGAGGACTTTTTCATTTACTTTCACTGAAGCACAGTTGAATTAGAATGTTGTACTGCATGCTGCCACACAGCACAGTGACCCAGTCACACGCACACACATTCTTTCTCATGTTCTTTTCCATTATGACTCATCGCAGAATATTGAACACGGTTCCCTGCGCACCACAGTTAAGCCTTGTTGTTTACGCATCCTGTATATGACAATGTGCGTCTGCTGAGCCCGGACATCCACCTCCACCCTCTCCCACTCCCCTCCTCCTTAGCAACCCTCAGTCTGTTCTCCACAGTCTGATTTTGTGAAACAGAATATATTCTGGTTTTTTAAATGGTTTTTACAAATATTTTCTTTTAATGAAGTCCATGGTAGAACTATATTTCCAACTGAGGTCTGATTTTAGGGTCCATTTTGATAAACAAAGCAAGCACCCAGCCTCATGGCAAAAACAGCTATGGGAAGCAGTCATCCGCTGAAATAATAAGATTTAAGTCTTGATTTTTAAAACTTTGAGAACTGAGAGAGTCTACAGACCTACAAGCAATTCTGATGCAATGGATCTAAATCCCAGGGCAAAGAGAATTTAGGCAAAAAAGAGACTTGTACATAGCATACAGTAACAGCTCCTTTCTTGTTCTTTCTGGTTAACAGTTATTACCTTCTTATTAAGGAGTCAATTAATATCTGTACCAGGACTTTGCCTTGAGTGTGTGTCTTTTTGCATTTTACTTCATTGTGCTTTGTGGATACTGCATTATTTGCAGATTAAAGTTTTGTGGCCACCTGGATCAAGCAAGTCTACTGGTGCCATCTTTCAAACAGATTTTCCTCACTTCATGTCCTTGTGTCACATTTTGATAATTCTTGCAATAGTTCAAACTTTCTCAGTATTTTTATATTGGTTATGATGATCTGTGATCAGTGATCTTTGATGTTACTATTGCAAAAAGATTACAACTTGTTGAAGGATTAATAATAATTAGCATTTTTTATCAATAAAATATTTTTATTCAAGATATATAAACTTTCAGGACATAATGCTATTGCACATCTAGTAGACTACAATGAAAACACAACTTTATATGCACTGGGAAACAAACAAAAAAAATGTGTGACTCTTTTTACTACAATATTCACTTCATTGCAATGGTTTGGAATGCAATGCACAGTATCTCTGAGATGTGCTTGTAAAGCCATTTTATACCAGTCAATCATATAGTGATGTATGTATAGTACTTAGTTCAGATGTGGGTTTGGTTATCTTTAATGAATCCTTTATCTATCTTTGCACAGAGCTCCTCTTTAAGATCTCCTCCAGGTGATGTGATCAGGGATTTACATACTTTTTCTGTAAAGAACCAAATACTAAATATGTTTACCTTTGCAAGCCATACAGTCTCACAATGATTCAACTTTTCCAGTGAAATTGAAATCAACCACACACCATACATAAGTGAATGGCTGTGACTATATTCCAAAAAAATTTTATTTACAAGAAATAAGCAGCATGTCATTTACCAACCCTTGGTATATGATAGCTACTTGTATTAGGTAAGGTGACCAATTCATCCCATTTTGCTCAGGACTATTTCAGGTTTAGCACTGAAATTGCTATATTCCATGAAACCCCTCATTCTGAGACAAAACAGGAAGGTTGGTTAACATGGACTATTAAATGGATTCTATTTATAATTTATGATCAAGTTCTGAGACCTAGAATACACCAAAGATGATAAGAATCACTTCTTTTCTTTTAAAAAATGCTTTGGCTAAGCTTGTATCTGTCAGTGTGAAAGTTATAAATTACAAGTGCATTCTGTAAACCCCCACATTTATGGACATAGTGCCATCAATTATGTACAAACAAGGACAGGAACCAGATCAGATTTTCCTTTTCTACATCCGCTCCAGCACAGGGTTTTCCCACATCCTCACATCGTTGGTGCCACCTTCAAACAAAGCTCCGATCTGAGTGTTGCAAAGTGTCTGGACATCTCAGGAGATAAAAGTCAAGTTACAATAAAAATGTCATTCTTGAACTAATTATTCTTGTTCCATGTTAGTGCAAACCCCAGAGAATCTGCTGAATTTCAGTGGATAAGTGAGAGCATCTTCAGGGACTGAGGTCAGACAGAGGAAAAGCAATCCTGCGCAGAGCATGGATGGACTGTCTCCAACTGTACTTTTGAATGTGTCTGTTTCTTCTCTAATGGAGATTTTAGTTGCATTTAGTGAGAGCAACAGGGAAGAAAACATCTAGTCTATCTTCCCCAGCATGGAAATACTCCTTACCATGGTTTTTGTAATAGAAAACTAACTCTTGGTCTAGAGAATGGAGGCCTAATTGGAATCAAAATTTCATGATTCACTGCCTAATTCCCAGATGGGTTTCCCTTGAGGACAGGTTTTGAAAAAAAAAAAAAGTCAGAAATACACATATTGAAACTTTTATCCAACAATCCTAAAGCTATTCATTGGGGCCATTTTTTCCCTTAGGAAAGTGAGACAGATCTTTTGAGGATCACTGGACACTAGCTATTTGTTCTTGTTGTTCAGTCACTAAGTCATATCCGACTCTTTGCAACCCCATGAACCACAGCACACCAGGCTCCTCTGTCCTCCTCTGTCTCTCAGAGCTTGCTCAGACTCATCTCCATTGAGTCAATGATGGCATCCAACCATCTCATTCTCTGTCGTCCCCTTCTCCTCCTGCCCTCAGTCTTTCCCAGCATCAGGGGCTTTTCCAATGAGTCAGCTCTAGCTATATATTATACCAATTCTTAGGAACTCAGAAGACAACTGTTTTTCATCAGTCAGAATAATGTCCTACAAGGGTCAGTGGAGGTTTCATCCACAAATGCCTCTCATAATTCTGCATGCTAAGTTGCTTCAGTTGTGTCTGACTCTTTGTGACCCTATGGACTGTAGCCCACCAGGCTCCTTTGTCCATGGGAGTCTCCAGGGCAGAAGACTGGAGTGGGTTGCCATGCCCTCGTCTAGTAGGTCACAAACCATTTTTTTCATCAATTATCTGGTTCATGAGCATACAGTTGCTACATGTATCCTCTATCATGGACAAATGTATTCTCTCTTTTAAATGAATATTTATTTATTTGTATTTGGCTATGCTGGGTCTTATTTATAGCATTTGGGATTTTTCAGTTGTGGCCTGCAGGATCTTCAGTTGCATCAGGTGGGATCTAATTTCCTGACCAGGGACTGAACCCAAGCTACCTGCATTGGGAGCATGGGGTCCTAGCCACTGGACCCCCAGGGAAATTTCTTGCTTTCCCTGGCCCACCAGGAAAGTCCTTGCTTATATAATATAATACAAATATTATATTATATTTAATATAAGAGCTATTAAGGTAGGAAGAGCCAGGTTAAAGCCCCTGAAGCTCCCTCTAACTACAAAATCATAATGCAAAAGTGTTAATATTTCCATGTAGAAGTTCCTGAAGTTAATGCTATCATACAAATTCTTGAAAGGTACAGGGATCGTGATTTCTATTTTATTTTTACTTCACGCTCAAATTTGTCAAGAGTCAGTTGGTCTTAGGCTGATCTTAGAGATGAAAATGAGTTATCTTAAGCTTAGTATGTAGATATTTCAGTTGCATCTACTTCTTGGATGTGATCTTATTCAAGGAGCAAATCGATAAAAAGTCCTCCTGTTGATCCACTGGAATATTTTAATTTTAGTTAGGCAGATACCCTCCAGTGTGCCATTCCACTCTTAGCTTGGAATGATTTCAACTGTTTGGCACTTCCCACAACATCATATACAGAGATGTGATTTACCTACTCATGTGATATCACAGAGGTCAAATATGTTGGTGACATGAGCTCCTAAATTCTGAAGAGAAGCAAATTCTTTGATCTTAATAAAACTCATGCATGTTATGGTGTGAGAGATCAGTTCTGTGAAAATGTAACAGGTTTCTACTTCATAGTCAGAGATAGGTTGGGATTTTTTTTCCCCAAAGTAAAGGACACATTATTTCACCTTGAACTGTGTATTATTAAGAACACATACTTTATTTGGATGAATACTTAAAACTAATAATTGACTAATCAGAAAGATTTCTGTAGTTGATTGAAATATACACCTATGTCCTAAAGGACCTGTGAATGTGAGCTTAGTTGGGAAAAGGGTCTTTGCAGATGTAATTAAGTCAAGGCTCTTGAGATGAGATCATCCTGGATTTAGGGCATGCCCTAGATCAGGGACAATGTCCTTATGAGAAAGGGGAAGATATAAGCAGACACAGAGAGAAAAGCAGCCTGAACAGAGGGAGATATTGGAGTGTGATGCCTGCAAACCAAGGAGTGCACAGGAATTCTGTGACCATCAGAAGCTAGAGAGAGGCATGGAATAGATTCTCCCTCAACGACTCCAGGAGGAACCAACTCTGCCAGAACTTTGACTTTTGCCTCTGGCCTCCAGGCCGGGGAGAGAATAAATCCCTATTGTCAAGGCACCAAGCCTGTGGCGACTTGTTACAACAGCTGTAGGAACCTGATACAACTTCCCAACCTGAATGGGGCCCAGCACAAAAGAAGCTCCCCTAGACGGTCCAGACTGCAGTGTAAGTAGGTCTAGTGAATGGTGCATGGCGACCCACACAAGTATTCTTGCCTGGAGGATCCCATGGACAGAGGAGCCTGGCAGGCTGCAGTCCATAGGGTTGCAGATTTGGACATGACTGAAGCAACTTAGCACACAGCACACATGCAGAGACACACACCGGGGATGGTAATTAAAATTTTAAAAGTAGATCAAGGTGTTGTATGAGACTATGACAGCCTCCAATAGGAGAATCTCAGACCACTGGGGTTTCAGTAGAGTTATTCTTCAACAGGAAGTTATTCTCCTTTACAGAAAGAGCTTTTGTTTTTCTATTGAGCCTGGATAAAAGTTAATTTCCTGGTTATGCAAAACCAGGTGACCATAGGCCCAGAGTTACTTATTATGATCTGCATATCTATTCTACTTAGCAAGCATCATCATGTGGAATTACATAAAGGTTAGGTCTCAGCAGGCTCCGGAGGCACAGATAAATTGTATCAGGATATGACTCACATCTCATGCCTACTTCTGCCATACCATATTAAGCCAAATTCTCCAACATGCAGAGGTTAAATATTGATATTCCCATCCAAAGCTGTGTCCTAGAGATAAAAACAAATCCTGATTCAGCCTTAAGTGACAGAAGAAAGCACACATTCTCCTGAGACACAGAAAAAGCAGCAGTTCTTGCTTGTAAACTGGCTTATAGTAATGAGACCAGCACAATGCTGGAAAAAAATTCAAAGCCAACAGCACAGAAAAATAAGAACATCAGAGGGTATGAATGAAGAATGTCATGAGAGAAAGAGATCAAAGAGTGGAAGGAAAGGGCAAAGAAGACTTGAGAAGAGTATGAGAGGGCCCCATGGAAGGAAAAATAAAATGATATTCTATGTATCTCAATATAGCAAAGGCCATATATTACAAGCCCACAGCTAACATCACACTCTGTGTTGACAAAATGAGAGCTTTTCCTCTAAGATCAGGAACATAATGAGGAAGTCCCCTTTCACCACCTTTATTTGACATAATAATGAACACAGTATTGGAAGTCCTAGCCAGAGCAATTAGGAAAGAAAAAGAAATAAAAGGCACTCAAATCAGAAAGGAAGAAGTAAAATTGTAAGTATTTGCAGATGACTTGATATCATATATAGAAAACCCTGGAGACTCTGCCAAAATACTATTAGAGCTAATAAGTAAATTCAATAAAGGTGGAGGATACAAAGTCAATATACAAAAGTCTGTTGCATTTCTATATACTAACAACAAACCATCAGAAAGAGAAATTAAGAAAATGACCTCATTTAGGAGGAGGAGCTAAGATGGTGGAGGAATAGGACGGGGAGACCACTTTCTCCCCTACAAATTCATCGAAAGAACATTTGAATGCTGAGCAAACTGCACAAAACAACTTCTGACCGCTAGCAGAGGACATCAGGTGCCAAGAAAAGCAGCCCATCGTCTTCGAAAGGAGGTAGGACAAAATATACATGATAAAAAGAGAGATAAAAGAGCTAGGGACAGAGACCCGTCCTGGGAGGGGAGTCGTAATAGAGGAAGTTTCCAAACACCAGGAAACCCTCACACTGGCCGGTCTGGACGAAGTTTTCAAATCTCGGAGGGAAACCTAACTGGGAGGAAAAATAAATAAAACCCACAGATTACATCCCTAAAAGCAACTCCCAGCAGAAAAGTACCCCAGATGCCCGCATCCGCCATTAGCAACTGGGGGCAGAATGGAGAGAAGCGGGCGGCATTGCTTAGGGTAAGGACCAGGCCTGAATGCCCTGAGGGTAATCAGAGGGAGCTAATGTGAGATAGCAACTAAAACTGTGGGATAGCAAGAGAGAAAGAGAAAATTAACCGGCCCGAACACACTGCAGGCCCGTTCGTAGAACAAAGGAAGAACTGAGCGATCCCAGAGAAGAGCTAGCTGGCTGAGGACCAGCCCATCCCCTGTCAGAGGCAGGAGGCAGGGGGAGGGGAAAGGGGCAAACTCGGAAAACTGCAAACAGGCTCCCAGTTTCTAACCAAAGACTTCCTAAGATTCTGGATGGTTGACATCCGCCGGGAGGGTCGCGGCTAGAGGCCAGTTCCCAAGAACAGACAAGAGGCGCAACAGACTGGGGCACGTGCCCGTCAAGCTCCTGGCTGCCTGAGCTGCTCGGCTGGGGAAGGCACAAAACGCAGGCCCAACGGAGTCCGCGCTTCTGTGTAATACCCGAAAACTGGAACAGCACACCACGCAGGGCCCGCTCCATACAGAGCAGCCGGGAGCCTGAGCAGTGTAGACGGGGAGAGCACACACCCGTGTGCGGGGCAAACCCAGTGTGGCCGGAACACGGTGAATGCTCCCCACACAGAGCGATATCTGTCTGCAGCGCCCCGCCCTCCCCGTAGCAGGACTGAACCAGCTAACATAACCAAGAGACCACCTCCGCCCGCCTGTGTCAGGGTGGAAATTAGACACTGAAGAGACCTGCAAACAGAAGCCAAATAAACAAAGGGAACCGCTTCAGAAGTGACCAGTGCAACAGATTAAAATCCCTGTAGGTAACACCGACTACACCGGAAGGGACCTATAGATATCGAGAAGTATAAGCTGGAATGAGGAGCTATCTGAAACTGAACCTATCCCACACTGACCGCAACAGCTCCAGAGAAATTCCTAGATATATTTTTACTTTTTTTTTTTTAATTAAAAAATTTTTTTTCTTTTCTTTCTTTTTATTTTTTCTCTTTTATTTTATTTTAAAATTCCCTATTACTCCTCCATTACTCCTTAACTTTCATTTTCATATATTTTTACTATTTTTTTAATTAAATTTTTTTCTTTTTTTATTTTTCTCTTATTTTCTTTTAAAGTCCTCTATTGCTCCTCTATTACTCCTTAATTTTAATTTTCATTTCACTATAACCTTGCAAAAAAAAAAAAAAGAGGCCCTATTTTTAAACCGAACTTCATATATATTTCTTAAATTTTTTGTGTTTTTGTTTTTGTTTTTAATATTGTATTTTTAAGAGTCTAACCTCTACTCTAGATTTTTAATTTTTGTTTTTCAGTATTTGATATCAATTTTGGACATTTAAGAATCCAATATTCAGTACCCATTTTTACTCAGGAGTGTGGTGATTACTCTCCCCCTTTTGACTCTTCTTTTTCTCCCCCAGATCACCTCTATTTCCTCCTTTCCCCTTCTCTTCCAGTCCAATCCTGTGAATCTCTGTGGGTGTCTGGGCTAAGGAGAACACATTGGGAACAGAGTACTGCCTAGATCTGTCTCTCTCCTCTTGAGTCCCCCTTTTTCTCCTCCTGCTCATCTCTATCTCCTTCCTCCCTATTCTTCATGTAACTCTGTGAACCTCTCTGGGTGTCCCTCATGGTGGAGAATCTTTTCACCATTAACCTAGAAGTATTATTATCAGTGCTGTATAGTTGGAGAAGTCTTGAGGCTACTGGAATAATAAGACTGAAATCCAGAGGCAGGAGATTTAAGCCCAAAGCCAGAGAACTCCTGACTACAGGGAACATTAATTAATAAGAGATCATACAAAAGCCTCCATACCTACACCAAAACCAACCACCACCCAAGAGGCAATAAGCTCCAGAGCAAGACATACCACGCAAATTCTTTAGCAACACAGGAACATAGACTGGAGTGTCAACATACAGGCTGTCCAAAGTCACACCTAACACATAGAAACATCGCAAAACTCATTACTGGACACTCCATTGCACTCCAGAGAGAAGAAATCCAGTTTAACTCACCAGAACACCGACGCAAGCTTCCCTAACCAGGAAACCTTGGCAAACCAATCGTCCAACTGCACCCACTGGGAGAAACCTCCACAATAAAAAAGAACCACAGACCACCAGAATACAGAAAGTCCACCCCAAACAGCAATCTAAACAAGGTGAAAAGGCAGAGAAATACTCAGCAGGTAAAGAAACATGAAAAATACCCACCAAGCCAAACAAAAGAGGAGGAGATAGGGAATCTACCTGAAAAAGAATTTAGAATAATGATAATAAAAACGATCCAAAATCTTGAAAACAAAATGGAGTTACAGATAAATAGCCTGGAGACAAAGATTGAGAAGATGCAAGAAATGTTTAATAAGGACCTAGAAGAAATAAAAAAGTTAATTAAAAGAGAATAATGCAATAAATGAGATCAAAAAACACTCTGGAGGGAACCAACAGTAGAATCACGGAGACAGAAGATAGGATAAGTGAAGTAGAAGATAAAATGGTGGAAATAAATGAAGCAGAGAGGAAAAAAGAAAAAAAGGATCAAAAGAAATGAGGACAACCTCAGGGACCTCTGGGACAATGTGAAACGTCCCAACATTCGAATCATAGGAGTCCCAAACGAAGAAGACAAAAAGAAAGGCCATGAGAAAATACTCGAGGAGATAATAGCTGAAAACTACCCTAAAATGGGGAAGGAAATAGTTACACAGGTCCAAGAAATGCAGAGAGTCCCAAACAGGATAAACCCAAGGTGAAACACCCCAAGACACATATTAATCAAATTAACAAAGATCAAACACAAAGAACAAATATTAAAAGCAGCAAGGGAGAAACAACAAATAACACACAAAGGGATTCCCATAAGGATAACAGCTGATCTATCAATAGAAACCCTCCAGGCCAGAAGGGAATGGCAGGGACATACTTAAAGTAATGAAAGAGAATAACCTACAACCTAGATTACTCTACCCAGCAAGGATCTCATTCAGATATGAAGGAGAATTCAAAAGCTTTACAGACAAGCAAAAGCTGACAGAATTCAGCACCACCAAACCAGCTCTTCAACAAATGCTAAAGGATCGTCTCCAGACAGGAAACACAGAAAGGTTGTATAAACGTGAACCCAAAACAACAAAGTAAATGGCAATGGGACCATACCTATCAATAATTACCTTAAATGTAAATGGGTTGAATGCCCCAACCAAAAGACAAAAACTGGCTGAATGGATACAAAAACAAGACCCCTATATATGCTGTCTACAAGAGACCCACCTCAAAACAAGGGACACATACAGACTAAAAGTGAAGGGCTGGAAAAAAATATTTCACACAAACGGAGACCAAAAGAAAGCAGGAATCACAATACTCATATCAGATAAAATAGACTTTAAAATAAAGGCTGTGAAAGGAGACAAAGAAGGACACTAAATAATGATCAAAGATCAATCCAAGAAGAAGACATAACAATAATAAATACATATGCACCCAACATAGGAGCACCCCAATATGTAAGGCAAATGCTAACGAGTATGAAAGGGGAAATTAACAGTAACACAATAATAGTGGGAGACTTTAATACCCCACTCACAACTATGGATAGTTCAACTAAACAGAAAATTAACAAAAACCACAAATTTAAATGACACAATGGACCAGCTAGACCTAATTGATATCTATAGGACATTTCACCCCAAAACAATCAATTTCACCTTTTTCTCAAGTGCACACGGAACCTTCTCCAGAATAGATCACATCCTGGGCCATAAATTTCCTTGGGAAATTCAAAAAAAGTGAAATCATTCCAGTCATCTTTCCTGACCACAATGCAGTAAGATTAGATCTCAATTACAGGAAAAAATTATTAAAAATTCAAACATATGGAGGCTAAATAACACGCTTCTGAATAACCAACAAATCATAGAAGAAATCAAAAAAGAAATCAAAATATGCATAGAAATGAATGAAAATGAAAACACAACAACCCAAAACCTATGGGACACTGTAAAAGCAGTGCTAAGGGGAAGGTTCATAGCATTACAGGCCTACCTCAAGAAAAAAGTCAAATAAATAACCTAACTCTACACCTAAAGCAACTAGAGAAGGAAGAAATGAAAAACCCCAGGGTTAGTAGAAGGAAAGAAATCTTAAAAATTAGGGCAGAAATAAATGCAAAAGAAACTAAAGAGACCATAGCAAAAATCAACAAAGCTAAAAGCTGTTTTTTTTGAAAAAATAAACAAAATTGACAAACCATTAGCAAGACTCATTAGGAAACAAAGGGAGAAGAACGAAATTAACAAAATTAGAAATGAAAATGGAGAGATCACAACAGACAACACTGAAATACAAAGGATCATAAGAGACTACTACCAGCAGCTCTATGCCAATAAAATGGACAACTTGGAAGAAATGGACAAATTCTTAGAAAAGTATAACTTTCCAAAACTGAACCAGGAAGAAATAGAAGATCTTAACAGACCCATCACAAGCAAGGAAATCAAAACTGTAGTCAGAAATCTTCCAGCAAACAAAAGCCCAGGACCAGATGGCTTCACAGCTGAATTCTCCCAAAAATTTAGAGAAGAGCTAACACATATCTTACTCAAACTCTTCCATAAAATTGCAGAAGAAGGCAAACTTCCAAACTCATTCTATGAGGCCACCATCACCCTAATTCCAAAACCAGACAAAGATGCCACAAAAAAAGAAAACCACAGGCCGATATCACTGATGAACATAGATGCAGAAACCCTTAACAAAATTCTAGCAAACAGAATCCAACAACATATTAAAAAAATCATACATCATGACCAAATGGGCTTTATCCTGGGAATGCAAGGATTCTTTAATATCCACAAATCAATCAGGGTAATACACCACACAACAAATTGAAAGATAAAAACCATATGATTATCTCAATAGATTCAGAAAAAGACTTTGACAAAATTCAACATCCGTTTATGATTAAAACTCTCCAGAAAGCAGGCATAGAAGGAACATACCTCAACATAATAAAAGCTATAAATGACAAACCCACAGCAAGCATTACCCTCAATGGTGAAAAATTGGAAGCATTTCCCCTGAAATCAGGAACAAGACAAGTGTGTCCACTCTCACCACTACTATTCAACATAGTTTTGGAAGTTTTGGCCACAGCAATCAGAGCAGAAAAAGAAATAAAAGGAATCCAGATAGGAAAAGAAGAAGTGAAATTCTCACTGTTTGCAGATGACATGATCCTCTACATAGAAAACCCTAAAGACTCTACCAGAAAATGACTAGAGCTAATCAACGAATACAGTAAAGTTGCAGGATAATTAACTAACACACAGAAATCCCTTGCATTCCTATACACTAACAATGAGAAAACAGAAAGAGAAATTAAGGAAACAATACCATTCACCATTGCAACAAAAAGAATAAAATACTTAGGAATATATCTACCTAAAGAAACAAAAGACCTCTACATAGAAAACTATAAAACACTGATGAAAGAAATCAAAGAGGACACAAACAGATGGAGAAATATACCATGTTCATGGATTGGAAGAATCAATATTGTCAAAATGGCTATACTACCCAAAGCAATCTATAGATTCAATGCAATCCCTATCAAACTACCAACGGTATTCTTCACAGAACTAGAACAAATAATTTCCCAATTTGTATGGAAATACAAAAAATATCAAATAGCCAAAGCAATCTTGAGAAAGAACAAGGGAACTGGAGGAATCAACCTGCCTGACTTCAGTCTCTACTACAAAGCTACAGTCATCAAGACAGTATGGTACTGGCACAAAGACAGAAATATAGATCAATGGAACAAAATAGAAAGCCCAGAGATAAATCCATGTACCTATGAACACCTTATCTTCGACAAAGGATGCAAGGATATACAATGGAAAAAAGACAACCTCTTTAACAAGTGGTGCTGGGAAAACTGGTCAACCACTTGTAAAAGAATGAAACTAGAACACTTTCTAACACCATACACAAAAATAAACTCAAAATGGATTAAAGATCTAAATGTAAGACCAGAAACTATAAAACTCCTAGAGGAGAACATAGGCAAAACACTCTCCGACATAAATCACAGCAAGATCCTCTATGACCCACCTCCCAGATTATTGGAAATAAAAGCAAAAATAAACAAATGGGACCTAATTAAACTGAAAAGCTTTTGCACAACAAAGGAAACTATAAACAAGGTGAAAAGGCAGCCTTCAGAATGGGAGAAAATAATAGCAAATGAAGCAACAGACAAAGGATTAATCTCAAAAATATACAAGCAACTCCTGCAGCTCAATTCCAGAAAAATAAATGACCCAATCAAAAAATAGGCCAAAGAACTAAACAGACATTTCTCCAAGGAAGACATACAGATGGCTAACAAACACATGAAAAGATGCTCAACATCACTCATTATCAGAGAAATGCAAATCAAAACCACAATGAGGTACCATTGCACGCCAGTCAGGATGGCTGCTATCCAAAAGTCTACAAGCAATAAATGCTGGAGAGGGTGTGGAGAAAAGGGAACCCTCTTACACTGTTGGTGGGAATGCAAACCAGTACAGCCACTATGGAGAACAGTGTGGAGATTTCTTAAAAAATTGGAAATAGTTTGCCATATGACCCAGCAATCCCACTTCTGGGCATACACACCGAGGAAACCAGATCTGAAAGAGACACATTCACCCCAAAGTTCATCACAGCACTGTTTATAATAGCCAGGACATGGAAGCAACCTAGATGCCCATCAGCAGATTAATGGATAAGGAAGCTGTGGTACATATACACCATGGAATATTGCTCAGCCATTAAAAAGAATTCATTTGAATCAGTTCTAATGAGATGGATGAAACTGGAGCCCATTATACAGAGTGAAGTAAGCCAGAAAGATAAAGACCATTACAGTATACTAACACATATATATGGAATTTAGAAAGATGGTAACGATAACCTATATGCAAAACAGAAAAAGAGACACTGATGTACAGAACAGACTTTTGGACTCTATGGGAGAAGGCGAGGGTGGGATGTTTCAAGAGAACAGCATCGAAACATATATATTATCTAGGGTGAAACAGATCACCAGCCCAGGTTGGATGCATGAGACAAGTGCTCGGACCTGGTGCACTGGGAAGACCCAGAGGGATCGGGTGGAGAGGGAGGTGGGAGGGGGGATTGGGATGGGGAACACATGTAAATCCATGTCTGATTCATGTCAATGTATGGCAAAACCCACTACAATATTGTAAAGTAATTAGCCTCCAACTAATAAAAATAAACAGAAAAAAAAAATTAAAGAAAATGACCTCATTTATATTTGCAGCTCAATGGCACCCCACTCCAGTACTCTCGCCTGGAAAATCCCATGGACATGGACATGGACGGAGGAGTCTGATAGGCTGCAGTCCATGGGGTCGCTGAGAGTCAGACACAACTGAAGCGACTTAGCAGCAGCAGCAGCAGTATATTTGCAGCTCAGTGAACTCATTCCAGGTGGCTTTCTTGGTGGAATGCTTGGTAATTTTTCTGAAGGAATTTTGGGAGTAGAAGGAGGCATAGTAGAAATGATGGAAGTACCTAGGCATAATAAAAACCTTAGTAATGCTGAAGTTCTTAGAGTTATGCCAGCTCCAAAAGTTATGAAGATCTTCCAGGATGGCCTAAAATCTTCCAAAGAAGTTGAAATAATGGAATAACCCAATGAGAACCACCATAGTTTATGATATTGGTATATGTATATGATTTGAATTGTGCTACAGATGCAAAGGGTTGGACACAACTTAGTGACTGAAGAACAACAACAACAACAATGTTGGTCTTCCCACCAGATCTCCCTGGTTCCTTTCATTCTATTGCTTGGACCCAAGTCTTCAGTGAGCTTTTGCTCTCAATAACCAGCACCTGTAGCTTTTTTTTTTTTTTTTAACAGACTGTCTTTGGCAGGGTCTGGGAATTTTCTTGCCTCTAAGCCAATGACTGATGAATTTGGGACTTGGAAAGCCTTATGCCGTTTGCCTGGGGTCAAACCAGGGCCGAGGTGCAAATTGCACCCTAGAGATCTTCCTTGGGTAAACTGAACTGAATTTCTGTAAAACTTTGCCTGAAGCCATGCCTTTATTTGGCTTCCTCCCCTTCTTTTTCCTGCTTTCATCACTTTCTCACAAGTTTACCCTTGGGCTTACTTCATTCATAAATCTCCTGTATGGTGCTCTCCTAGAGTCATATTTGGGAGCTGTTGACTTAAGACACTTAAATGAATATGCTCAGTAAATGACCAATTAAATTTGGAAGTCAAGCCTAACACCCTTAAACAAATAAAGCTTCTCCTGAAAGAAAAACAACTCAGATAAATTAAGTTCAGAATAATACAACCAGCAAACATCTGCTCTTCTAATCAAGAAAGTTGGAGGACTTTAAAGATGATCCTTACAGCCTGCCCCAAAGCAGGAGAAACATTTTAAAATTGATTTGCCATTGGACTTTTTGAGTATGCTTTCTTACTCAGAATTATAAAATGTATACACTTGTGATATGTGAAAAATATTTAAAACACCAATAAATGCACACTTTTTTCTTTACTAAAGCTTTGCTGGTTTCTTTGAATTGGTTACTGTATGAGTTTGCTAGGGCTGTTGTAACAAAGTACCGCTGAGCAGGTGACTTAAATAGCAGAAATTAGTTTTTTCATAGTCCTGGAAGCTGGAAGTCCAAGACCAAGCTGTGGTTTGGTTCTTTCTAAGGTTTGGTTTTTCTGTAAGACTCCTCTCCTCAGCTTGCAGGTGACTGCCTTCTCACTGTGCCAGTGAGTCCTTGGTGTCTCTGTACGTGTCCACATTTCTTCTTCTAAGGACCTCAGTCAGATCATATTAGACTCACCGTAACTGCTTCACTTCAACTTACCTTTTAAAAGGCCAGATATACTCACATTCTGAGGTACTGGGGGTTAGAACTTCAGCACAAGAATAAGGGGCACAATATAGTCTATAACCATTGCATATAGCATAAGAATTTCAAGTGTGAAATACTTCTTATTCTACTTTCAATAGAAAACAGTTTAATCAGAGCAAAGCAAATATGATTCACTATCTACCTAGGTAAAACCCAGGTTTGGTTTAAGGCTATGGAGTTATTTCGGTTTGTTATTAAACATGCTTTTGTTAAAAGCATTTATTTTGATAATAAACAGTTGGGACCACTTGTGTAGAATTTGAGTGGGGATTTAAATTACTTACTGGGAATACAGCCATCTTTTTTTTTTTTTTAAATAATTTTATGTTATGTAAGCCTTCCTAAAGAAATCAGGAATAGGCTGGCTTATAATTAAAATCTTGCAGTGTGATTCTTTACTATCTGAGCCACCAGGGAAGCCCCGTGGTAAAGGGTATCATTTTATAATTATACAGTGGGGCTTATTTAATATCATGTAATCTCTTCTCTGTTCTCATCCAAAACATAACTGAAGCTTTTTTTTTTTTTAAGAGAGTGAGAAAGTTAGTGAAAGACAGTTGAAGGACTGTTGTAACCCTACACATGCAGGACGGATAGCAGGCACTAAAATACTTACGTGTGACATTTTGAGTCACTCCAGATACCAAAGTGTGGGAGAAAGCAGCGAAGACGTGGAGGGGTGAGCTCTGGTATAGGTAAGCCACTAATACTGCCTACAGTAGTATCTCGGCTGGTAAGGGATCCGCCTGCAATGCAGGAGACCCCAGTTGGGTTCCTGGGTCGGAAAGATGCTCTGGAGAAGGGATGGGCTACCCACTCTAGTATTCTTGGGCTTCCCTAGTGGCTTAGCTGGTAAAGAATGCACCTGCAGTGCAGGAGACCTGGATTCAATCCCTGGGTTGGGAAGATCTCCTGGAGAAGGGAATGGCTACCCACTCCAGTATTCTGGCCTGGAGAACTCCATGGACTGTCTGAGGTCACCAAGAGTCGGACACGACTGAACGACTTTCACATGCACACATTACAGATCTGTTGCAGAGAAAATGCCTAGAGTCATTACCCAGAACTTCCTTCCTCACTGTATCATGTAAATATTTCAACTAACTTCCTTATTTTTGTCTCTTTCCATCAAGATTGCATATGCATTTGTAATGTTGACTAAAAAAAAAAAGTGCAACCTAAAAGTTTGAGAATGATGTTTTATTTGTTTTATTCCTCAGATGAAACTGAGGACATAAGTCTGGGACATTCTGAAGAGGTAAGCGTGGAGCCAGGATATATATAACAATTTTTGCAGCAAAAATCAGGTAGTCAGAATATCTTAACACATTAATCATAGAAAATTAGTCATCGCAAGTTAGTGAATTTAGTGCTTTCCTACGCATGGGAGGATACTATAGTCTGGGCTCACTGAAATTATTCCTTTGATAGCACCTCAACCATCTGGGGCCCGTATCCTGTGTTTTTCCCATCGTGAGTCTCCCCAGAGTGTGCCCTTGGGGGGTGGTACCACAGCTGATGGCGTGACAGCAGACATCCTGTTTCTGTCCTGAGTTCCTCCAGGGCTCACCATCAGGCCACTGTAACGTGATAGCTTGATGGCTGCAACATCTTTTGTGTACTGATACGGCAGGGAACTTTTTTTTTACTCATAGTCATTATTATGTGGTTTTCAATATATCAGAATAAAATTGCTACAAAACCAAAACAAAAGGAATCGATATTAGCCAGGGGCCTTGGGACTGGAGCGTGATTAAAAAGGAGAGATTTTATTGACTTGGCCTGGGGAGTGGAACACTCATCTGCACAAGGGTGAGTTGGTTTTAAGTTAGGAAGAGGCCTTTGCCTTTGTGAGTTTTGTTTTGCTTTTGTTTTCGAGTTGCAGGTCTGGAGAGTGGTAAGGTGATGTGCGGCGGATGGTGGATGTGTTTCTTCTCTTTTGACTACTCACGACCGTAAGAATCTTACATTTTGAGGGCATTTTTCACACTAGCTGTCCTGGTAGGACACTGAGTATGCCTCAGCCCTGACTGCCAAAGCAGAAGTGTCAAGTACCTTTAAAGTCCCGGCAATGAGGGAGGGAGGTGATGGAGGTTTAGCCAGTAAGATACATGCCACCGGGCTTTTGAGTCACGGGACAAGAGCTGCGGGTTTCACAGTTTTGCGTTCAGGAAGCGTGAAGGATGAGCCCCGTGCTGTTGGTTTGAGAGCCCAGTGGCAGCCGCGCCAGCAGCGGTGGTCTGACCTAAGTTCATTCTGCGGTGTGGACTCACATGTCTCTTTTGAAACCCATCTCCCTTGGCTCAGCCCTTTTCTGAGCCTAGCTATCTGGTCTTCCTGTGGATTTTGCGAGTTACCCCCAATTCTTTCAAATACATTGCGGTTTGCATAAGTTAGCTGATTTTTTGTTATGGGTTTTAGCAATATGTTTGGCTCATAAATCCTCCTTTAACATTTATCCTCACATCCTTCTTTCCTACTGCTGTTGTTGTTACTCTTTAGCTGCTAAGTCATCTCTGACTCTCTTTCGACCCCGTGGACTATAGCCCTCCAGGCTCCTCTGTCCACGGGATCTCCCAGCAAGAACAGAGGAGTAGGTTGCCATTTTCACAGTCAGACATGAGTGAGCAACTAACCCTTTCACTTTCATGTTTCTGCCTCTTTGGCCTCATTCCTCTGTCTTAACCGCTTCCTCATCCTTCCTGTTTACATCCATCTCAGGGCCTCTTCTTCATTCTTCACAAACTTCCTTATTTATTGACTTGTATATCCTCTAAAGCACCTGTTCCAAATGTAATGACTTAAGCTAACTGCAGCCATATTCCAAGGCTCAGCCCAAGACTGGCTGTCCCTCTGACTCTCTAAACTCCATCTGAAACCATTCTGTCTCATCAACATGTCTTTATCTCTGGACCTAGCCTCTTACCTGTGTATTTCACCATAGGTTCCATCCTTTCTACAGATATTCACTGTATCATTGTTACTCTAATCCATTTGTACTGAAGTCTCAGAAGCACCTTTGGTAAATTCCTAAAGCCCACCAATCTTCGCCTTCAACATTTCTCTTCTGTTCCTTCATTTCATCTCTCTATCACTTCTTCTTTTGCCTTCATTTGACATTAGGATAATTTCTAAAATAATTATATCTTTTTTTCTGGTGAACTTTGCTCTAATTTTTCTTCCTCAAGGCAATAAAGATTAATGATCAAAAATATAATGATCATGATAAGAATATTTAATAATTAGGTACACATTTACCTTAAGATAAACTCTATCCTCAATATGTCAGTAAATTTGGAAAACTCATCAGTGACTACAGGACTGGAAAAGGTCAGTTTTCATTCCAATCCCAAAGAAAGGCAATGCCAAAGAATGTTTAAGCTACCGCACAATTGCACTCACCTCACAGGTTAGTAAAGTAATGTTCAAAATTCTCCAAGCCAGGCTTCAGCAATACATGAACCATGAACTTCCAGATGTTCAAGCTGGTTTTAGAAAAGGCAGAGGAACCAGAAACCAAATTGCCAACATCTGCTGGATCATCAAAAAAGCAAGAGAGTTCCAGAAAAACATCTATTTCTTCTTTATTGACTATGCCAAAGCCTTTGACTGTGTGGATCACAATAAACTGTGGAAAATTCTGAAGGAGATGGGAATACCAGACCACCTGACCTGCCTCTTGAGAAACCTGTATGCAGGTCAGGAAGCAACAGTTAGAACTGGACATGGGACAACAGACTGGTTCCAAATAGGAAAAGGAGTACATCAAGGCTGTATATTGTTACCCTGCCTATTTAACTTATATGTAGAGTACATCACGAGAAACGCTGGGCTGGATGAAGCACAAGCTGGAATCCAGATTTCCAGGAGAAATATCAATAACCTCAGATATGCAGATGACATCACCCTTATGGCAGAAAGGGAAGAGGAACTAAAAAGCCTCTTGATGAAAGTGAAAGAGCAGAGTGAAAAAGTTGGCTTAAAGCTCAACATTCAGACAACTAAGATCATGGCCTCTGGTCCCATCACCTCATGGGAAATAGATGGGGAGACAGTGGAAACAGTGTCAGACTTTATTTTGGGGAGCTCCAAAATCACTGCAGATGGTGATTGCAGCCATGAAATTAAAAGACGCTTACTCTTTGGAAAGAAAGTTATGACCAACCTGGATAGCATATTAAAAAGCAGAGACATAAAAAAAAAAAAAAGCAGAGACATCACTTTGTCAACAAAGATCTGTCTAGTCAAGGTTGTGGTTTTTCCAGTGGTCATGTATGGATGTGAAAGTTGGACTATAAGGAAAGCTGAGCACCAAAGAATTGATGTTTTTGAACTGTGGTGTTGGAGAAGACTCTTAAGAGTCCCTTGGACTGTAAGGAGATCTCACAAGTCCATCCAAAAGGAGATCAGTCCTGGGTGTTCATTGTACGGACTGATGCTGAAGCTGAAACTCCAATACTTTGGCCACCTGATGCAGAGAGCTGACTCATTTGAAAAGACCCTGATGCTGGTAAAGATTGAGGGCAGGAGGAAAAGGGGATGGCAGAGGATGAGATGGTTGGGTGGCATCATTGACTCAATGGACATGAGTTTGAGTGGACTCCAGGAGTTGGTGATGGACAGGGAGGCCTGGCGTGCTGTGGTTCATGGGGTCACAAAGAGTCGGACACGACTGAGTGACTGAACTGAACTGAAACTCTATCTTTATTCAAGTTATCATTATGTTACTTCAGCATGAATTACTTTGTGGGAAGCTTATTACTAAGCATCAGGTGTGAATAGATTATCTTGTTGATACTATTGAGCACAGTAGAGGGATTTGGGGAAAGATAAAGAGGTCAACATTTTGACTTTAGAGGACTTTGTCCTATTCCGAGTCAATGGATAGGATAGTCCCCCATAGCTATGAAATTGGATTTTAGAACTGGAAAGGACCTTAAAGATTATTTAGATTAGTTTCCTCAATAAGTAAGAAAAACAAAGCCAAAAAAAAAAGGTTGTCATTTGTTAAAAACAGAGCTAATATTGAACTCCCCACCACTTGCCTCCCATTCCTTTATTTTCATTGCTAAAATTGTGGTTAAAAAACACACAGCATAAAATGAACCATGTTATCTATTTTTTTGTCTGCTTCACTTTTTAAAATTTTTGTTTCTTTTGTTTCTTTTTAATTGAATGAAAGATTCTTTAAATTCTATAGTAACTTACAATTTTTTAAAGTTTCAGCATAATTTATACAATCCCGTAATAACCCTTCTTTTCCCCTTCCCCTTGTTTTGCCCCCCTCTCCCTCTCCTCATGGGTAACCACTAGTGTGTTCTGTATGTCTGTGAGTCTGCTTTTTTCATTTTATTCACTAGTTGATTGTATATTTCAGATCCCACATACAAGTGATAACTGTTTGATATCCTGATATCTGTCTTTCTCTGCCTGACTTATTTCACTTAGTATAATGTCCTCCAAGTCTATCCATGTTGCTGAAAATGCAAAATGTCATTCTTTTTCCATTCAGTCTGAGTAGTCTGTGTATATATATCACATTTTTTTTCACCTATTTATCTGTTGATGAACACTGAGGTTGATTCCATACCTTGGGAATTATAAGTGCTGCTATAAACATTGAAGTACATGTATCTTCAAATTAATGTTTTTTTTGTTTCTTTCAGTTATCTACCCAGGAGTGGAATTCTTGGATCAAAGGGTAGTTCTATTTTTAATATTTTGAGAAACCTCCATACTGTTTTCCACATTGACTGCCCCGATTCCCATTCTCAACAACAATGTATGAGGATTCCCTTTCCTCCACCTCCTACCAACATATGTTATTTGTGTTCTTTTTGACGATAGCCATTCTGACTGGTATGAAGTGGTATCTTGTTTGATTTGCACTTCATTGATGATTAGTGTTATTGAACACCTTTTCACATGCCTGTTGTCCATCTGCATTTCCTCTTTGGAAAAATGTTATTCAGTTCTTCCCATTTTTTTAGTTGAGCTGTTTGTTTTCTGGTGTTTTTGGTATTGAGTTATGTGGCCTGTTTATATATGTGGGATATTAATCCTTTATTCACCAAATCATTTGCAAATATTTCTCCCATTCAGTAGGCTTTTTTCTTTGCTGTGCAAAATCTTTTAAGTTTAATTAGATTCCATTTGTTTATTTTTGCTTTTGTATCCTTTACCTTCGGAGATGGATCAAAAAAAAGATACTGCTGTGATTTATGTCCAAGAGCATTCTGCTTATGGTTTTCCTCTAGTTTCACAGTATCTACTGTTACACTTAGGTCTTTAATCCATTTTTAGCTTATTTTTGTACATGGTGTTAGAGAATGTTCTAGTTTCACTCTTCTACATGTAGCTGTCCAATTTTTTCCAGCACCCCGGGACTGAAAAGAGAGACTGTCTTTTCTCCATTCTATATTCTCGCTTCCTTTGTTGTATACTAATTGACCATAACCATGTTGGTTTATTTCTGGGTTATTTCTGTTCCATTGATCTGCGTATCTCTTTTTTGCCAGCACCACTTCATTTTGATTACTGTCGCTTTGCAGTGCAGCCTAAAGTCAGGGAGAGAGTGATTCTTACAACTCTGTTCTTTCTCAAGCTTGTTGTGGGTATTTGGTTGGTTGTTTTTTTTTTTTTTTTTTGGTATTTCCATACAAATTTTAAAATTGTTTCCTCTCGTTCTGTGAAAAATGCCATTGGCATATTGATAAGGATTGCATTAGTCTGTAGATTGCTTGGGCTTCCCAGGTCGAGAACCTGCCTGCCAATGCAGGAGAAATGTGCTTTGGGTAATATGGTCATTTTAACAATATCAGTTCTTCCAACCCAAGAACACAGTATTTCTTTCCATGTTTGTGTCATCAAGTTCTTTCATCAGTGTCTTATAGTTTGCTGAGTAGTGATTTTTGCCTCTTTAGGTAGGTTTATTCCAGGTATTCTATTCTTTTCCAGTCAATGGTACATGGAATTGTTTCTTTATTTTCTTTTTCGGCTAGTGTTTTAATGTATAGAAATGCAACAGATTTCTGTATATTAATTTTGTATCCTGCACTTTACCAAATTCATTGCTGAGCTCTAGTAGTTTCTAGTGGTGTCTCTAGGATTTTCTATGTATAGTATCATATCATCTGCAAACTGTGACTGTTTTATTTCTTCCTTTTAAAATTGGATTCCTTTTATTTGTTTTCATTCTCTGATTGCTGTGTCTAGGACTTCCAGAACTATTGCATAAAAATGGTAAGAGTTGACATCCTTATCTTATTCCCAATCTTAGAAGAAATGCTTTCAGCTTTTCATCATTGAGCTTGATGTTAGCTGTGGGTTTTTTGTATATGGCCTTTATTATGTTATGTCCCCTCTATGCCCACTTTCTTGAGTCTTTTTTTTAATCATAAATAAATGTTGAACTTTATCAAAAGCTTTCTCTGTGTTTATTGAGACGCTCATTTGGTTTTTATTCTTCAATTTATTGATGTGATATATCAAATTGTTTTATTTGTGGATGTTGAAAAATTTTTGCACCCCTGGAGTAAATTCTGCTTGATCTTAGTGTGTGATCCTTTTAAGGTATTGTTGCATGCAGTCGGCTAGTCTTTTGTTGAGGATTTTTTCATCTATGTTCATCAATGATATTGGCCTGTAATTTCCTTTTTGTGGTATCATTGTCTGGTTTTGGTATCCAGATGATGCAAATCTCATGGAATGAGTTCAGAAGTGTTCTCTCTCTCTTTTTTTTTTTTTTTTGGACTAATTTCAGAAGGATAGAGATGAACTCTTCTCTAAGTGTTTGGTAGAATTCACCTGTGAAGCCATCTGCTCCTGGCCTTTTGATTTTGGGGAGTTTTAAAAAATTACTGATTCAATTTCAATACTGGTTATTGAACTGTTCATATTTTCTATTTTTGGTTTGATTTTTGGAGACTGCACTTTTCCAGCAACTTGTCCATTTTATTGGCATACAGTTGCTCATCCATGTGTGTGTACTAAGTTGCTTCAGCCATGTCTGACTCTGTGCAACCCTATGACTGCAGCCTGCCAGGCTCCTCTGTCCATGGATTCTCCAGGCAAGAATACTGGAGTGGATTGCCATGTCCTCCTCCAGGGGATCTTCCAAGTCCAGGGATTGAACCCATGTCTCTTATGTCTGCCTGAATTGGCAGGCAGGTTCTTTACTACTAGCTCTACCTGGGAAGCCCATAGTTGTTTATAGCAGTCTCTTATCCTCCTTTATGCCAGGCTGGATGAAGCACAAGCTGGAATCAAGATTGCCAGGAGAAATATCAATAACCTCAGATACACATATGACACCACCCTTATGGCAGAAAGTGAAGAAGAGCTAACGAGCCTCTTGATGAAAGTGAAAGAGGAGAGTGAAAAAGTTGGCTTAAAGCTCAACATTCAGAAAACTAAGATCATGGCATCTGGTCCCATCACTTCATGACAAATAGATGGGGAAACACTGGAAACAGATACAGACTTTATTTTTTTGGGCTCCAAAATCACAGCAGATGGTGACTGCAGCCATGAAATTAAAAGATGCTTGCTCCTTGAAAGAAAAGCTATGACTAACCTAGACAGCCTATTAAAAAGCAGAGACATTACTTTACCAACAAAGCTCTGTCTAGTCAAACTATGAGACATTTTCTCTAGCTATTTTCCTATAATGTGATATTGATCACAAGACCAAATTAAGCTAGAAAAAAAATCAACTAAAGTGAGTTTATTGTTTGTCTGTGAGCATGGCTGTATGGACGAAATGGGAGCCAGAATCTAATCAGAAAAAAGAGGGAGTGATTCATTTACTCATAGACGTATAGATTTATTTAAAGTAAACCTCTAAGGCAGTGCTTTTTAAATTTTATTATGCATTGCCTGAAGGGTTTGTTAAAACACAGATTTTTATCACTCTTCTCTCCACCTTTCTGATTCTATAGTTTGGTGTTGAATGTTCATTTCAAAGAAAATGAGAGTAATGTTGAAGCTGATGTTCACAAGACCACGGTTTGAGAGCTACTGCCATGACTGATTTCGAGGAGCCTTAAAAGATAGTGATGCATTTGCATGAGTTAAATATACCTTCCCCAGGGAATATCAGTTCTGGTATATTTTAGAAAAGAGGCATTCAATTATTCATACAAGAAACATCAGTTGAATATTCATATACCCATAGCCCTATGCTCGGTGCTTGGGTACAGATATAATTAAGACAGGGAGAAATGCTGCCACCATGATACCTAACGAAATGACTGGCTACCAGTGAACATACGCACGGCGAGTTGCTAAGGGCTGTATGTGGAGGCAATGAGGTTTAAGTGGGAAAAAGCTTCACTAAGGACCTGGGCCTGAAGGATGAGCATACTCTATGGGCAGAGAATAGGAGTAAGAACATTTCAAGAAGAGACCTGGGTTTGGGGGTGGACACTGTGTTTGCATAGGTGTACTCAGGTAACTGGAGCCTGGCATAGGTGGATAGTAAGGAAGTTGGCAGGGGGAGGGGGGACTTCCCATGTGACTCAGCTGGTAAAGAATCTGCCTGCAATGCAGGAGACCTGGGTTCGATCCCTGGGTTGGGAAGATCCCCTGGAGAAGGGAGAGGCTACCCACTCCAGTATTCTTGCCTGGAGAATACAGTCCATGGGGTTGTAAAGAGTTAGATATGGCTGAGCAACTTTCACTTTCAAGGAAGTAGGGAAAGTGGTTTAGAATCAGGTGTTCCCTCTCAGACTTCTATGGGCCCTGGAGAGGTAGCTGAAGAGTCTAGGAAGAAAGTGATAGAAATAGATTTGATCAGCAACTACATCAAGAGATCAGAAGACCCACCTGAGAAATATTCTTTAGATAGGATAATCTCTATTTGGGGATTATATCTAGAATATTTTTCAGATAGACATAACACCAGAGCTTCCTAGAACAATCAAAGCACCAAGTTCCTTCTCTTTAGCTAACTCTCAAGCCTCTGATTTGAGTTTTGAGGCAAAAGAAGGATGCGTTTATTTCTATTCCAAGTCTACCTGTTTTGGTCTTTGAAAATATGGGTGGAGAGTCAATGGGTAGAAAGAAGATATCAGAAAGGATGAAAGGAGAGGGAAGTGGGATGGAAATGATACTGGGGATTGAACCAGCACAGAAGTGGCTGATGAACAATGCTCTGCAGACAAGGTTCCCATCTGCCCCTGGTGCTCTGAAACTGGTACCCAAAGCCAAAGGCCATATCCAGCGGCCTGCACTGCCACCTTCAGGCAGAAGTTCTCAATAGCGACAATGAATCTCCACCTGAACTTTATCCCCAGCTTTGAACATAACCAGAACACGCATTGTATATTACCATCAGTTTGCGCTCAAGCTGGGCCGTCATGTGACTTCTCAGTTCTTAATATTTCCATCCAACTTTTAAGTGACCATTTTTCATGATTCTTAAAAGGTACTTTTTGCCCCTACGTTTTTATATTTCTGAAGTCAGGATGTGTCTTGGAATTAGCAGATTTATTTTCCTTGGTGATACATGTAGGTGCATCTTACAGCTGATGTCATTTTATACTTGGAGAAACATGGCAATATTTAGTTTGCATATATCTGAGGTGTGACTGGATGGAAAAGATGTGGGTTTCTGAGTGTGTAAGGTCTGCTGCCACCATGAATCTCAAATATTTCTTCTTTCTTAAATTGTGAGTCTCTACTGTTTACCATTGTTTGATTTTTTGCACATTAATTATCTCTCTGAGTCTCGATTTCTTCATCCTTAATATTATGTACTTTAGATGGTTTTGTGAGAATTAAATGAAATAGTAGACACAGTCCTTGAATAGTTTCTACCTGGTACATTAGCATGTTCAATAAATAATGATTATCATTTCTAAATTAAATTTGCAAACACTGATAGCTGCCCCTGTTACTACCCTAGTGAAAAGGATCCAGACAAAAACACTGTGGGTTTGTTTTTTTTTTTCTCAGAATGTGCTGTTGAATCGTGAATCTGTGTGCTTTACCTTGGAATTTATGAGAACTACTGCTGAGCGGCTTGCTTTATGTTGATAACAAAAGGCATGAGAGTGCAGATGGAGTCTCTGGGGATGTTTATTTTAAATGCAGCCTCTTGGAATGTTTAAAGTCTTAAGCTGAACTTGCGTATCTTTGCCAACTACAATTCAAAACCTCTGGCCACCAAAACCATGTTTTCCCTGCGCCCTTAAAACTGCCCCACCTGATTTCTGCTTTATTCTGATAAACCTGAAAGTGCAGAGCCCAGCCTTTTAAGTGAAACTGCCTTTCCAGTATTTAAGGCGGTCAAACATAAATGAAATCGAAATTGACAATGATAGCAGGTAATGCTATCGCTGCCCGCTGGATGCTGTTTGCAGCTCTCCCTAGCAATCACAGGATAAAATAAAGCCCCACGATGAAGGGCAGCCCCTCTAATTGCTGCCATGGGATATAATCAGCCTTGTTTCGAAGCCTCCGTTAGCTCTGCAGGGGGACAGTATCCCCCATGGGGATGGAGCTTATAAAGATGTCTTGGAACAGGCTTTCATGTTTGCCAAGTGGCTGCCCCTTGAACTGTCTAATATCTCTTCTTTCTTAAACGATATGAAATTGTACAGTTCAAGTTCTTAGCTCAAGTCCCAAGGAGACAGAAGCAGCAGTAGAGAGAGGAAGAAATCAAAGCTTTTCCCAGTAGCTGCCCCTTGCCTTCTCTCCCTGGTACATCATTGCGTTCCTGGGGCTTGTGTTGGGAGGAGTTGTGGAGGGAAACCTGGGGATCCTCAAATTCACCCCCTGCCCAGACCCTGCCTCTCTGTCAGCTTGCCTCCATTCCTGGCTGTTGTTCAATTTACATTCACAGCATTTCTACATAGGTATTAAGTTCATTTTCTATTAATACATTGGCATCTCATTTAGATTATCTTGCTGTTGTTGTTTAGTTGCTGATTCGTGTTCCGCTTTTTGCAACCCCAGGGACTGTAACCCACCAGGCTTCTCTGTTCATGGGATTTCCCAGGCAAGAATACTGGAGTGGGTTGCCATTTCCTTTTCCAGGGGATCTTCCTGATCCAAGGATCAAACCCCGGTCTCCTGCATTACAGGCAGATTCTTTACCAAATGAACCACCTGGGAAGTCCCTGAGTATCTTGCTAGTATGTGATAAAGTCGTGGTTTTAATCCAGATTGATGGGAATCAATACCTGTCTGTGTGTGTATTTGTGTGTGTGTGAATTGAACATTCCAGGCTGACCTCTTTCTCACTCCAGTATAAACCACATCTTCATCCAAATCTACCCTCCCCCTAACGCCAGGTTCCTCTGTCCATGGGATCTTCTAGGCACAAATATTGGAGTAGGTTGCCATTCCATTCTCCAGGGGATCTTCCTGACCCAGGGATCCAACTCCTATCTCCCACATTAGCAGGCATATTCTTTACCACTGAGTCTCCAGGGAAGTCCATAGATAGAATAGGTTTATACTATTAAATTATGTTAGCATCTGCTGATTTATTTATTTATGTTCTGGAACAGACTGGTGAGATAAAACCATTGGACCCATTTATAAATGACCCCAAAGGGGTGAAGAACTTGTGCAAGGTTAGACTGGTTGTACTTAAGGAAACTCATATCCTAGCCCAGATTTTACAATAACAAGTCCCACATGTTGCCAGGAAGGCACAAAGTCCTAATGCATAAAAAGAACACACAAACATATCCTTTCTGGGAATATCATATTTTGGTTGCCCCAAAGGCTAATACTTCAAGGTTTCTTAAAGGTTTATGCTAAAAAAGGATGAACTGGTGAGTTGGGAGAGACGGTGATAATTATTCAATAAACTCTGGAGTTCCTTTTGACCCAACTTGGGTTCTGATTTGCCAGTTTATGTACATCTTTCTCAATGTTTTCCTTTATCTGTATTGAAAATTATAAAAATGTAATTTAAGTACTCCATGAGATTTTGAGGGGATATCTAACAGATCTCTGAGATCTTATGAGGCTTTCTTGTCCCCCTTGCTATGATAATGAAATCATAGAAATGGTGGGGGAAAATGTTGAATATACCACCCTGATCAAGGCTGCTGGGGAGGCAGAAAGAATTGTGTCTTGGAACTTTTTCTGTAGATGTTTATGACTGGAGTCAGTCATGGTGTCCTTATACTGAAATGCTGGTGTGGGCAGGAAAGATGACATTACTTAATGGCCTGTGACCGCGTCCTCCCATGAGGGGCCGAGCGTGTCTTGGGAAGAGATGAAAGGAGGCTGGGCAGCCAGAGACCTGGCGTTGAATTCCAGAGCATCTTCTCCCTGGGATCATGACATGTGGTCCTTTCTCTTCTCATCGGTGAAACCAGGCCAGTTGTCTTGACCCCGTAGGACGGCTGTGAATGTGAAATGAGACCATATTTGGGACCAGCTGCAGCATTTATTCTTCAGACCCACCCAACTTTTATCATCCCCATCATACAGAAGAGGATCAAGAGGCTCGGAAAGAATAAGATCCCCGCTAAAGCCTCAGCCCCCAACCTTTTCAGCATCAGGGACCGGTTTCCCTGAAGACAATTTTTCCAGGGTGAGGCTGAGGGTGGCGGGAGCTGGGTGGGGGGCGGTGTGGTTCAGCAGAACTGTTAGCGTGATGGGAGCATCAGGTGAAGCTCGGCCCACCTGGGGCTCACCTCATGGGGGTGGGAGGAAGAGAGGGGAATGGGGACTCCTGAGCTGAAGGCCACAGGGCTTTATGTAACTGGAGCCAAATTAGAATCTGGATGTGGGTGGCTTAATGTCCACGCCATTTCCCTGCTCCTTAACTGTTTGAAATGCCCCACCCATCCTTTGCTCTCTTGAAACGTTCTTATTCCAAATGAGGTTTTCTGAGCAGACTATCCATTGAGACAGGATGGGTAACCCATGCTGGTTACCCTGCCAAAGATGGTGCCCACTGCAACTGAATACACTAGAATCTGAGTTTATGATTCAGCCGCCCCCGAGTATGGCAAGTATAAATGACAGCCCCAACCTTGGCATCTCTGGCAAAGCTTTTAATCTAGTGGCTGAATCAAAAAAACCGAGGGTGAGCCGAAGGGGACCCATACTGGGCTCTTCACTATATGTTTCCTGTGACAGATCTGATGAGGCCCTTGAAGCATCCACAGACATCCCACTGGCATTTAACAAGCAGGGATGTGGGGACTTCCCTGGCAGTCCAGTGGTTGAGACTTTGTTTTTCAGTGCAGGGGAAGTGGGTCTAATCTCTGGCCAGGGAGCTGAGATCCCACATGCTGTGCAGCCAGAAAACCAAAACATGAAACAGAAGCAAAGACATGGGTGTGTGCTGTCACTTCAGTCGTGTCCGACTCTTTGCGACCCTATGGACCAAAGCCCGCCAGGCTCCTCTGTCCATGCGATTCTCCAGGCAAAAATACTGGAGTGGGTTGCCATGCCCTCCTCCAGGGAACTGCCTGACCCAGGGATCAAACCCTTGTCTCCTGCATTGGCAGGTGGGTTCTTTACCACAAGTGCCACCTGGGAAACCCCAGTGATGAAGAATCTGCCTGCAACTCAGGAGGCTCAAGAGACGTGGGTTTGATCCCTGGGTCAGGAAGATCCCATGGAGAAGGAAATGGCAACCCACTCCAGTATTCTTGCCTGGAAAATCCCATGGATGGAGGAGCCTGGAGGGCTCTACTGAGCGATTGAGCACATGTGAGCAGCATAGAGTGGAACCTGAGAGAGGCTCTGGGCTCCCTACATCGCGGTCCTCAGTGCGGGGCGGACAGTGTATCTGCTTCTCCTTCACCAGCCTGGGGGCAGGGTGGCCAGAAGCTGTATCACTTCCCAGCAGTCCTGAAGCCCTTGCCAGGTGGGGACTTTCAAGGCAGTCCCTTGGAGTCACATAATGCTGACATAAAAACATAGCAAACCATCTTAGGAGCACAGCAGCTGGGGGAGGAAGACAAGAAAAATTAAAGAATGCAATTTGAAAATATATATCAGACACACTAACAACTTAAAGATAGAAATTGGAGATAGATTCAAGGTTTAAATTTGAATATTTATTGGGAGGCTCTAATACTTTGGCCACCTGATGCAAAGAACTGACTCATTGGAAAAGACCCTGATGCTGGGAATGATTGAAGGCGGGAGGAGAAGGGGATGACAGGGGAAGAAATGGTTGGATGGCATCACTGACTCAATGGACATAAGTTTGAGTAAACTCCAGGAGTTGGTGATGGACAGGGAGGCCTGGCGTGCTGCAGTCCATGGGATTGCAAACAGTTGGACATGACTGAGTGAGTGAATTGAACTGGGAGGCTACTGGGAGAATGGCAGTCCACCCCAGGATTCTTGCCAAGAGAATCCCATGGACAGAGGAGCCTGGGGGGCTATGGTCCATACGGTTGCAGAGTCAGACACAACTGGAGCGACTGAGCATACACACACATAACTGGAACTTGAGCTTCAGCCCCTGACTTGAACCTAAGTCCCTCACTTGCATGGGTTGCGCCTAACTCCCCAGGAAAGACCCCTCTATTGTGCCCGTAAAGCAAAGTTATTTTATCCGCCAACAGTAAGACCACTGCCTCTTCTCTCCTAGAGCAATAAGCCTTCCCAATTTCCCAGGAGGGATTGAAGCTGAATCTGGCTTCTGTACCCAGACACTAAATTAAATCTTGGAGGCAGAGCTTTGTGTAAAGTAGAAAAGATGAGCTTTATTGCTTTGCTAGGCAAAGGGGACCACAGTGGGCTAACGCTCTCAAAACTGTGTGTCCTACCTGGAGTGGGTAGTGAGGAGTTTTATGGTAATGGTTCAAAGAGGGCATGATTAGCTGGTGGACATGCTTCTGACTGGTTGGTAGTGAGGTAAGTGGGAGGCAGCATCATCAACCTTCTGGTTCCAGTTAGTCTGGTGTCTCCGTGCTTATGGGTGTGCATGCATGCTCACTTGTGTCTGACTCTTTGTGACCCCATGGACTACAGCCCGCCAGGTTCCTCTGCCCATGGGATTTTCTAGGCAAGAATGCTGGAGTGGGTTGCCATTTCCTCCTCCAGGGGATCTTCCCAACCCAAGGATTGAACCCTTGTCTCCTGAATTGGCAGACAGATTCTTTACCACTGAGCCACCAGCATACCTTTAATTTCTCCCACGTGACTGGGGTTTCAGTATCTGCAAAACAGCTCAAAGATATAGTTATGAATATTCCGGGGAGAATCAGGACCTGTTCCAAGGCTGCACTATTGTTTCTTTCGACTGTTCCTCCCTTGTCTCCTCATCTCCTCCGTTTCCTTATTAGCGACTGTTGAACTTGGGGAAGGTCATGGAGGCTGAATGAAACCTATTTCCTGTAATCAGGAAATGAGGATCACAGAAAGGCTTTGTACCCAGGAGCCCCACAGGGTCCTTCATCTTGCGATCCGGACTGAGAGAGCTCCAGGGAGCTTGAACTTTCAGTGCTAAACTCAGCAAAGTTCCCGGCAAACTGGGACGAGTTGGTCAGTCTACTTTTCACTCTTCTTTTTCTTTCTATACCTTTCTTATCAGATGGCACTGGAAAACAACCAAATACTCAAGGGTTTATGAGATCTGGCAGAGGGGAGGCAGAGTAAGGTTAAGTTTCTTCAGTTTAGTCTTGGTGGGGTTCACGTCTGTGGTTTGTTTATTTTGTGTTAAGTTAGTGGTACCGGCCTGTAGGTAGGACCAGCCTCTAGAAGCTAGCACTGTCTACCACGCTGACCCACTCAGCATTCTCTCGCTAGACACAGGACCATGGCTTGCACCACGCTCTGATCACATCCTGCTGTGCCTGGCACCAGAAGAACAAGGGGAGTGGAGGAGAAACGAGATTTGGAATACATGGGGCCAGAACTCAGTGTGTGGAAACTTCTTCAAATAATCAATCGTTCAATATACAATTGATCGTGGAAGATGGGATTCTCATTGAAGTATCAAATGTAGTCAAAATGATAGTTCTCCCTTCCTAAGAACTAACAGGAGAATACAGTGTGTATGATTACAAAGGTACTATATTTTCTTTTTTATCATTGCTAGGATTGAATGAAATGCATTTTTCAGATTTCCTGTTTGAAATGACAACCACGTAGTGGTCCTAGAGTGAGTATTGATTGTGTCTGAACTCATGTGGTTTACACATCTCGACTGTCAATAAGAAAACAATTTTTGACCAGCTCTACTAAAGGGAAGACTCTTTATTCTCTCTGTAGAAAATATTATACAAATGCAGGTATATGGAGAGGTGATCACAAAATATGAAGCCAAAAAAATGTAAGAAAGTAAAAGGACTATAGAGAGAGGTTAAGCTGTCAGTTACTTAAAATATTGTCATTCTTCTGGATTTGGGGAATGTTTCAGGTATTTGTCAATGTATTAAAATTTTTATTCTGTTGTGACCTCTTTTCACGTTTTGAACAAATATTCAACTTTGTATTTAATCTTTCTGTTTGTATTTTTTTCTTAAAAAAGATCTTTTGACAGTTACAATTTTATGAAATCTATTCCTCAAACCTGGATCTTACCCTGATAAAAATATATAAAAACTCTTCAAGAACATATAGGAGTCTATGTGCACATTCACAGTGCTAGAATCTGTCTTGGGAAATAGAGAATCCTAAAAGCATTAAAAGAAAAGCAAGTTTCCTTCTATAAATATTAGGTAAAAATATTTGTAAGGTGAAAGATGATTTCAACATAGTCAATAGAAAAATAGTAGATTTGGAAAAATATGTTTGCAACCCAGATGACAGAGAGAGTGCTACCGTCTCAACTACACAAACAGATGTTGAAATTGATAAGAAGGAAATGCACAAACCAGTTGAAAAAAATGACAGAGGATATGAAGAAACAGAATTTGTTTCAAGCACATGTTTTAGACCAGAAATCACATTTCCACAATTAATACAGCTTTCCTATCATACAGCCCCCAATGTCTGATAACAATAAATTAGAAAATGATGACAGAATAACCAAAAGAGCCTACTTACCTGGAAATGTGAAACACACATCTAAATAGTTCATGAGTCAAAGGCTTTCTCATGGAAATTAAGCAATTATTTAAAATTGGCCAATAATGAAAAGACATTAAATGTTGTAGGAATCCACCTAAAGGTAGAATCTTTATTAGAAAAGACAGACAGAATGAATGAGCTAAGTGTCTACCTCAAGGAAAATTTTTAACAAAGATAATTTACCCAAAGAGATCAGAAAGAAGAAAAAAATTAGTACAAATTAGTAGGATAGAAAATAATTGTTCAAAAAATCAGAGGTGCTTGTTTACCTTGAATTGATGAATAAAATGGAAAATTCTGATGCAACTAAGCCAGAAAAGAAAGAAAAGGTACAATTAAACAGTATTAAGAACTAGGGAGGGTGCACAGTTAGATACAATGCAGATACTAGTAAGAGCCCACTATGAATGAATTTATACTAATTAATTAAAAGGTAAGATAAATGGATTACTTTTTAGAAATTATCTATTTCTTGTTATATTTATTCAATTTTCATGTTATATGTGTATATATATAAAATTTTTAAAATGTGGGTCAAGAAGAAATATAAACCAGAATTGACATTTAACCATTAAAATTTTTTAAAAATCAGTAAGTAAAAGTTTATCCCCCAAGTAATAAAAGCTTCTTCTGGATCAGATGTTTCTGCAAAAATCAAGAAATAAATTATCCGCATTTTATACATAATATTTCAGGGAGTTAGAGGAAAGCAAAAAGGTTCTACAATTCATGCTCTGAGGCTAGTGATAACTCTGACACCAAACTGAGAAAGAATAGCATAAAAAATTTTCCCTGCATTGGGAGCTTGGAGTCTTAGCCACAGGACCACCTCAGGCAGGTGCTATTAGTGAATGAAGAAAAATGGCCAAAAAACAAAAAAAAAAGGATTCAGTAGTGGTCTGGGCAAGATGATTTTGTGAAGATCTGTTACAGAACGAATTGTGAGAAAGCTGGCCCAATTGCACCAGATCTAATTTTTCAAGACATGTTGATAACTCAGATTTTGATGTGAATTCTGTACATTTTAAAATGATGACTTCGGTGTAATGAGGCCAACCCTCTGTTGTCCAAATTAGCACATAGTCCAGGTGGATCCAAAGGCCCACCATTTGGTACCTGCTGTAGGTGGAGCTGGACCGGGTAGCTGACTCATCATTGTCATCCAGATGCTGGTGCCCAGGTGAGCCGCCCAGGTGAACTGCCCAGGTGAGCCACTCCTTCATCAAAAGGCTGCCTGCTGAGTCTGTTTGTGAAAAGTACTCTTTCTGCAAGCCTTTTTAAAAAGTTGTTTTATTGTTTATTTATTTTGGACTGCCCGGGCTTTCTCTAGTTGCAGCAAGCTGTGGCTGCTCTGAGTGTGACGGCTCCTCATTACCTTGGCTTCTCTTGTTGCAGAGCAGGGCTCTAGGGTGCGTGGGCTCAAAAGCTGTGGCTTAGCTGCCCTTTAGCACGTGGAATCTTCCCAGACCGGGGATCGAACCTGTGTGCATTGCAGGCAGATTCTGTACCATCTGAGCCACCAGGGAAGCAGGATATGACTAGGGGTCAGAATACATAAAATACTCCGTTTAGAAATGGAGTGGTTTTACATTTGACCCCTCTCCCATCCTTTAATGTTTTGCATAATACCTTCACCACTCAATGCATTTTCGTGGCCTCTCAGGTGTTGAAATTCTCTGAAAGCATCCCTCTCCATCCTCAGTATAAATTAACATGTAAAATACTGGGTCTTTTTTTTTTTTTTTTTTAAAGAAAATCAGTATGGGCCACACATTCTAATCAATGAAAGAATCTATGAACAAAAAGCCATCCAGATACTAAGGGATTCACTTGCTTGGCTGTAGTCTTTCTAGACCAGCAGAACTTAAGTACCCAGGGCGATCACCTGCCAGGGGACCACTCTTAGCTTCATGCCTCATCCAGAGACCCGCAGGGGAATCCAGTGGAGAAGGGCTTAGATGGAAAGGCTGTGTGTGCTCAGTCATGTCTGACATTTTGAGACCCCATTACCAGGCTGCTCTGTTGGTGGAATTTTCTGGGCAGGAACACTGGAGTGGGTTGCCCTTTCCTACTCCAGGGATGTAGGTTGCTTTTTCCTACTCCAGGGGATCTTCCTGACCCAGGGATCGAACCTTGAGTCTCTGATGTTTACTGAGTTGGCAAGTGGGTTCTTTACCACTGGTGCCACCTGGGAAGCTCTGTAACTCAAATCCCAGACTCATTGTTCTTGAGTGGGGAAAAATTTGAGACGATTTTTTGCAATAAAAGGACATAGAACGGGTGAAACCATTCTGCCCGTGCAGAACAGACAGTATGAAAACTAAGGGAAGGTTTCCCAGAAATGCCTTACATTCAGCAGGTGTTTACAGAGTTCACTTAATTTCAATAAAATGCAATTGATTGGTTACAATTACTTTCTGGAGGCAGGTATTTGCCTAGCTCAAATAGCCCACATTCAAAAAAGAACAGAAAGCTGCCAGGAAATTTTTATCATCTCAAAATTGCCTTCTAAAACAAGGTCACGATAAAGATTCTAAGAATAAATGTTAAAATGAAGAAAATCTTTCAAAAGCAAAGTGTGAATACAAATAGGTGAAAGGAATTTTTGTACTTGGAATAAGACAGATTGCTTTTTGTAACTGGGCTTCTTGTGATTCAGTGTTTTTGGTTCAAGGTTAACTTAATAAAGTAGATATAAATTAAAATGTCCACAATACTTCTACACAGTTTAGATGACAGTGGTTAGAATTTAATTGAAGAATGTTTTTGTCTCCAATTTTTAGTGATGAGTCAAGTGAGAACCATATCAAAGTGGGCCTAAATAAGCAACAATAACTAAAATAGATGACCCACTGGACACACCCATTAGTAATGTTTTTTTTACCTAGTTAGTGTACCTCACATTTTTCTTTGTCTCCAGGATGAACTTTCAACATAAATGAACTTGTGAGTTTCTGAAGGGAAAATGAGTTCTTTTTCTCAAGAGGCAAGTTCATAGAATTGTCATTTATTTAGCAAAGGAAAGTGCTGGTGTCAGAGGCCAGGTCTGTTGGTCTCTGTCTTGAACTGTGTAAGCAAAAGCTCTGCTTCTTTGTCTGATGTCATTGTCCCCAAGAGCAGAGGTGCAGACTATTGTATGAGCTGGATGTGCGTGCATGTTAAGTAGCTTCAGCTGTCTGACTCTTAGATACCCCGTGGATTGCAGCCCACTGGGCTCCTCTGTCCACGGGATTCTCCAGGCAAGAATACTGGAGTGGGCAGCCACACCTTCCTCCAGGGTATCTTCCCAACCCAGGGATGGAACCTACGTCTCCTGTGGCTCCTGCATTGCAGGTGGATTCTTTACGCCTGAGCCACAGGTTAAGCCCCATGACCAGGATGAATCTGCAACAGAAAGAGAGGGGGGAAAATCTACATAGAGCTAACTATTCATTTTCTAAACTATTTTTATTGAGATTTTTATTCTGAAATTTAAAAATAGTAGAGAGTAAGAGGATTTTTAATGTGAATGTATGTCTGTACTTGACACAATTTGAATCTTCTTTTCATCCTCTAGGTTTTCTTTAAAAACATATTTTACTGAGAAAATCCAAAGTTTAGGGACAACTGACCTAAAAATATTCTTTTCATTCTTTGTTCTCTTTTCAAAACACTAGACCTGACCTCAGCTATGAATGAACTAAATTTTGCAGAAAGTCTCCCCCAAATTATTAGGATAAAAGATCAAATAATACATCAAAAAGTCCAGTTGTATCAGTGTATCAGAATTTTAAAAAGTTGACTTATACCCAGTGGCAGGCATGCTTTTCCACCATTTCTATTTTCAGGGCAAAATTGAAATTCTCAACTTAGCAGAAAAAGTTAAAGATCTGTGAAGACGTGGTGGGGAATTTGTCATTGCTCAAATCTGGTGCTCAGTCTTGGACTGAGTTTAGGATAATCTTGATGGAGTCATGTTTGCAGAGGGACAGAGAATAAGAAAAATGCGCCAAGGATTTATAGAGCTTGCTATAAAAAAAAAATCCATTATTTTGTAGCACTATTTTTCTTCTGCAATAGATGATTAGGGAAGGAAGAAAAGAAAAGCTTAAAATTGGTGTCAAGATCTTTAGTTTACCTACTGGGGATTCACTGGAAGATAAATATGTCTGTTTATAATGTATCACTTCTGATAAAGTAGAAAAGGAGGAAGGGAGAGAAAGTATCAAGCAAGCAGGGGTCTGTGAGAATTTTACCCCCAAGTCCTTACACTACATTTTGTCAAATAGCAATAGACTCCCAGTGAATTTTTACTGACTGAATTGGATACACACATGGAGTACAGTCCCTAACCAGTTCTGTGAGGTTGATGAGAGCATATCACTTTTTCCTGCTTGAGATTTACAGATAAAGGCATTTAAACAAATCTGTTTGCAAAATACTGGAAAGTATTTATCTTTGTCAAATCTGTGGGCTTGTGCTAAATTGCAATTATGAAACTAAACTAGTAGGCTGTTTCTTCTTATTCCTATGTAACACTACACACATTTTTTTTTTTAAAGAGAGGCTTCAAAAATTGTCCGTTGTTCTACCAAGCACTGTGTTGAATCAAGCAGTGCAATTTGAGACAAGATGGTAGCCATTCAAACTCATTTCTAATTGTCCCAGAATGCTCCCCGTCTCATTGTGAGATGGGGTGTTTAGGGCTTATCTCTTTGCTTTGCACATGTTAATGCTGCCTGCCTCGGGCAAGCCTGTGCATTCAGTATTGGTGAACCTCTAACAAGGAAGTTACAAGAGAAGAGGAATATATGGGACATACGTGTTTGCAGGCTTATTGGTCCTGGGTGCAGCGGCCCATCCATGTCCATGGCTTCCCAGGTGGCACAGTGATAAAGAATCCACCTGCCAATGCAGGAGACATGTGTTTGATCCCTGGGCCGGGAAGATCCCCTAGAGAAGGAAGTGGCAACCCACTCCAGTATTCTCGCCTAGGAGAGCCCATGGACGGAGGAGCCTGGTGGGCTGCAGTCCATGGAATCGCATGTTGTTCACTAAGTTGCGACTTAGCAGCAGAAAGATACGTCCCAACTCCCTGAAGTGTTCCAGCTCGTATCCCCCCAAAAGCACCAATAGGCAGGCCATCAGTTTATGACATTGTAGATGAAGCGAGAGCCTCCTTGACCTCTTCTTCCTCCTTCTCCTTTGTTAGAGAAGAAAGAAAAGGCTTTATTCAAGTATAAAGTGAACTAAAACAAAAACTATTATCTGCCTGACATTTTTGAATGATGAAGACTTTTTTTTTTCTGCCACACTTGGCTTAGTGGGTTAAGAATCTGCTTACAATGCAGGAGACACAGATGTGGGTTCGATCCCTGGGTCGGGAAGCTTTCCTGAAGGAGGAAATGGCAACCCACTCCAGTGATCAAACCCATGTCTTCTGCATTGGCAGGCACATTCTTTACCACTGAGCAACCAGGGAAGCCTCAGAAACTATAGTTTATAGTCTGTGCCATCGTTCTCCCTAAGCAAATTAAAATGCTATCAGCATCTTACAGAATGTGACATATATTACAGGCATTCGCCAAGATGGTTAGCATCCAGGGTCTTGAATATTGCCCTCCACCCCAGTGTTTCTTGATCAAGGACCTCTTTTTAATGCCAAATATTTCACATGATTAAGCTATTTCCTATGAAGAAGTTTATCACTTTCTAAGATAGTATACTTTTTAAGCTCTGAGATTGAAAAATATTTCATATAGTTCATATAGCCAGAGGAATTTCCTACAAGCAACAGATTCTATGACCCTTCCCCCACCTCCACACACAGACAAAGACACACACATGACTTTTTAAAAGTCTCCCAGGCTCCAAAATTGTAGTGCCAGAAAGGGATCTTACTGAATTCTTTTCAAATCTGTATTAAATATAACAGAAATTGTGAGAGTCAGCAGTTGATTTTTAAAGAGTTGGAAGAAAGCAGGAGCTATACTTAAGGAGCCTTACAATAAGAGATTTGCATTAGTTAGTCATGTCTGACTCTTTGCAGCCCCATAGGCTGTAACCCGCCAGCCTCTGTCCATGGAATTCTCCAGGCAAGAATACTGGCGTGGGTTGCCACCTCCTTCTCTACAAGGAGAGGTAGGGGAGAAATAAGATGCTATTGTGGTAAGAGTAGTGTTTTCCACTGAGGGTTATTGTGCTGATTTGGGTAGCTTCCTTTGTTATACTCCAAATTTTCTCTATGACAGGTAGTGATTTGGGATTAATTCAGGATTATTAATTCCATCACAATCTGGCTTCAAATTCCATCTCAGGCTTTTCCTCTCTTCTCTTCCTCCTGATTCCTAATCAGAGTTGTGCTAACAAGGCAGACACAATAGAACCCACTTGCTGTCATCACAACCATCATTCATAAGCAGGTGCCTCAAGCAATTAAGGTTCCAAGGGAAGACATTCTTAGAATACATTCTGAGCCAAGACATCTAAACAAGGGCTATGAGGTGTAGGGCTTTCTAGGGTCCATGCTGGTATTTTATGTTATGTCTCACCCACCTGTTCAGTTGTTCCCCATATTCCCAGGGGCACTGTTAGTGTCTTAAAGACTTCAGCTCTCATACTTTGTCTGGGTCACACTCACTGCCAACACATCTAAGTTCTCAGGGACTCCTGCGTCATTCTCTCTTGTCCCTGCTCTGCCAGGGAGTGAGAGCAAACCACTAAGTCCCTACTCTCCTGATGCTCCTTCTTCCTCCGTTTCCTTCGTATCCCTTCACTGTGTGTCCACCCTCAGCCCAAGGTCTCTGCATAAGGGAGTGATGAACGCAAAGCCATTCATTACAAAACCAATGGACCTTCAAATCTCAGTCTCACCCTTGAGTTCCTGCTGCAGAAGCTGAGACCGTCCATGGACTAGTCCCTACAAAAGAAATTGAGGATCTAATTTCTGGGAAGAGGGAAAGATAATGCACACTGCGGTACATTCCAGGTTTAAACAGACATAGAGAGTAGGGTGGCAGAGGATGAGATGGTTAGACAGCATCAGCTACTCCGTGGGCACGAACTTGAGCAAACTCTGGGAGATAGTGGAGGATGAGGAAGCCTGGCGTGCTGCAGTCCATGGGGTCCCAGAGGGTCAGCCACAACTTAGTGACGGAACAACAGGACAGTAGTTGACAGGGTAATGTGTGGGTATCAACTGGCTCAGTTCAAATCTTAGCTTTGCAGCCTACAAGTGGGGTGTGTGTGTGTGCTGTCATGCCTGACTCTTTCCTGCCTCGTGAACTGTAGCCTGTCAGGCTCCTCTGTCCAGGGAACTTTCCAGGTATGAACTACTGGAGCAGGTTGCCATATCCTCCTCCAGGAAATCCTCCTGACCCAGGGATCGAACCTGCATCTCTTGTGGTTCTTGCATCGGCAGGCATCTTCTTTGCTGCTGTGCCACCTGGGAAGCCCTACTAGTGGTTCTTTGTCCAACCTATAATGTATCTTACTCGCCCGTGCCTCAGCTTCTCCATCTGTAAAATAAGATTGGTAATGGTTCCTACTTCCTAGGATGCTTTTGAGGATTAATCACATTTTTTTTAATACACAGGAATTTTAACTAAGAGCAACAGATGTATAATGTGTTCAGCAATTATTAGCAGTTGTGATTCATCAGTTTTATTACCAGCTCAAATATTATGCTGCCACACGTATTTACCTTTCCTGCACACATCATTCCAAATATTAGAGTTGAAAGGTCAAATGTCATTTAGCAAATCTCAGCATGGACTTAGGTTCTCACCAACCTTTATAAGGAGGGCAAATAAATGTAGTATGGGTTAGGTGGGTAAGACGTGTAGTATCTTCATACAAGACTGGCAGAACAGTGTTACTGGCCTACCATCCTAGGCACAAACATCACTTCTTAGTCACAGCTGATCCTTTACATAGAACTACTGACTGCCTTGCAATCTAGAAACTCCAAAAGTTCAATGGCAGGCATGTTCTTTGGGGAATATTATTTATCCAAACAGCTATTTGAAATTTATAAAAAAATAGTAGTGGTGGGAGAAGAACTGAAAAAATTTAAGCAAGTTAAGGGCATGTCAGTATAAATTCAAGGAAGTACAATTTAGTGATTGAGTTAAATGCATACCTATGTCCACATATTAAACATTCACTCTTTGAAAATCTTTAGCCATCCATTCATCTGGAACCAAAGAATAGATTACAAAGAAGGAATTCATTGTAGAAAGATAGCTGGTCTGAATTATTGGCTTTTCCATTGTCAAAATTTAAATGAAGAACATTAAAACTGAAATGAATATTCAGAATATTGGAGCTAAAGGGCAGATTTTTATCAGGCCAGTAAGTCTACTAAGCTTAGTAGGATTATCTTGACACAGACATCAGGACTTGACAAACTCTAATTTGAAAAGATATATGCATCCCAGCATTCATAGCAGAACTATTTACCATAGTTAAGATATGGAAACAGCATAAACATCCACTGAGAGATGAACAGATAAATAAGATGTGCTACATACATTCAATGGAATAGTATATAGCCATCAAAACAGTGAAATAATGCCATTTACAGCAACGTGGATGGACCTAGGGATTATCATGCTAAGTGAACTAAGTCAGAAAGAGAAAGACAAATGCCAAAAGATATCACTTATATATGGAATTCAAGAAACAGAAACAGATTCATAGAGAACAGACTTGGGGTTGCCAAGGGGGAGGGATTAATTGGGAATCTGAGATTAGCAGACACAAACTATTGTATGTATACATAACTAAATCACTTTGCAGTACACCAGAAACTAACACAGTATTGTAAATTATACTTCAATAAAAAGATGACTTGGTTTGTAAGTAATGTGAGCATTATTCTTTGTAAGTTTAGGATCTACTCCATTTACCTCTAATGGCCTTTCATAACTCAGGTACTTTATTAAATAACTTAAATTAATACTAATTGTCTACTTTCTAAGATTGAAGAGTCAGCCCTTCTTACACCACAACTAGAGAGTCCATGCTCTTCAATGAAAGATCTTTGTGCTGCAACTAAGAATCAATGCAATCAAATAAATAAATATTAAAAAAAAGAAAAATCTACACTCAAAATTAATTCCTATAAAGTTGTAAATAAACTTATAAAATTTTAAGTTATAAATAAAATTTTAAAAAATTATAATCATATAATGCATTTCTTGAAATAAATCTTTCCTTTTTTTTGGTCCTCTGATTTTCTTGTCTTCCCCTTCTTCTCTTTCTCCCATGTCAGCCCACCATAACCTCCCCTGTTCCTGGGCTTCCAGGGAACACATGCTAACAAAACACATGCCCCTCTATGACATTCCTCAGTGTAATGTATAAATACGTGTACTCACATTCACATATTTTAAAAATTGTATCCACATATCTTTATTCCCATTTAATGCCTCAAAACAAGCCCTCAAGGTCAAGTGGCATAGGTATATTCTTTTTAAAGGCTGCATACTAGTTCATCTCCTGGATATACCTTAATTTATTCAGTCATGGGCTTATTAATTGAAACATATTTACTCTGTTTTAAAACTTTTGCTCCTATAGACAGTGGTACTATAAGAATCTTAGTGCACATACCATAAACAATGCAAAAAGAGAGTAATTTATTTTCCCATTTTACAAATGATGGAACTATAGCTAGGAAAAGTATAAATGGTCACACTATCCATCTTGTTTTTCTCTAATCTCATCTTTCACTAAACCATGTGACACTCTTTTTTTCTTATTCTAACTTCTTAAAAATTATAGGTCATTAAATGCAAACACATGTGACTCCAAGTCACCTAAGAGATCAAGTACCTGGCAGTTAAATAGAACTTTGAAATTTAAGAAGAAAAGATGATTTTACATTTATTTTTATAAACGAGTCTCAAAGTACCATGGTTTATTACAGATTTAGGTTTATTACACATTTAGGTTTTGAGGAGGAAGTATGGCAAAGTAGGATTTTAAAGAAACATTTTTCAACACAGGATACTTTAAATTGCCAGATAAAACATACTGCGCATTGCACATTTCTGGTTTGGGGACAGATGGATGATTTTGAATGGGACTAAACCTCCCACTGACAACTTCACATAAAACAGCTCTTGGAGCTCATAGAAAGAAAATAGCTGAAGCAGGACCAGCATGACTTTGGTCTCTGGGAAGAGAGATGCACACAGGAGACTCCACGTTTACCCTGGCTTTTCCCATTAAGGCATTTTTTCCAGTTTTCTTTGGAGGAAAACAGAAGCAAAGCAGGAAGTGGTTGTCTGACTAAAGGAAAGATATGAAGTCAGGATTCCAAGCTGACACACCAGCTGAGATCTGCAAGGCAAACTCCTGGAAAACGGAAAAGTACAGAGAAACTGCCCCAAGTCCTAACTCTTATCAAGTCATCAGCAATTCTTAAATTAAACATGGCAGATCACATGGTTAGGATTAGGCATTAATGATATATTGATTATATCGTTAATATAATCTCCCTCCTCCAAAAAAAAGCCTTTATTTTCTGAATTTTCCAAAAGAAAAATATCACTTAGTACATATGTATCTAGCAATAAAGCAAGTGGATTACAAATAGCAAGTAATGTGATTTCCTTAACTAATTTGAGATATGAGTTTTTCAAATTATAATAACAAATCAAAGAAGTATTATTGAAAAAAATTATTAGAAAATTCCATGAAGAGAGAACAGCTAGTAATATGGAACATGAAAATAATTGTTTACTTCATTTATATTTTTAAAAGGTGTAAGCACAAAATCAGTCTCAGCAAAGATGCTATTAACCTAATAACAAGTAAGTTTTCATTTTAAAAATCAAGCTCAAAGTTTCCAAAATAATCTAAGGGTTTAAGCTGATTTTAAACAATCAGAAGAAATGGATAAAATTATATGAGAGAATGTCTAAGGGAATTAGTAATTGGGATGTTGGAGAAAAACAGTTTAATAAGGTACACTAAGTGTTCTGTACTTAGTAAACTGATGCTTCACATTTTTCTTTTTTCATGAGAAAGGTTTTTTTTGTTTGTTTGAGTTGGCCGTAGCAGTTAGAAAGTTTCCTTATCAGAATATAAGGTGAGGACTTCCCTGGTGGTCCAGTGGGTAAGACTCTCTCTTGCAATTCAGGGGGTGTGGGTTCGATCCCTGGTTGGGGAACTAAGATCCCACATGCCCTGGAACAGTGAAGCCTGTGTGTCTAAATTAGAGAATCCATTCCCCACAGAGAAAGATCCCACATGAGGCAATGAAGGTTCCAAATGTTATAACTAAGACCTGATGCAGTCAAATAAATATGTGAAAGTGAAAGTCTCTCAATTGTGTCCAACTCTTTGTGACCCCATGACTATACAGTCCATGGAATTCTCCAGGCCAGAACACTGGAGTGGGTAGTCTTTCCCTTCTCCAGGAGATCTTCCCAACCCAGGGGTCAAACTCAGGTCACCCGCATTGCAGGTGGATTCTTTACCAGCTGAGCCACAAGGGAAGCCCAGGAATATTGGAGTGGGGAGCCTATCCCTTCTCCAGCGGATCTTCCTGACCCAGGAATGAAACAGGGGTCTCCTGCATTGCAGGTGGATTCTTTACCAACTGAGCTATGGGGGAAGCCCAAATAAATACATAATAAATATTTAAAAAGGAAGATGCCCCTAGCAGGGATTTGGAGTGCTGGTGATATTTCAGAATCTGCATTGTCAAGTGCTGGCAAAAAATGAGTTGTGGTGAAAGTGTTGATGAGAAGGCAGAGCAACAGGAGCTCAAAAGTGCTGCTGGTAGAAATGCTAAACGGTATTGCCACCCTGGAATATCACTGACAATGGATTGGAGGTAGGGCGTAGCAAGTCTGAATACAGCGGGGCATAGTGAGAGAGAATTCTCTGGGATATTAGAATTGTTCTGCATCTTCTATCTAGCACAGACTGATACATACTGGTCTATATGTGTGTAAAAACACATGTGGTTCTGTGTGTGTAAATACAGTACAAATGTAATTTTTTTTAATGGAAGAAATAAAAGTGAACAAAACAAAAATGTGTGGTATAAATGGAAGATTATACTTTGACTTGCCGATCAGAAGGTGATCTGAGCAGAAGGGTTTCCAGTGAGATTGGTCAGAGTGGCAAGGATGAGTTGATTTCGTAGGGCATCCAGTAAGTTCAGGTTAAGAAGAATGAAAGTAGAGGGGCATGTCCTTTTAGAAATGCGTGGTACTTCTATCCTGTGTGTGTGTGTTCAGTTGCTCATTTGTGTCTGACTCTTCATGGCCCCATGGACTATAGCCTGCCAGGCTCCTGTGCCCATGAAATTTTCCACGCAAATACTGGGGTGAGTTACCATGCCCTCCTCCAGGGATCTCCCATCTCAGGGACTGAACCCAGGTCTCTTGTGTCTCCTGCATTGGCAGGTGGATTCTTTCCACTTGTGGCTCAAGGGGTAAAGAATCTGCCTGCAATGCAGGAGCTGCAGGAAACACAGGTTTGATCCTGGGTCGGGAAGATCCCCTGGGGAAGGGAATAGAAACCCACTCTAGCATTCTTGCCTGGAGAATCCCATGGACAGAGGAGCCTGGTGGGCTACAGTCCATGGGGTCATAAAGAGTCAGACACGACTGAAGCAACTTAGCATGCAAGCACGATGGGAAATAGGTAAATGTCCCTGTGATAAGGAGGAGATGGTCCCAGCATGGGACTTGAGTAAATCAATGCAGACATTCGCTTTGGTCAAGGCATCTAGGGAAGTTCATCCTGACCACAGTGCATTGCGTATCCTAAGTGTGCACTCCAGGATGGGACTCTAAGACTCTACTGGGTTGGGTGTCAATAAGCTGTACTCTTCAGAAGTGCATTCTTAGGTGGTCTCCCCAGGTCCCATAACCCCCATTTCCACAGAACTATTTTGGATATTTGGAGGTCCTGTGCCCTAAGTGTTGCAGAGGCTGAGACTGTTCCTGGAGCATCTCTGTCTGCTATCTGAACGGTAGCTGAGTATGTTCCAGGGTTTTCTAAAGGATCCTAAGCAATAGATTGAAATTAAACAGAAATTGAGTTATGTCAGCCTTTCCAAGATCATGAAATTTCCAAGATCATCTGATCTCTTCCAGGCAGAGAATGGTCTCTGGATTAGTTGTTTCCCTAGATTCATGGTTCTATACTCCACTTCTTTTCTAGGAGACCACTTGGATATGAATAGGGCAGGCGACATGCAGACTGGAATATGGAGCAAGGGGGAGAGAAATAGAGATTGTATCTTTCAGAGGCTGGAGATGTCATAGGTCAACAACATCTTCAATCAAAGGGCTAGAAGTCAAAAACTTCAGTACTGAAACCAACCAAGTCTGAGAAGCAGTGGAAGAATGGATATGGGAGCATACTCCTGTTTTATTTTACAGGTAAAATTTCAGTTCTAAGATTGGGTCCTTATACAGCCTTTCAGCTTGGGGAAAGCAAGTCATTTAAAGGTTTGGGGACCAGACAGATGGACACAAGCTGGAGTTTAAGATCTCATCCCAGGGGGCTCCTTTAAGTTGGGGACCACATGTATCTCTATAGATTGTGATGGGCACAATTCCAATGGCATCGTTCATAAGAACAACCCCCTAGGAGTGTTGTGATCAGTTGTGGATTACTCCAGCATCTCTTAGAAGCTGGGTTTCAAGAACATAGGAAGACAGATGTTAAATGTCTTTAGTGATGGCAGGAAATACGGAGAGAGAAGGAGAGTTGGAAGGAGAGGGAAAGAGAAGAAAGAAAGAGAAGAAAGAGGAGAAAAAAGAACACTTGAGTAATAGTTACAGTGGCCACAGAGTTTATTGTCAAAACTGGGACAGCTTTGAAAGGAAAAGGCACACTCTCCTAACTGCACAAGGACAGCATTTAAAACAAGGCTATTTGGGGCAAGCTGTAATTGTCCATTCACTCCAGAAATAGGGCAAACTTCTCTTGACTGCTTGCGACCCAGAAGTTATTCTTTTTGCTCCTTCTCACCACAGATGGCTGTAATATGTCACCCAAAGAGTCAACAGAGGGCATCTGGGAAGCCTGGCAGGCACTCGGCCAGGATATACAGCTCCGGTCCTTCCCGCATTGCCCACGTTCAAGGCAGAGCCATTCGTCCTCATCCCTTGCAGTACATCTTGCAGATCCTCCACCATCCCCTTGCTGCTGGGATGAGCTGACATCCAGCAAGGCGCCTCAGAGTCCGATGCCTAGGGAATGTTTTCTTAACTGTCTTGAATAGGCCTGACTGCAGATGGACTCTTTTCCATCCCTGGGATAACTGACATCTTCATGAAGCTTTGGTGATATTTTGCCTTTTCTCCTCTTTTCTGATGTGATGATGACTAGGATGGATTTTTAACTGGCGAAAAGCCTGGTGAGCTTTTCCATGGGGTTGCAAAGAGTTGGACATGAGTTGAGCAACTGACACCCTCTTCCATGTACAGTATGGTACTAGATACACGCCAACTGACTGGCACATCACAGGACTACTGTGTTGAAGGTTACTTTCATCTGATACGCTATCAGCCTCAGCATGCAGGAGACTTAAGGCGGCTGCTTATCTGCAGGTGAGAGCCACTGAAATCATGTGTGAGGTCTTGAAAACGCGAGGACCATGGCCCTCCAAGGTGAGTGTGCATCCGAATTGCTGGAAGGGCTTGTTAAAACATGGTTTGCTGAGCTCTGCGCCCAGAGTTCCTGATTCAACAGATCTGAAGAGGGGCTTAAGGTGCATTTCTAGAAAGTTCTTAGGTGATACAGTTGCACTATTCTAGAGACCACACTTTGGGAACCATTGTCTTAAAATGACTGATTCAATAATGATGCAACCTCCCCACCACAATTATTGTGATTTCTTCCCTCATTTGAAAGCGTTAGTAGTTGTCTTTATTTTCTGAGATAGCAAACTAGATGACAAACCTATCGTTACCAAAAGTGAGGTCTGGCTGCTCACCGCTCAGAATCTAATAAAGAAGCAAGGTTGGTGGAAAGGAAAGTTTGGTTTATTTTGGAGATTAGCAACTGGGATGGCGTGGGGGGTGGGGAGAAATGGACTCCTGTTGAAAGGCCGGTTCCCCCCACCCCCACCAACCATCACTGAGCTTTCATAGGCTGAGGGAGGGGACTTTGTGCAGAAACAGCTGCTCTGACAGCTATCTTGAAATCTCATGTGGCTATCTGATCTGTTTTTTTTAATTAATTTATTGAGGATAATTACTTTACAATGTTGTGATGGGTTTTGCCACACATCAACATGAACTTGATTGTTTCAAGTACAGTTAGTCTTCAGCTCTGTGGTCGGTTTGTTCCATTTCTTTGAGGCCAGTTCTTGGAATTGTGGCAGCTTATGTCACGGCTACAGTCTGGTCATCATGTATTTAACTCCTTCCACCTGGTGGGCTTAAGTGTCTTCTAAACAGATCAAAGGATACAGCTCAGACTATTATCTATAGCCTTTGAAGAGAAGTGAGAGGTCCTTGAATTTGTTTAATGGCCAAACTGTTGTTATTTGGTCCTGCTTGTTTTCCTTTGCATCTGCATTTTCTCACCTCTCCGATTAAACATATTCTTTGACTAAGGTTTTTCTGCAGACAAAAGGAAGACTGAAGACATGAGGGAAAGGACCATGCCATCCTGCTCTTTTTCATTGTCATTTAGCTCGGCACCAACTTAGTAATGGTAGGAGCATTCCTCAAATTCTTAACCTCATGAGAGAAATAAACAATTGAATGGACCCACTCAAATAAATTATAATATTTATTGAGAACTTACAATGAGCCAGGCACTGTGGTATGAACCTAAAAAGGAGCCAGACACTGTTTTGTCTTAGGGAAATGTACAGTGTGAAGACCATACCTTAGGGTTCCAACTGAGAGTTACACTAGTAAATGCCTCATATGATGGGCTGGGATTCACATGAACTACAGAAGAAAACCAAGAAATGGTCAATTATCAAGAGGCTGATGAGCCTAAGAAAATTTGATACTGTCTCAGTATGACATGGTAGAAAAGGGGAAAGATTATAGAATAGAAACTGAAGTTCTAATCAGTTGCATTATCATCTGTTTGTAGAAAGAATGCTTGGACAGAATGAAAATGGCCAGCACAAATACAGAAGTACCATGCCACTGATTCCCTAACTCTGCCCTTAGACTTCATCTTCTTTGCCTTTGACAGACAAAACCTTTTGATGGAGGTGGATCAATTTGAGCAGCAAGGCTGAGGCTGAGTTTTAAGCCCACTTTTTCACTTTCCTCTTTCACCGTCATCAAGAGGCTCTTTAGTTCCTCTTCACTTTCTGTCATAAGGATGGCACAATCTGCATATCTGTTATTGATGTTTCTCTCTGCAATCTTGATTCCAGCTTGAGCTTCATACAGCTTGACTTTTCGCATGATGTACTCTGCATTTAAGTTAAATTAGCAGGGTGACAATATACAGCCTTGATGTACTCCTTTCCCAATTTTGAACCAGTTCATTGTTCCATATCCAGTCCTGACTGTTGTTTCTTGACCTACATACAGGTTTCTCAGGAGGCAGGTAAGGTGATTGATTTGGTATTACCATCTCTTCAAGAATTTTCCAGTTTGTTGATTCACACAACCAAAGTCTTTAGCAGAGTCAGTGCAGCAGAAGTAGATGTTTTTCTGGAATTCTCTTGCTTTTTGTATAACCCAGTGGATGTTGACGATTTGATCTCTGATTCTTCTGCCTTTTCTAAATCCAGCTTGTACACCTGGAAATTCTCAATTCTCATAAAATTGAAGCCTAGCCTGAAGGATTTTGAGCATTACTTTGCTAGCATGTGAAATGAGGCAATTGTGTGGTAGCTTAAATATTCTTTGGCATTGCCATTCTTTGGGATTGGAATGAAAACTGATCTTTTCCAGTCCTGTGGCCACTGCTGAGTTTTCCAAATTTGCTGGCATGTTGAGTGCAACACTTTCACAGCATCATCTTTCAGGATTTGAACTAACCAGGAAATCAAAAGACACTTACTCCTTGGAATAAAAGCCATGACAAATCTAGACAGCATAATAAAAAGCAGAGATATTGCTTTGATGACAAAGGTTCATAGAGTCAAAGCTATGGTTTTTCCAGTAGTCATGTATGGATGTGAGAGTTGGACCATAAAGAAACCTAAGTGTTGAAGAATTGATGCTTTTGAACTGTGGTGTTGGAGAAGACTTTTGAGAATCCCTTGGAAAACAAGGAGGTAAAACCAGTCAATCCTAAAGAAATCAACCCTGAATATTCATTGAAAGGACTGATGCTGAATCTGAAGCCCCAATAATTTGGCCACCTGATGTGATGAGCCAACTCATTGAAAAAGGCCCTGATGCTGGGAAAGATTGAGGGCAGGAGGAGAAGGTGGGGGAAGAAGATAAAATGGTTGGGTGACATCATCAACTCAGTGGACATGAGTTTGAGCCAACTCTAGGAGACAGCGAAGGATAGGGAGGCCTGGCCTGTTGTAGTCCATGGGGTTGCAAAAAGTTGGACATGACTGATCGACTGAACAACACCAACAAGAAGGGTGATGCTAGTAATTACTTTTGTTCATATAACTAACACCTTCCATCCCTCCCCTTAATTCTTGTAGACATCTTACTATTACTGATATCTGAGCATGCCAGATATTAGCTATCATAAATTAGTAAGTTTCCATTCTGTGTACTATTAAAATTTTGATGAAATTAATATAAGCAAGCCTCCCTAAAGACCGTATGGCCTGGAACACTTAGAAAATTGAGTTCCCAGGCCTGTGACCCTGAGGAAAAGTTTCTAGAATGTGTGGATCTAGCTGAGTGTGCAGGAGTGGGAGGTGAACTTGGGAAGTGCTTGGCAGTCAGCCTGAAAACTGATAACACCCCAGCTCTGTCTCATGCTTCTTTGAAAATGAAACCCTGTTCATAAATAGAAAGAAGACACAGACACAAATAGTGATAAGGATTGTAATGGATGTTTACAAGTAAGTGATACAGGGACTCAACAAAGAAAATTCGATTGGTTCTGAGTGTCTCCAAAGACTTAATGTAGAAATTGATATTTGAGATGTACCCAGCTGGATGCAACAATTCTCTATAGGCAAAGATAGAGGGAGTGAGGTTCCAGACAGAAGGGATATTTCAGTTCAGTTCAGCTCAGTTCAGTCGCTCAGTCATGTCCGACTCTTTGTGACCCCATGGACTGCAGCATGCCAGGCCTCCCTGTCCATCATCAACTTCCGGAGTTTACTCAAACTCATGTCCATTGAGTTGGTGATGCCATCCAACCATCTCATCCTCTGTCTTCCCCTTCACCTCCCACCTTCAATTTTTCCTAGCATCAGGGTCTTTTGCAATGAGTCAGTTCTTCACATCAGGTGGCTAAAGTTTTGGAGTTTCAGCTTCAGCATCAGTCCTTCCAGTGAATATTCAGGACTGATTTCCTTTAGGATGGACTGGTTGGATCATCTTACAAGCAAGGTGATAATATACAGCCCTGACGTACTCCTTTTCCAATTTGGAAGCTGTGAGTTGTTTCATGTCCAGTTCTAACTGTTGCTTCTTGACCTGTATACAGATTTCTCAGGAGGCAGGTAAGGTGGTTTGGTATTCCCATATCTAAGAATTTTCCACAATTTGTTGTGATCTACACAGTCAAAGGCTTTGGCATAGTCAATAAAGCAGAGGCAGATGTTTTTCTGGAATTCTCTTGCTTTTTTGATGATCCAACGGCTGTTGGCAATTTGATCTCTGGTTCCTCTGCCTTTTCTAAAACCAGCTTGAACATCTGGAAGTTCATGATTCACATACTGTTGAAGCCTGGCTTGGAGAATTTTGAGCATAACTTTGCTAGCGTGTGAGATGAGTACAATTGTGTGGTAGTTTGAGCATTCTTTGGGACTGTCTTTCTTTGGGATTGGAATGAAAACTGATCTTTTCCAGTCCTGTGGCCACTGCTGAGTTTTCCAAATTTGTTGGCATATTGAGTGCAGCACTTTACAGCATCATCTTTTAGGATTTGAAGTAGCTCAACTGGAATTCCATCACATCCACTAGCTTTGTTTGTAGTGATGCTTCCTAAACCCCACTTTACTTTGCATTCTAGGATGTCTTGCTCTGGGTGAGTGATCAAACCATTGTGATTATCTAGGTCATGAAGGTCTTTTTTGTATTGTTCTTCTGTGTATTGTTGCCACCTCATCTTAATATCTTCTGCTTCTGTTAGATCCATACCATTTCTGTCCTTTATTGTGCCCATCTTTGTATGAAATGTTCCCTTGGTATCTCTAATTTTCTTGAAGAGATCGCTAGTCTTTCCCATTCTATTGTTTTCCTCTATTTCTTTGCACTGATCACTGAGGAAGGCTTTCTTATCTCTCCTTGCTATTCTTTGGAACTCTGCATTCAAATGGGAATATCTTTCCTTTTCTCCTTTGCCTTTTGATTCTCTTGTTTTCTCAGCTATTTGTAAGGCCTTCTCAGACAACTGTTTTGACTTTTGCATTTCTTTTCTTGGGGATCAATGCTTGATCAATGCTTCCTGTGCAATGTCATGAACCTCTATCCATAGTTCTTCAGGCCTGTCTATCAGATCTAATCCGTTGAATCTGTTTGTCACTTCCACTGTATAATCCTAAGGGATTTGACTTAGGTCATACCTGAATGGTCTAATGGTTTTCCCTGCTTTCTTTAATTTAAGTCTGAATTTGGCAATAAGGAGTTCATGATCTGAGCCACAGTGAGCTCCCAGTCTTGTTTTTGCTGACTGTATAGAGCTTCTCTATCTTTGGCTGCAAAGAATATAATCAATCTGATTTCAGTATTGACCATCTAGTGATGCCCATGTGTAGAGTTTTCTCTTGTGTTGTTGGAGGAGGGGATTTGCTATGACTAGTGCGTTCTCTTGGCAAAACTCTGTTAGCCTTTGCCCTGCTTCATTTTGTACTCCAAAGTCAAATTTGCCTGTTACTCCAGGTATCTCTTGACTGCCTACTTCTGCATTCCAGTCCCTTATAATGAAATTTTGGGGTGTTAGTTCTAGAAAGTCTTGTAGGTCTTCATAGAACTGTAACTTCAGCTTCTTCAGCATTACTGGTTGGGGCATAGACTTGGATTACTGTGATATTGAATGCTTTGCCTTGGAAACAAACAGAGATCATTCTGTCATTTTTGAGATTGCATCCAAGTACTGCATTTTGGACTCTTTTGTTGACTATGAGGGCTACTGTATTTCTTCTAAGGGATTCTTGCCCACATTAGTGGATATAATGATCACCTGAGTTAAAGTCATCCATTCCAGTCCATTTTAGTTCACTCTTGCCATTTCCTATTTGACCGCTTCTAATTTGCCTTGATTCATGAACCTAACATTCTAGGTTCTTGTGCAATATTCCTTTTAATAGCATCAGACTTTACTTCTATCACCAGTCACATCCACAACTGGGTGTTGTTCTTGCTTTGGCTCCATCTCTTCATTCTTTCTGGAGTTATTTCTCCACTGATCTCAAGTAGCATATTGGGTACCTACTGACCTGTGGAGTTCATTTTTCAGTGTCATTTCTTTTTGCCTTTTCATACTGTTTATGGGGTTCTCAAGGCAAGATTACTGAAGTCGTTTGCCATTCCCTTCTCCAGTGGACCACATTTTGTCAGAACTCTCCACCATGACCCATCTACCTTGGGTGGTCCTACACGGCATGGCTCATAGTTTCATTGAGTTAGACAAGGCTGTGGTCCATGTGATCAGTTTGATTAGTTTTCTGTGATTGTAGTTTTCATTCTATCTGCCTTCTGATGGATAAGGATAAGAAGCTTATGGAAGATTCCTGATGGGAGAGACTGACTGAGGGGGGAACTGAGTCTTGTTCTGATGGGTGGGGCCATGCCCAGTAAATTTTTAATCCAATTTTCTGTTGATAGGCTAGGCTGTGTTCCCTCCCTGTTGTTTGACCTGAGTAATGAAGGTAATTGCAACCTCATTCAAAAGGTTCAGTGCAGCCCTGGACCCATGCCTCCACCAGAGACTCCTGGACACTCATGGGCAAGTCTGGGTCAGTCTCCTTTGGGGTCACTGCTCCTTTCTCCTGGGTCCTGGTGCACACAAGGTTTTGTTTGTGCCCTCCAAGAGTCTGTTTCGCCAGTCCTGTGTATATTCTGGTGGCTCTATGGTGGGGTTAATGGAGACCTCCTCCAAGAGGGCTTATGCCATACCCAGGTCTGCTGCACCCAGAGCCCCTGGCCCTGAGGCAGGCCACTGCTGACCCATACCTCCACAGGAGATGCTCAGACACTCAAAGGCAGGTCTGGCTCCATCTCTTTGGGTTCTCCTGGTGGCCACAAGGTTATGTCTGAGCCCTGCGAGCATCTCTGGTGGGTATGGGGTTTGATTCTCAACATGAGTTTGCCCCTCCTACTATCTTGTTGGGGCTTCTCCTTTGCTCTTGGATGGGTTGGGTTCTGATAATTCCTTTTGCAGGAAAAAATATTGTTGTTAGGTTAAATGGTTGTTTAGTTGATTAATCCTATGTTCTGGAAGAGCTGGGAAGCTTTCTGCTGGAGGACTAGAGCTTTATCATGAATGATGTCATGAGGTCTTTGAATGCATGTGTTTTTCCTTGGTCACTTCTTGAAGCAATGTGGCTTGGGGTGAAGCAGAGAAGGGCAATCTACCAAGAAACTAAGAACTATATAGTAGTCAACCGACCCATTAAGGAAATGGTAGAAATGCCTAGAAAGGAAATATAATAGGGAAGATTTTACTTAGTGAAAGAGACAGATATGAGCTCCTTGTTGTATTTTCAAGTATGGGACACCAGATATGGTGACAAGTTGGTTGGTGTCAGTTAGCAGAAAAGACTAAATCATTCACTGAGTTCCTCTAGCTTCATTCTCCAGAGATGTGAAGATCTCAGCTTGAACCTGTTTCAAGAAAAAGAAAGACTTGAAGAGTAGGATTTATTGGACAAACAACTCTCAAACTGGCTGAAACTCTTGAATTCTTAAAAGATCTAGGGAGGGATGATTTGAGAGAATAGCATTGAAACATGTACATTATTACCATACGTAAAATAGGTGACCAGTGCAAGTTCGATGCATGAAGCAGGGCTCTCAAATCCGGTGCCCTGGGACAACCCAGAGGGATGGGGGGACACATGTGCACCCGTGGCTGATTCATGTCAATGTATGTCAGAATCCATCACAATATTGTAAAGTAATTATCCTCCAATTTAGCTAATTAATTAAAAAAAGAGATCTTCTTAACTTTTCTTTTGGTTTCTTCCATCATCTTTAGTTGACATCTTATTATAACCTGTAATGGAAGAGAACCTGAAAAAATTATATATGTATATGACTAAATCACTTTGTTGTACAGTTGAAACTAACACAATATTATAAATCAAGTATACATCAATTTAAAAAATAATCTCCATGACTTTAGCCATCGTTTGTTCTTCTTTCATTGCTCAGGAGTGTCCGACTTTTTTGTAACCCCATGGTTTGTAGCCCACCAGGCTCCTCTGTCCATGGGATTTCCCAAGCAAGAATATTGGAGTGGGTTGCCATTTCCTCCTCCAGAGGATCTTCCTGACCCAGGGATTGAACTGGCATCTCCTCCATCGCCTGCATTGGAGGTGAATTCTTTACCACTGAGCCACCTGGGAAGTCCTGGCCTTCATTTATTCACCTGCAGAGTGCAGGTCTGGAGCAAAATGCTTCCTTAGCTCCCGGTCAGCTCCAGAAGATTCCAGACCTATAACTGATAAAGCCTCATGGGCAGTCAGTACCACCCCCGCTGTCTTCCTTCTCCCTGAGATAATAACACCTCTAAGCCAGATCACCCTACTTAATTCAACAACTCTTTGAGGTGGGTGCTATTACGATCCTGTCTATAATGTGAGGAAACTAAGGCACAGCAGCTTAAGAAAATCACCCACATACACAAAACTAATAAAAGATAAAGCCAGGTTTTGAACCCGAAGAGTCTGTGTTTCAGAGTGTATATCCTCTTTCCTCAAAGCTAATATTTCTCTCTGAACTTGGCATCAGCTCACGTCCCTTTATTTTCTTCTTTGGGGAAGTGGTACCTTCATTATTCAGGTGCTCAGCTGTATTGGGAAGGGGTGGGGAGAAATAACTCATGGAATTACCTTGGTTTCCTCCCTCTGCCTAACCGTCCACCTCCAACCACTCACACTCCTCCTTGTCCATCTTGGGGATGTCCGTCTCTTCCCCTCCTTCCAACCCCACTGTCGGGCCCATCACCGTAGGCTGACCTCTCCCTCAGCATTTCTGCCTACTCTCTTTCCTCCTGCAGTCAGCTTGTCTAATCTGCAGTCACCCTCTTCCCATATACTCTTTCCACAAGCCAGATTCTCTCTCTGTGCAAGTCCTCTGTGGCTCCCTGTAACTCATCTACATGATTAAATGTCTATTTGTTTGCAGGATTTCCAGGGGTTTTTTGTTTTTGTTTTTGATGTAGGTCTTGACTACTTGGGCAGTTTCCAATTCTTGGTGGTGGTTTAGTTGCTCAGTCATGTCTGACTCTTGCAACCCCATGGAATGTAGCCCTCCAGGCTCCTCTGTCCGTAGGATTTTCCAGGCAAGAAGACTGGAGTGAGTTGACCCTTCTCCAGGGGATCTTCCTAACCCAGGGATCGAACCCAGGTCTCCTGCATCACAGGCAGATTCTTTTCTGACCAAGCTACCAGGGAAGTCCCCCCGATTAATAACATCATGGCTCAGGAATAAATGTGTCCTTATACATTCTCAGCGATAATGTGTGTCTGCGAACCTCTGCCCTCTGTGCATGCATTTTATTTACCTAGAATGATATTTGATTTCATTCTCACAGGTCTCCTGGCACCTGCCTGGATCTTTATATACCTCCCTGGAAAGCCAGTCTCTCCTCATTGGAGAAAACTTATGGGGAATCCCTATTCTTTCTTTCTGCTATATTTTGGGTATTCTTGCAGGAACTAGATTGCTTCATTTATTCCAACTGCATGCGTGTAGTTCACCATTTAATAGTGTGCATCCTGAAACAGAGGGTTCTTTACTTTGAAATCAAACCGAACTCAGCACACTGCACCTAAACATGCAAGACCACTGGAATGGATGCATGACTGCCACTGGCTGACTCGTCCCCCAGGGGTTCATGAGTCAGGGTCACCTAGGCGCTCTCATAAATACAGTTTCCAAGTATTTCTGAGTTAGGACCCAAGACCCAGATTTCTAATAAGCTCCCCTGTTGTTTTTTAAGCATCCAGAAGAAAATGTTTCTCAGATTCATGAATGTCTTCTCTTATTCTCAAAGAAATCTGGTGCCCCGCTTCCTAGGTAAAAATTTGCATGTTTCTAGCACCAAGATTCCATGACATCACAGATATTAAACTGGCCATGCGACAACTATCTACAGATAATTAGGCACTGTGAGCAGTCACACACCCGCAATTTGAAGGATCGTTCATTTGTATTCTGGCCCTGAGAACTCTTTTTATGTGTCCTGACATCTCAGGATAGCCCAGCAGATGGCAACATTACCTAGGGAAATGATGTTGGGCCATTTCATGGAGGCAGCCGCAAGGTGGCAGCATTGCACAGCGTTCTGAGTTACCAGAGCCCGGAAATCATGCTTAGACCATTTTCATGGTTGAAGAGTAGTATCTCTCCAAACGGTACCTCTTTATCTTCTCAGAATGCTAAAGATGATTATTCAATAGGTTTCATCCACTGTTGTTTGCATTATTTTGGGTAAAACAGTAAGTAAGAAAAAGATTTGATGGTTAGTATCTGAAATGAGTTAGGCAGAAAGCTATAAAGAGTTAGGCAGAAACTCTTTATAGCTTGGCTTTCTTATACATCTTTATCAATCATTAGTGATGCAAGATGAAAGTTAGAGGCAGAGTTGAAAGGTTTTGTAAGGTTTTGAAGGGTTTGTAAGGCACAGGATGTGGTCAAATACCTTCCCCAGGGTGACACCACACACAGGAAACCTAGGACCCCAGGGGTTAGAGGACTCTGAAATCAGGTCCACCAGAGTCCCCAGGTATTCAAGAAGATCTGGACATTTTTATGTTGAGTTTCCCAATTCTCCAGTATTGTCAAATAATTCAAATAATTTCCAGTAAGTCCCCTATACATGAATTCTGTTCCAAGAAAGTGTTCAAAAGTCCATTTTGCTGGTCAGGCCAACAAAGGCAGCCTCAGTTCAGTTCAGTTCAGTCGCTCAGTCGTGTCTGACTCTGCCACCCCGTGGACTGCAGCATGCCAGGCCTCCCTGTCCATCACCAGCTCCCGGAGTTTACTCAAACTCATGCCCATCGAGTCGGTGATGCCATCCAACCTTCTCATCCTCTGTTGTCCTCTCCTCCTCCTGCCCCCAATCCCTCCCAGCATCAGGGTCTTTTCAAATGAGTCAGTTCTTCCCAGCAGGTGGCCAAAGTATTAGAGTTTCAGCTTCAGCATCCGTCCTTCCAATGAATGTTCAGGACTGATTTCCTTTAGGATGGACTGGTCTAGGCACCCAAATAACAAAACTGGCTATACAGCACTGTGCTGTATGTAATAGGTTTATAATACTTTTCACACAAATAATATATAAAAAAAAAACACAAAAATAGAGAAAACATTTTTAATCTTAGAGGGCAGTGCCTTGAAAAGTACAGTAGCACGGTACAATAGCTGGCATGCAGGGGCTGGCATCAAGTGAACAGGCAAGAGTTACTGATGGAGGAGGGAGCGGAGGTGGGAGATGGTAGAGCTGAAGGGTCGTCAGCAACAGGAGATGGAGGGCACGCTGCCGTGTCACTCACGCCTGATGTTGATGGAATGCACATTCGCATCTTTGAAAGTTTGAAACTTGAGGGCTCCTGTGTAGGGGACCTACCGTAAACAGGTGACGGCTGTGAGCACAGTGCAGGGGTTGCCTGCCAGCCAGCAGCTCATGTGTTCCTGGCAGAGTTAGGAAGGGCGGGAGTGAGGCGAGAAGGGGCCAGAAAGGGGTGCTGGGGGCCAGGACCACCACACAGTTTCACTCTTGGTTTCGCCCCTTGAAAGTGTGTCCTCAGCTGTGTCCGACTCTTTGCAACCCCACGGACTGCAGCCTGCCAGGCTCCTCTGTCCCTGGGATTCTCCAGGCAAGAACACTGGGGTGGGAAGCATTCCCTTCTCCAGGGGATCATCCTGACCCAGGGATTGAACCTGCTTCTCCTGCAGTGGCAGGCGAATTCTTTAATCTCCAGAACACTTGTCACTAAAAAAGAATGCAGGTTTCTACGAAAGAGGTGTTTTCTTCAAAGAGCATCCTCCAAAGAAGTATTCACTATTTGAACATTTAAATAGTACTAAATCTACTCCCTTAGATTGTTTTCTTTGGCTTTATTGTCAGGGAAATCATTCTGCATACTTGTGCCATAGAAATATTTTTGTAAATAATGATTGCCATAATATTTCTAAGTGACTCATCTAATTTTTGTATATATTGGAAATTTATTTGTTAGTTTTCCTGATTATGGGAAAGTAATATTTGCCCTTTCGGGGCACGAAGTGGAGGACCTCAAACACTATATGAACACTTTCTAAGCCATAAAAATCAATTTCTTCTCACAGTGTTCCCCTTCCCCATCATGGTGTCAGGGTTGAATATGCTTTACAGACTTTCTTATGAGACTTCAATACATATAAATAGGAGATAAATATGCAAATCTAAGTACTCATAGTTTGTTTTACCAATGTGGATGATACTGGTTTGTAATCCACTTTTCACATAATGATATAATTTGATAAATTGATTGATTTATTGATCAAATTCTTGGAGGCCATCATCCCCAACAGACTTAGAATTTGTGTTCAAATTGAAATCCCACCATTTACCAATAGTAATAGATGACATCCTGATCTTGTTTCTGTCTTTAATGGAAATATTTCTGTTTTTTCATAATTAAGCATAAAGCTGACTTTGGTTTACTATGTATAATATTTTTAACATGTCAAAGAGGTATTCACTTATTTCTATTTAGAAATGATTGATTTTATTTTAAATCATGGATGGACATCAGCTTTTATTAAAATACCATCTTGACATCTACTGAGACATTTATGATTTTTTTTCACTTTATAGTATCGTCAATTATTGTAATAGATTTCCTTTTTCAGGATCTATCCTTGAATCTTGGCATAAGCTTTACTTCACTGTAGCATGTTTTTCTTATAATGTTCTCCACAACTATCTTTTGTAGGATGTGGGATTAGCCTGTGGTTTTCTTTTCTTCAGGATTCGCTTTTATTGTAATTCTGGTGTGAAAATTAACAAAAGGAAACTTCAGCTAAAGAAAAAAAATCATTAGGCTTCCCAGGTGGCGCTAGTGGTAAAGAATCTGCCTGCCAATGCTGGAGACATAAGAGAGTTGAGTTCAATCCCTGGGTCAGGAAGATCCCCTGGAGGAAGAAACCCACTCCAGTATTCTTGCCTGGAGAATCCCATGGACAGAGGAGCCTGGTGGGCTACAATCCGTGGGGTCACAAAGACTTGGACACGGACTAAAGTGACATAATACAGCTAAAATTGGAGTCAGGAAGACCTGTAGAGGGAACTCTCCGCCCTGTCAATTACTGCCAACAGGAAGATGTCAATGACTCCAACAGGAAGAAGTCATGCTTCTCAGCGGGAAAAGAGGTACCTTATACTCCTCAAAAGAAAGTGGAGATGCTTTACTACCCTGGCAGGAGAGAGGAAGACTTCCTTCTCACTCAGCAACAAGCCCAGCCAATGGAAAATGCTGCAGCTCAACCAATGAGAACTCACCATCACCTGAGTCTCTCATTTCCTCTAGTGAACATCCATGTTTTCTTAGCTGATGACTTTATTTCCTTGTCCATTTCTCCTTACTGTAAAAGCTGTCCTGTTGTATAATCCCTCAGAGTATGTGTGTGCCAAAAGACATATCCAAGAAGTTCATAGCATTGATATTCTTAATAGCCTCAAACTGGAAATAATTCAAATATCCATCAGCAGTAGAATGAATACTGATATAGACTGTGCATGCTATACATTTGTGAAAACAAATTAACTACATCCAGCTGCAAAAATGTGAGTGAATTTCACAAATATAGTGGTCAAAAAAAAAAAAATCCAGGGGACAAAGAATATGTACTTAAGGATTTTAAAAAATGAAGTTCGAAAGTGGGCAATACTAATGGTAGAAATTTAGACAATGGGTGGGTAAAATGAAGAGAGAGCATGAAAGGGGTCAGTTGTGGTAGGAATAGTATTCTTAAAAAAAAAAACAATTGGCTGTGCCACACAGCACTCGGGATCTTACTTTTGCTACCAGGGATTGAACCCATGCCCCACACAGTGGAAGTGCAGAGTCTTAACCACTGGACCACCGGGGAAGTCCCAGGGGTAGTATTATATATCTCTATATGTATTATAACTACATAGATTTTTTTTATGTTGTGCTTTTCATTGCCAAAAATACTTTTTAAAATTTTAAATTATTTTTCAATTGAATGATAATCCTTTACATAATTTTGTTGTCTTCCACCAAACAAAAAGCTTTTAAAAGACAAGTACTGTTAATAAATATCCCTTCCTTTCTGTACAAAATGTCTGGTTTTCTCCAGGCATCTCCTGCCGAGCTGCTAATTAACTGCATTGGGTATGTTGCTACCCAAGGATGTTGCTGCCTACAAGGATGATTGTGTACAATGTCTTTCAATTCCCTGATAGCTCAGTTAGTAAAGAATCCACTTGCAATGTGGGAGACCTGGGTTCAATCCCTGGGTTGGGAAGATCCCCTGGAGAAGGGAACAGTTACCCACTCCAGTATTCTGGCCTGGAGAATTCCATGGACTGTTTAGTCCATGGGGTTGCAAAGACTCAGACATGACTGAGTGACTTTCACTTTCATATCTTGTTAGTTTAAAACAGCAATAATAATTTATTAACTCACAGTATCTGTACATCAGGGATAAAGAGGGGGCACAGCAGGTAGTGTGCTTCTATATAGTATCTGGAGCCTTAGCTGAAAAACTTACAAGTGGAGGCCTGGGATCATCTGCTGACTTGAATTGAGTGGAAAGATTTGCTCCCAGGTATAAACTCATGGGGCTGCTTGAGTGTCCTTTTATTTATTTTTATTTCTTAACTTTTTTTTTTCTCACATTGTATCTTGTGTTTTATTTAACTTTTTATTATGGAAACTTTTAAACATTTGCAGAAGAATATGGCCTAAGAAATCCCCATACAGCTAATCAAGCTTCAACAATTAACAACCAACTCATAGTCAATCTTGCTTCACCCTACTCCCCAGTCAACGCTCCCCCATTTAATTTTGGAGCAAACATCAGAAATCATATAATTTAATTCTTAAATTTTTATTTTCTTTTTTTGTGTGTGTATGTGTGTGTGTTAGTTACTCAGTTGTATCTGACTCTTTGCGACCCTGTGGACTGTAGCCCACCAGGCTACATAATTGCTTTGTCCGAGGAATTCTCCAGGCAAGAGCACTGGAGTGGGTAGCCATTCCTTTCTCCAGGGGATCTTCCCAAGCCAGGGATCGAACCCAGGTCTCTCGCATTGCAGAAGGATTCTTTACCGTCTGTGCCACTATGGAAGCTCAAATTTTCAATATAGATCTCTAAAAGGTAGGGGCCTTCTCATGTGATAAGGAATTTGAAAAAAAAATCTCTACAGCATGATGACACTCAAAATAAAATTAATGGTAACTCCTTGATATCATCAAAACACATTCAGTGTGTTCCAATTTCCAGCTATTTTATAATATTATAATTTTGTGGTGTATTTGATTTATATTTAAATAAGGTCCACACCTTAAGATTTGTCAACATGCCTGAATTCTATTTTAATCTGCAACTCTCTCTCTTTTCTCCCCCTTGTAATTCATTTGTTGAAGAAACTAGGTCATTTGTCCTGTGATCTTATCTGCAGTCTAGATTTTACTGAGTGCATCTTTTGGTATAGTTTAATATGGCTTTCAGTCCTATGTGTTTCCTGAATACTAGTAGCTGAAAATATGATCACATGGAACATCTTTTTTATTTTTTATTTTCACATTCACAGGCGGCATTGTTTTTTTTTTTTTTTATTAGATTACTTAATTTTTTTTTTACTGCAGTAAAGTGGATGTCCAATATTGCTTGTTTCAGGTGTATAGCAAAATGAATCAGTTATACATACACATGTATCCACTCTTTTGGGAATAAACTGGGAGATTGGGATTGACATATACACAGTGCTATATATAAAATAGATAACTAATAAGGACCTGCTGTAGAACACAGGGAACTTTACTCAGAACTCTGAAGTTACGTGTTCTTTAAGATTTCTTACGACATCTCCCAAGAGACCAAGGCAGAAGTGACAATATATTTTATAATCTAGCCTTGGAAGCCATACAATAGCCCTTCCAAAGTATTGTCCTTGTTACACAGTCCAGCAATAATTCAATGAGTACAGAAACACTCCAGGTGTGACTATCAGGAGGAGAGAAAGGTTGAGACTTGCTGGGTAGAACAGGGCTAACCATTAACGTGTTTACTAAGGTGTCTACTTCCTGTACTTCCCCGTAAGTACTCTGGACTTCAATACAACATTCACTTGAAATACATTTTTATTAATGTTACTTAGAAAATAGAAGCAATAAGGGAACCAAGAGGGAAAGCCTATTTTTAGATGTTTTTATTATTACTGTGATCGAATGAAACTAAATGAACTATGTAATCAACTCAGGTTCTTCAATATGGGCATAAAAAGAGTATCTACCTCATTGAAATCTTTTGAGGATTAAATAAGTTATTATTATTAGAATACTGATTCTTTGAAAAATTATAATAAAGCTAGAAAACTCAGAAACATTGGTTAACAAAGGATAAGTATAATGACACAAACCAGTTGAGCAGTTTTTAAATACTGTGATAACAAAATAAAGGGTTAGTGTGTCTGACTCTTTGCAACCCTATGGACTGTAGCCCAACAGGCTCCTCTGTCCATAGAATTCTCCAGGCAAGAATACTGTACTAGGTTGCCATTCCCTTCTTCAGGGGATCTTCCCGACCCAGGGATAGAACTGAGGTCTGCAGATTCCTTACTGTCTGAGTCACCAGGAAAACCCAAATAACAAAATAGTCATGTATGATATTTTCCAAAAAATTTAAAGGCATATTTCTGAAAACATAAACAAAATTAACAAAACTTTATCAAAGGAGCAGAACCTAAACAGAGCAACCAACGTTGAAAAGTAGCTGCATATTTTGAATAAAGTTTTCAATCTGATAGCGCCTCCTCATATCCCCCAATTCTTAGAGAACTTTCTTGCTTGTAAATTCTTCTTATGGTCTTTACCGCATTGCCCTCACAGACATGTAGAGAGTTAGGCCAGTAGGTGTATTTCTCATTTTACTAAGAAAGAAGCAGATGATCAGAAAAGTTAAATAACTTGTGGACTGTCACAAGCTGGTAAGTCTCTGAGCACGAACTCTCATTTAACATATTATTATTACATTGCCTTCAATAGAACAATGTGAATTTAGACTTAAATTGTCACAAAAAACTAAATTTATGTTCCAAATGCTCCACACAAATAGCAATAAACCTAGGCATGGCCATCCCCCTATGAGCAGGAGCTGTAATGACAGGTTTCTGCAACAAAACGTGAGGAAGGCAGAAAAAATGTGCATGCTGTTTTAGAAAGACGTTAGGTAAAAATTCATAAGCATCATTTAAAGACTTGTTAATTGAAATAATCCAGGGTAATTCAAACACTGGAAACTCTCAAAGTTTAACTTTTTCCAGTAACATTTTCAGGGACAGCAGCTGAATGGTCAATTTAGAATGCTGACAGTTTATGAATTATTCTTGAGTTTACTTAAGTAAACTTCGCTGGTGTCTCAGATGGTAAAGGATCTGCCTGCAGTGCAGGAGACCTGTGTTACATCCCAGGTCAGAAGGATCCTCTGGAGAAGAGAATGACTGCTCACTCCAGTATTCTTGCCCAGGAGAATCCCATGGACAGAGGAGCCTGGCAGACTACAGCAAATGGACATGACTGAACGACTAACACTTACTTAAATGAGTCTGAAAATATGATTTTTCTAGACCTGTCATTTCATGCTTGTAGACTGAGGTATATTTGGTAATTCTCAGCAATTTTACACCAGTAGAAAATGTTATGGTCTGTTGTAAACAACAATCACCCCAGACATTGCAGAAAATCCAGGCTCAGGGAGGCTTTTGTTATGCTTGACTCTCTTGAATTTTGTGTAAGATTTCATTTTTGCCTCTACCATCTTATGTGTTTTGCATTCTCTCCTTCTGTTTTTCTGGTCTGCTTAAAGCAAGCAGAGATTTCTGCATCCACAGAACCCAGCAAGTCTTAGCCATGTTTACATTCTTTCCTGCATATTTCTTCACCCAGCAGCGCCTCAGCCCTGAAGAGTGTTCAAGGGTAAACACGATTCTTTATATGGGCTTGAAGAAGAGGTAACCCAAGCAAATATCATGTGACTCCAAGCCTTTGAAAGCTAATATTTAGCAACCTCTTGTGTTCTTCACTTTCAAAATATTTGTCTCTGGAAATAATGTGAGAACGAGATTGTTAAGGGGAAGTCAAAGTGGACGAGACCCAGTACTCAGATGTTTCTCTCTTGGTGTCTGAGACTTGGACAGATCAAAGGGGCGCCTTCCCTCACCTGTGGTGATTCTGCAACAACAAAGCCTGTAATCTGAGACACAAACTCTATACCTCAGTCACTTGCACAGGAATGGCAACTTAGGGTTTTAGTTTAGGGAATTTCAAAAATCATAAATACAAATGTGGCATCAACACAAGGGCACACTTTGCCAAATTAAAGGTTATTTTCAATGTTGGGATTGCAAGCTCAATATTTAACAGTAAAAACAAACTCTTCAGTGATAATAAAAACCGGATCCTTTCAGAATTGCTTTTTAGTAATTGAAATGTTGATTGTTGATGGTTTGGGTGAAATGAAGCATACACTTTATGTTTACATCAAATGTTAAATAACCTTTTGAAAAAACGTTGATAAGTCCAATAGAACATAATCTTTGAAACACACTTAAAAAGACTTATTAAAAGATCATTAAAGTCGGTTTAAGAGGTTGACAAATTGAAGATGACCACAAGATATAGGTGATGAATTCTTTATTTTGAAGAGCTAACTGAACTCAAACCCATTTTTATCATTATTCTTGACAATGAAGAATCAAATATTAGCCACATCTTTGAAGAGGGATTTAGTGATCTTACTAAATTCCTTGCAAACTTAAAAATTAAGAGTAAGTCTCATCCAAATATTTGGTTATTAATATTGCCATTAGAGGCTGTAAAGTATAAATCTATGCTGTAAATCAAAAACTCACAAAATTCATTTATTCAACAAGTCTTTAATGGGCACCATGTACAAAGTTCAATGCCGAGGATTTGGGTAAAGCTTTGAATAGCAAAGTCTCTTTTCTCATGGGCCTGAGCATTTAGCAGAGAAACATTAGACAGAATTGAATGCTATGATTAGAGACTGGAAGGACCCACGATGGAGTATATAACCTCTCCAGGGGCGTCAGGGAAGTGGTATTCTAGACGATTATTCAGACGAAGGCTCATTAGGAGGAAGCCAGGTGAAGGGAGAAATGTTTCTATGCTTCATCTCCTTCTCCAGAGGAAAACACTGCGTTCTCTGGATTAGTAAAGAGACCTCCTCTTAGTGAGGAGGTTGGTGTTGATACACTGTCACCCTACTTTAGGACTAGAGGCATGTTTGGGCCTCAGAAAAAGGAGATGACACAGGAGGATGTCAGCAAGTTCCATGATGCCCAGGGTGTTAGAGGGATCTGTGTCCTCCAAGGCTTACATCCAGGGCTAGAAAGTAGATCTCATGCCAGGTATCCATGTTCCCAGTGGCTTGGGCAATTCAGTCTCATTCAGGCTGACTGGTGAGTGGATATATCTTGGTTTTAGTGAAACTCAGCGTGCGATAAGGACCTGGTGATCATGGTATGGCCAACGATTGGCAGATGAGAGGAACTAAATGGAGGGAGAAGGCAGAAAGATCCAGACTGTGCAGAGAAGAGGTTATCAAGCGTCACACAGATGGTCACTGCTTAAGAGATAACCTCCCCGGGGTTCTGGTGGATTCCTCAGTCTAGCCCAGGAAAAAGCCAACCACCACGGATGGTTTAAGAAACTCAGGGAATTGGGGTCGGAAAAGCAGGGACTTGCCAAGGAGAGGTGATCCAACTTCATTCTGCTCAAGCGTCACCTGAACAGAGGTTTATTTAGCTCTTAAAAACGTGAAAAGCTCACATCTAGTCATTGAGATATGCGTCATAATTTGGTCCTCCAGTAGCTATGACTCCTTGGGAAATGGAGCCTCTCTTGGTTTAGTATTCTCTTGTGAGGCTGTAGACAATAGCACCTACCTTATAGGGCTGTTGTGAGGGTTACATGATCAACAGCAGGTAAAGTGACTAAGGAACGCCTGGAAGGTCACCATGTGTGGCTATGTAGGTTGGCTACTATACAACTCTGGGCAAATGTCTATTTGATGGTGCCCAGCTGAGCTACGGAGTTCAGAATGGACCTGACCTGATATTAGTATCCTGGCTTCCCTGGTGGCTCAGCTGGTAAAGAATCTGCCTGCAGTGTAGGAGACCTGGGTTCAATCCCTGGGTTGGGAAGATCCCCTGGAGAAAGGGAACGGCTACCCACTCCAGTATTCTGGCCTGGAGAATCCCATGGACTGTATAGTCCAGGGGGTTGCAAAGAATCAGACACAACTGAATGACTTTCTCTTCGCTATATTAATATCAGCTCTGGCAGATAGAGTGAGAGGGCGATAATGGTAACCAATGTGTCAATGAGGAGGCAGAAACCTTGCTGAAGAATGAAATAAATACTGTGGGAAGGAGGAAAGGTTGCACCAATTTGGGGTGTGGAGGATAAAGCCGTCCAGGGCACAGCCCAGCCATGGCAATATTGAACTGGAACAGTGTGATGAAAGCAGGCCTCGCTGGCTGGTACATCTGAGCTCAGCTCAAGAGTTGGGCAGGACAGAGTCATGTTGGAGGTTCCAGCTGTTGAGAGGGTCCAGAATCTGTGTTCAGGGAACCTCCATCTAATCTTCCTTTGAAGAAAGGCCTGGCAGACATGGGTGATTTCTATGGAGGTTTCAAACCCTAGAAGACAAAGTAGTTTTTGGAATTGGGACGCTGGGACAATGGCCCGTTTGATTTTGTGGAGGGAGCCCAGACTTAGAAGGTGACCCTTGCAAGCCCAATGTCAGCAGGTCAGAATGTCCACCCAGCCTGGAGGTTAACAGAGCTGCTCTCATCATGAGCACTTTGTGGTCAGTACTGGCAGGTCACCAAGGCGACTTGCAGCAGACGCATTAGGTCCTTGCCTAATGACCTGGCTTCTCCTGTAGGAATCAGCAGGGCTTCTCTTGCAAAGCTCTTATTTCGACGGATTATTTCACTCTCTGAACAAGTTCATAATGAGAGTGAGAAATAAAAAATATAAAAAGTGAGGAAATCAACCAAAATGCCCGTAGGCTATTTTAAATATATTTGGATTAAGGAAAGTGCTTGACCAATTAATATGAGATGGTAGGAAAAGAAATAAGATATATGCTGTAATCACAGCTAGTTTTTCATTCCAGTATCAGCTTCCACCTCACTAGGCTTTCACACAAAAATTAGAAATGAAACATCACTCTTGCTGAGGTATGGATACTGTGCATGTGTATGTCTATGTGTATATAAAACACCAATCAACAATGATCATTTGGATGTAAGCATGACCTTCTGAGATTATAAAACTTGGAAGAGTAGAATCTTTATAAAACAGTTTTTAAAAAAGAAACAATCATCTTCACTTCATTGCCATGAAATTACCTTAGATTTAATCCAGTTTAACCTCTTTATTTAAAAACATGAAGCCATGATATCCAGAAAGGAGAAGAGACTTCTGGAAAGATTAGAGGATTTAAATCTGTAAAGATTCTGTAAAGATTCTTTGTAAGGGTTAGAGCAGGTGGGAAGTGATGATTGGTCTCTCTCATTTCTGCCCGTCTTGTAAGAAGTCAGTTGACTGTTTACATTTCATACTATCTCAAAATAGTATATTTGTTCAGCAAACAGCCTTCGAAGAAAGAGATAGTGTATTCTTCTGGAATAAGGAATTTGTTGTTATTGTCATTGTTGTTTTAGTCACAAAGATATGTCCAACTCTTTTGCAACCCCAAGAACGGTAGCCTATCAGGCTCCCCCGTTCGTGGGATTTCCCAGGCAAGAATACTGGAGCATGTTGCCATTTCCTCCTCCAAGTGGTCACCCTAACCCAGGAACTGAACCCGTGTCTCTTGCATTGGCAGGCAGACTTTACCACTGAACCACCTGGGAAGCTCAGGAATAGGACATCCTTATTTCGCATTATAAAAGGCTCAGGTTCTCTCAGGTCAAGGTACCTCTTTTGCAACAATGCACTGCGTGCATGCAGCCATCTGGTTCCGTCTTGCCTTGCCCACTGGGACTTGGGGAACAAGAGAAACTGACAAGAATGTTTTGAAGTTCATGCTGCCTGCTGTGCTGGGTAATCACTTCTCTTGTCTCTGACCCGGGAGTTGTGTTTTCTGCCTGCATCCATGAAAATGTGGCAAGCTAACATGTTCACTTGCAAATGGGATAAAATACCAGACCCTTCACTGTTGTTGATGAGAGTCAGAGGCTAAAGCAGGAATTTTAATCCAGAATCAGATGCTGTGGCCTTGGCAATACTCAAAGTATTTGCAAAGTGGTGCTTTTCCTAAAGAATGTTTTTTAAATGCGTGAAGTGCGCGCGCGCACACACACACACACACACACACACAGCAAAGTTCTAGCTTCAAATAAGCTACAGGTGGTAAGATTCTGTAGAGAAATCAGGACACATTCAGGATCATCCTAATTCCTTGGATTGCAAGCCAAGCTATAAATTGATCCATGCCAAGTGAACAGTAAGTGTTAGTGACTCAGTCATGTCCAACTCTTTGCAACCCTATGGACTGTAGCCCAGTAGGGTCCCCTGTCCATGGAAATCTCCAGGCAAGAATACTGGAGTGGGTTGCCATTCCCTTCTCCAGGGGATCCTCCTGACCCAGGAATTGAACCCAGGTCTTCTGCATTACAGGCAGATTTTTTACCATCTGATCCATGCCAAGTGTCTGTTAAAGTTTTGAAATTTTCCTCTTTGGAATTTAACATTAGGAGTCTGTACGCCTCATCCTCCATACCTGCAGTGCTGCTATTTTTAACTTTATTTCTTTGGCATGTGTCTGTGATTTCTTTCTCCTTTCCCCATCACTCTACTGAGAACTCCTTCTCGTGGCTCTTCACCTCTAACCCTTTCAAAGTCAGTTTTGCTCACAGAGACTTGCATCTCCCCTGTTTTTCTGTCTCAGCAGTGCTTGTCCTGGGCTTTCAGGCTTTCGAGGGTGACCTCGATGAGGCCATCACCACCATAACTGCTCTGAGTTGAAGGCTGCCCCGTATCTCTATTCTCTGCGTGTTTCTGCTATAAATCCCGGGGACTTCGTTTGCCTTTTATCCCCCTCGACATGCTTCTTGGTATTCAGAGCAGCAGGCTGGGTGCCTTTCTTCTCCACCGCCTTCGTCTGTTCTGCTCAAACTGGGGCACGCAGCTTTATCAACACGACTCACGGTCTGCCCTCACCCCGTCACTGCATCCACGGGCCGGGGGCTTAATTCAGGAGATCTGCCTCGTGAGAGAGCACCGAAGTCGGAGCTGCCGGACTGAGAGAAATAAGGGCTCTTGAGGTGACAGCAGGGATCTTCTAGGAATAATGAGGGAAGATTGGAGCATGCACAGGCGTCTGTACTGCTTGGCATTCCAGAAACATCTTAGTCAGAACACCCGCACCAGCCCAGACCAATAAACCCTGGAGCCGCAGTTTCGAGAACAGGCGGTAATTCAGGCTCTTGAACCAAAAGCAAAAGCAGACCGATGATTGTCAGTCTTGGCATCTCTTCTAACCTTTCAAATCCATTTTCAGACACGAGCACACTTTTCTTTTTCTGTCTCTCGGGGCTCTCTTAGGACTCATGAATGTTTAATAAACAGAAAGTTGAGGATTGAAAACGAAGGTAGGACATGGCCACGGATGTCTCAAAATATGCTATTTTTGGGTGCATAAACCAGGATGTTCCCTGGACAGAAGAAGTAATTACTTATTACATGTGATAGTAATTCTATTCAGTCTGCGCATGACTTTTCTCTCCAAAGGGCTGTTCACTCCTCTGGGCAAGAAGAGTGTTCCAGTTATATACTTTGTAAAACCACCCTGCTGTCTTCCTTTTGCAAAAGGGAAGCTTAATAGCTGTTGTTAGCTTGGAGAATGGATACACTTTAGGGTCTCTGAGGCTAATCCTGACAAAGTCCACTGTGGGACAGTTACCTTGTTTCTCAACAGACCACATTTTTGTGTCTGATAGATGGGATGTTGCCAGTGGGTCTGCTACAACTGCAGACTGTCCTGTTGCAATGAGACCCTCTGAGATTCTCACTAGATCTCAGCTGGATCAGCTGCCCTTAACTCCCAGGTAGCTGACAATGTTCCACAGGACCACAGTTGCAAAAGTGCATCTTTTCTGCTTTCAGTGATGACATTGTTCCCTCCCTTAATATGTGCACTGATGCTTATCTAACAAGTTCAGCCCTTCCTTTCCCTTCCCATGACTGCTTTTCTCCAAGGGGTTGAATTAGACTCTTGAGGGATGTAGCTGCAGAAGTTCTCACTATCCCTCTTCCTTCCCTCCAGCACACACACACACACACACACACACACACACACACACACACACACAGAGTTACTGAATTCCAGGCATTTCTGAGGATGAAGCTGAGGTTATTCAGGACCCTCGTGGATATATTGAACTTCTTATTTATGGCTTCTCTTCCTCACACCTCCTAATTAAAACCTCCTATGCATGATTTTGTAGGATTATCTGTTTGGGAAAGAATACAAACAGCTCTGATTGAATTTGTTCTTCTCCTTCCAGATAAGGAATAGTTTAAGCTCTGTCTCCTATGATTTAATGGAACACCATGTCATCTCTAGCAGCCCCTTGAAAGAGAGTGGATTATGTTAGTTATCTGCTTTATTAGAAGATTTGAGTTAGACTATTTGCATGTCCAAAACAATGTGGGAAAAATGTTCAGTGTCCAAAAAATTGAATCCTTCAGGCAGAGCCTGCTACTTCATCCATACAGTAGCGTGGTTATATGCCCAAGGCACCCAGAATAGACGGATAGGACCAACAGACTTTATAAAGAACAAATCCTTCTTAATCCTAGCTTAACCCTATCACCTCTGCGGCCACCTAAGCCTGTTCTCTTCCTTCCTTCTAGACCTGCTGGCAATAGAGAGCAACAAGTCTGCCTTTCTTCTTAGGAGTCATGAATCCGGTGAAGCGGAACCTTTTCTCTCTCTTTGTGTGATCCCAAGTCCTTTTTTCCAGTTTGGGCAAGCTCCACATCTGGTGTTCAGCATCTTGGTGCTTGTACCAGCGACTGACAACACTTGTAGTGCCAAGCTGGGGAATTTACCAGGAAACAAGACTCTCTGCTGGGGTCTCTTTGGATTCGAGGCAGAATCAAGGGACATGGGACTTCAGTAGAAGTCCCACAGCAGTTTCAGAAAAAGGCTCCTCATTTACACAATGAGCCTCCTCCAGTTCACACAGGAGGCACCCCAGGGAGCCCCACTCTCTCTGAGTCTGTCTCCGCTGCGTGTGAGCTTGCTAACAGAAATCAGCAATGCGATCAAGCTGAGGGAAGTCACCTGCACCAGAACGCGGTCTGCAGCACTTTTTTGATTTGCTACTTTTTCTTCTTGAGTCCTCCTTTCTCAAAACCTGTTCATGTATAATGATGATTAAAGATCTCTCACCAAGTTAATCTTTTATCAAGCAAAGCCCCACCCCAATTCCTAGGCCACGTGTTCAGTTCAGTTCAGTCGCTCAGGCGTGTTCGACTCTTTGCAACCCTGTGGACTGCAGCACACCAGGCCTCCCTGTCCATCACCAACTCCCAGAGTTTATTCAAACTCATGTCCATTGAGTTGGTGATGCCATTCAACCATCTCATCCTCTGTCGTCCCCTTCTCGTCCTGCCTTCAGTCTTCCCCAGCATCAGGGTCTTTTCCAATGAGTCAGTTCTTCTCATCAGGTGGCCAAAGTATTGAAGCTTCGGCTTCAACATCAGTCCTTCCACTGAATACTCAGGACTGATTTCCTTTAGGATTGACTGGTTGGATCTCCTTGCAGATGATGTGTTATACGGAATTAATTCTGTTAGTATAGTTTGGCTTTTATAATCTAGTTCAGTTATCACCACTTGCATGACACTGTTTCTCCTGGGTCACAGAATGTTGTCACATGTCTCTCGTGTGGAGGATTCTTAGTCTCGTTGTGTGTCTTTTCACCACAGTCTTAGAAATACTCTCTTATATTGAGTCACACTGAGGTCTCCCTAGATCTTTCAAATACTGCTTCTAACCTTGTCTTGTTTGCTTTGTAGATTTTTGGAATTTTTTGGAGCCCATTACACGACTCTGTGTTTATTATGGTTAAATTTCATCCTTTTTCAATTCAGCAATTTTTGTGCCTAGTAGGGGTATAATCCACTCTCAGGTAAACTAGCTCTTTCATTTCTCCCAACTCCATTTCATTTGCAAGTTTGTTCAACATGAAGTCAATGTCATTATTATGTAGTGGATAAAAATGCTGATCAGAACAAGTCTGAGGATGAGTTTAGGGTAAGTTTGGAGTTACTAACATTTTGGGGGACCAGGTGAGAATGAATGCTAATTACATAAGATGCCTACAATGAGAATTAAAGAAATTTGCTAATCATGGTGGTATGCAAACATCTAGAAGTTTGGGACTTCTGCCTTCTGACTGTGGGAAGAAAAGACTCTCTTTCTACCATTTCATAAGAGGTTGAAGTAGGAAATTACCCAAAGTTAGCAGCACAACAATTAGACTCCAATGAGGCATCTGTTTTGAAAGTTCTCAGAACCACATTAACATAACCCAAACCTAACACTTCCAGAGCATGTTCACAGGATATCAACACAAATTCCTTGCAAAAATGTATAGTCAGCAAAAAAGTCTGGAAAATGCTGGCTTAGGCAAAGCAGAGCAGATTTCTTTCATTGCTAGACTTAAGTTTTTAATAAGCTTGTTTGCCAAGTAAGTTTCCTAACAGCCTGTTAACAATACAACATTTTTAAAATTTATTTGCTGAGAGGTCCCCCCTTTTTTTAGGAGCACCTTGAAGGGCTGTTGATTCCATGAGCGATGCTGAGTCATTGGGTGGGACCAGGATGCGACAAGGAATTCATCCGCCCTTGCACACCTGGGAGAGGGCATTCCTGCAGTTGGGCCCCTAGGTGCCTCATTGCTTCCTGCTCATCTGATCCTCTCTAAACTGTGGATCGTGGTGCAGGTGACGGGCGAGAAGCTTCTGGGTTTATGCACAAAGCCATGCCATAGTGTGCCTGCTGCAATTCGCTGGCTCCTCAACAGTTTCCCAAACTAATGAATTCAAAATAAAGGAAAGCAGTGTTACTCTTGACTACTGACATCAGGGAGCAAGCTGGCAACCCGATATTAACAGTTATCTTGCAGTTATCTTTCTATTCACAGTCTGCATGTGTGTATATGCATATGTGCTCACACACACACACACACACACACACACACACAAGGAATCTGGAATATCCAACTGCAGCCTTGCCCTGGTCCAGTATGGCCATGGTGACTGTATATAATAGCGTGTCTCACCGCCCCCCGCCAGGGCTCCCGAAGCACCCAGGGTTCAAGTTGGAAGGTTGCTGCCTCCATCCACATCACATGCCCTTGATTTCTACTTCCCCATCCATGGAAGGGAATCCTCCACGGGGGCTGCTTGAAGACCAGCAGTCCCTGTATTGGGCAGAAGCCCCTCCTCCACGGTTCTCTATCCCTCATACTTTATCACCAAGCCATGCTTTATTTTCCTCCACTTCCTAGAGAGTTGAACTTCACAGCCTAATCTAGGGTAACAATGACACTCCACGTTTACTCTGCCAAGGTGGAAAGTCCCCTCTGCTCCCCAATATTTCACCCCTGTTTTCCCCTTTGACTCTCCCCCTTCCCCTGAAGCTCCTAAGCTATACTGACTTGTCTTATCATTCCTGCGGACCCGGCCACACATTGCCAAGTTGATGTTGTAGGTAGCGGAAGTGTTGAATATGTGTGTATATGTAATACATGCTTTCCCTATTTGAAATGTCTATGTGGTCAGTTTGTAGATGTCCTTCTTGGAGAGTCGTAACTGGCTCTTTCTGCCCTGGTCAGAGTGCCATGTTTCCAGGGCACTAAGAATGATCGCCTGATTCTCTACTTTAAGTACCATATGGGGAAAGGGGCTCTTTAAGGTGTCATGGGTAATAGAGAAAAAAACCTTGTCTCCTTTCTGGATAAGGTTATTGAAGTATTTATTGCTGTTTGTAAGGCTATGACACCACCTGTTACAAATCAAATGGGGAGTGTGCTCTCAGGACAGTGAGTCGCAGTAATCAGGTTGAGAGCCCTCACATTCCCTGCAAGTTGATTAAATAAAAACCTTGCACATAGTGAACCACACTCAATGGGATGCTATTATTAAAGGCTCAGCAGAAACAAATTCAAAAGATTGGGCAGCAAGAATTTCAAGGAAGAAACCCTGGCTAGTCAAAAGTCAGAGAGAAGACAAATACTGTATATTAATGCATATATGGTCTTCTCTGGTGACTCAGTGGTAAAGAATCTGCCCGCCAGTGCAGGAGATGTGGATTTGATCCCTGGGTCAGAAAGATCCCCTAGAGAAGGAAATGGCAACCCACTCTAATATTCTCGCCTGGGAAATCCCATGGACAGAGGAGCCTGGTAGGCTGCAGTCCATGGGGTCCTAAGGAGCCAGACATGACTTAGCAAATGAACAACAATATCCCATATGTATGGAATCTAGGAAAATGGTACTGATATACCTAAGTGCAGAGCCGGAGAAGAGACACTGACGTGGAGAATGAACTTGTGGACACAGCAAGGGAAGGAGAGAATGGGACAAACTGAGAAAGTAGCATTGAAATATACACAATATCACGTGTGAAATAGCTAGCTGGGGGAAGCTGCCGTATAACGCAGGGAGCTCAGCCCAAGGCTTCGTGATGACCTGGAGGGCAGAGATGGTGGATGGGACGGGAGGCACGCGCAAGAGAGAGGGGATATGTACGTACTTATAGCTGGTTCACGTTGTCCAATAGCAGAAACTAGCAACATTGTAAAGCAATTACCCTCCAATTAAAAATAAAAAAAAAGGATCATAGAAGTGTTCCTGGGATAAACATAATGGGAAACAAAACTTTATCAATTAATTCAATGGTAACAGCACTGGGATGGAAATTTTAAGTCTTTCTTTTTTACCTTTTTAAGAGTACCACAAGTTAGCAATGCTTCCCTGGTGGCTCAGAGAGTAAAGAGTCTCCTTGCAATGTGGGAGACTCAGGTTCAGTCCCTGGCTTGGGAAGATCCCCTGAGGAAGGAAATGGCAGCCTACTCCAGTATTCTTGCCTGGGAAATCCCATGGACAGAGGAGCCTGGTGGGCTGCAGTCCATGGGGTTGCAAAGAGCCGGACATGACTGAGGGACTAACACACACACACTCACGTATGCAAGTAAGCAATTTGAAAGATGATGGAGGGACAGGAGACCAGTAATCAAGACTGGGATCTTCTAAATTGACCTCATTAAACTGTGTTGAAAATGTCTCCCACAGATTCCTAGGGTAGGAGTCTTGGTGTAGGTGCAGTCCTCATTGGATTCAGCCCAATGAACTTAGCTGTACTTCCGAGAAATGAATAGATTTGACATTTGATGTTGTATACTAGTACTGGTTCTGGTTTGTTCTGGCCAATGTCTTTATTGGATGCTTAGTAGAAATGGCTAAAATATAAATATTACTCATTTGACTCTTCAAGCATGCAAATTTAATACACAAAAAAGTGCTACATTGTAGGAACAGAGATTACTTAGCTGGGAATCTAAATGTTGGAGCCATTTATACAGGGGAAGCATGATGGTGGTGGAATCCAGTGGCCTAGTTTGTGATGTCTGTATCTCTTAACCGTAATATAAACTTGGAGATTTAGGGCTACTTTGTGCTGTGAACATTTCATAAATTTTGTGTTTCAAAACAAAGCTATAGCAAAAGAAAACAGATGTTGCTGAGAAAACTGTTCAAACGAGATCATTTACTCCTTCAGTTTCTCTGCATGTCAGTTGTTCATCAACAAAGTTCTTTTAAATTGCAGAGTGATCCACTGAGACAAGGTATTCACTTAATAAGGCTTTCCTGATGGCTCAGTGGGTAAAGAATCCACCTGCAATGCAGGAGATATAGAAAATGCAGGTTCGATCCCTGGGTCAGGAAGATCCTCTGGAGGAGGAAATGTATTCTTGCCTAAAAACCCCCATGGACAGAGGAGTCTGGCAGGCTATAGTCCACAGGGTTGCAAAGAATTGGATATGACTGAGCATACATTCCTTATTCCTTATTCACTTTATAAATTCAGATATTCTGATTGAAAATTGCTAGTTTTATATTAGTTTATGTAGCTCAGTATTTAAGTTTTATGCAATATGTTACCTTTCAATTTTCAGAACTATCAATTAATGACAACAATGACAGGTCTTTAACACATCCCTTGGTTACCTTATGTAATTTATTTATGTTCAATTAACATTTTAAAAATAAAGATATCTAATTTTATTTTAAAGTTGAGAATTATGTTTTATTCAGTGGACATAGCTCAATGTGAACTTAAGCCCAGGAGACACTCAGGTAACATTGAGAGAACTGCTCTGAGGAGGTGAGGTGGGTAGCTAGGATATACAGAATATATAGGAGTTTGACAGCAATCAGCAGGTAGTAGAAACAAGAGATCATTGTTAATAAAAGAAAACTAGATATCTCAAGTTAAGGAATTTAGCACTTTTCTATGTATGGGAAGATGCCAGAGTCTGTGCTCCCTGAAACCATTTCTTTGATATGCACCTCAGCTGCCTGGGGCCAGTGTCCCGTGTTTTCACATCCTGAGTCTCCTCAGGGCTAACTGCATAGACTGACTGCAGTCTGCTGGCTGCTAGCCGGCAAGTATTCTTTGTTTCCTTCCTGAATATACAGATTCTTTCAATGCCATAAAGCTTCAACTATGTTTTATATACCATATTCCAAGCTATACTTTGCATACCAAAAAAATACCCATTTTTTCACCCTATTTTTTTTGTGGCTTATACATATCTAAACTATAAATATTCATTTGGCAAAGCTTGGGGGTTGGGACTTTTTTCAGAGTTTAGTCAAGTCCCACAGAAAACAGATGGCACATTCTAACTGAGTGATCTTCAGAGAGCTTAATAAAGAGACGCCTTGTGAAGATAAAGGCAAAGTGTAGAGAAACATCAAGAGACAGGACCGCATCCTAGGGCAGGCACCCCCCCACACTTGAAGTGGCTAGAGGGGCATATGGGCATGGAATGTGGGGAGAAAGAAAGTGGGCTCAAGGGATGAACTGCACTGCCAAAAGCTGCAGTAAGCCCATGAAATGCAGAGTCAAGTGACTGAATGTCTAATCTCCATTCTCTTTGCCCCCTCCAGACACCTGCTGGTGTTCCTTGTTGGCAAGCTCAGTGGTAAGCCAACACTGATCCTGACCCTAGAGGTCAGCCTCCCGTTTCTTATCACAGGTTGGAGTTATCCAGAAGGATTAAAAACAAAACTATCTTGAACATCACATAAATATTCTTCTATGTGACCTTAGACTTTCCTGGTGGCGCAGTCAGTAAAGAATCTGCTTGGAATGCATGAGACAGCTTGCAGTGTAGGAGACCCAGGCTGGTAGGATCCCCTGGAGAGGGAGTCTCAGTTATAGGAATGACTATATTTTTCTTGAGTTTCTATTTTATTTTATCATATAGATCCTCCAAGTCATAGTAATAATTGTAGACAATTTTTGTTATTTAGTGAAAATTCTTAGAACTAGATTTTGGCCCACCTTAGTTGTACCTGTCTGCTATTTTCTAAACATTTTTGTCATATTAATTCCTTTGAAATATAACCAATTTTATCTTTAGCTGGTATATTGCATGTATATTTCAAGAACACCTTCAATTCAATTTAATCAATTGAAAATATTGAAAATTGAAAAAAACTTTGATTGAAGAAAGGACAGAATTCCTCTGCTTTCCATTCTTTTGAAAATTGGTTTTCATATACCCTAACCTTGAATTTTCATGAATGATTTAAGTTTCTCTGTTTATATTCTGTGATGCTCTAATAATATGCCTGATGTGTACAGTTAAAATTTACAAAGTACCTTTCTACCTATTATTGCATTTGACCTCCACAAAATTCTGAAATAAGTAAGGTAGCTCATTATCTTGATGATACAAACATATATATATTAAAATGTCTACTTAGAATAATAGGGAATATTAATTTTCTCATTTTGCTGTTACAGACATTAAATTTCAATTCTTTCCATTCGACTACTGTCAACCAGATTTAATGACAGGGGGCAAAAACCGCCCTCTATTTTCATGTTGTTCTATTTTCTTTCTGCACAGTGTCAGTTGCAAATATTTTAACATAATGAATTTTTGAAGCAGGAAAGGCCAAGGCCCTTCTGGGTTATGCACAGATTCATCATCAAAGCCTTTTCAAGGTAGGTAGAAAATCATGTTAATATATTTTGAACAATCTCCTATTGCCCAGGGCAAGCCATTTGAAAAGATATTTGATATGTCAAACCTTAAGCACAACGATTTGGGATAAATGTTTCTGATTTAAAGTCCAAGTCTCTTCTAAGTTGAAATCACTCTATCTTCAATCTGAGGAATAAAACATCAACTAGCAAAAGAGTACACAAAATATTTTATAATCTATACAACTGAACTATTGATCCAAGAGTCTTGGGGCTAATGTGCTGTGCATTAGTAGAGTAGGTAATAATTCAAATAAAGGAGCCTAGTTAATTTTCAGTGAGTTTATTTCTTGGCAGGCAGACTGCTGATAGTAATTTTTGTAGGCGACCTCCCTTGCTTGCCTTCTGCCTCTCTGTTAGACAAGTCCAAGTTAGCAAATGGCATTGGTCAAAGTGGCTAAATGAGATCTTGTTTATGGGTAATGATCTGTTACCTTTATGACATTCTCTGACTGACACTGCATGCTCCTTTGTAGGTATCACTGAATTTTGATCACTGTTATCTCAATAGATTGATCAATTCAGCTTTAAAGAGGATGCTAAGATGAAACAAATTAGAAACACAGTAAGACATCAGCTGTTCAAATAAAGATGGGAAAGTCAGGCTGAGTTAGTATGTCAATTATAAACATACTGAAAAACAAATCTACTGTTATGGAAGAATAGAAGTAATTTGTCCCTTTAACAAAAAAGAGATTTCACTAAATATGTTTTAATAAGCTATTCTAAAAATAGAGATTGTCAGAATAGACATAGATGCTCTTAAAATATTTGAAACTAGTTTAAGCTTCTTAAGAATTTATATATATATTTAAAAAGTCCAAAAAGAAAATATTAGTCACTCAGTCATATCAGACTCTTTGCAACCCCATGGACTGTAGCCCACCAGGCTCCTCTGTCCAGACAAGAATAGTGGAATGGGTTGCCTTTTCCTTTTCCGGGGGATCTTCCCAACCCAGGGATCAAACCTGGGTCTCCTGCATTGCATGCAGATTTTTTTTTTTTTTTACCATCTGAGCTACTGGGAAAAGCAAAATGAGAAAGTCAAAGTGAAAGTCACTTAGTCGTGTCTGACTCTTTCCAACCCCACAGACTGCAGCTACAGTCCATGGCATTCTCCAGGCCAGTACTGGAGTGGGTAGCCTTTCCCTTCTCCAGGGCATCTTCCCAACCCAGGGATCAAATCCAGGTCTCCAGCCTTGCAGGCAGATTCTTTACCAACTGAGCTATGAGGAAAGACTGGAGAAGCCAAAAGTTCTCCGTTTAGAGCCTGACTACTCAAAGTACCCCACAGACCCATGGCATCAATCTCACCTGAGGGTTTGTTAAAAGTGTTGACTCGAGTTTCACACTAGATTACTGAATAATTCTTTCTTTCTTCTTTTTACTTGATGTTTTTCAAGTTGGTACTCTTTATTGCTCTGTCTTCAGTTTTGTTGATTATTTCTTCTGTCATCTCAAAATTGCTGTTGAGGTCCTTTAGTGAATTTTTATTTTATTTTACTCTTCAGCTCCAGAATTTTTATTTCGTTGTTTCGGCTTCTAAAAAAAATAATTTCTATCTCTTTATTGATGTTCTCTATTTGATGAATAATTCTCACTTTATTTCTTTAAAAGTTATTTCCTTTTAGGTCTTTGAACATAACAGCTGCTTTGAAGTATTTGTCTGATAAGTCTAACATTTGTGTGTTCTCAGATGAGCTTCCCTTGTGGCTCAGCTGGTAAAGAATCTGCCTGCATGCAGGAGACCTGGGTTCAATCCCTGGTTTGGGAATATCCCCTGGAGAAGAGAAAGGCTACCCACTCCAGTATTCTGGACTGGAGAATTCCATGGGGTTGCAAAGAGTCAGACATGACTGAACAACTTTCACTTTTAGATGAGCTACCCTTGTTGCCTGTTTCTTTGCCTATCTTGTATTTTTGTTGTTGTTGTCGAAAACTGGGTATTTTAAATAATCAATTGTAGCAACTCTGGATTTTTATCCCTCCCCTCAAACCCTGCAACATGCAGGGATGGCTGATATTTGTTTCTTTCAGGACTTGCTTGGACTAATTCTGCGGAGTTTATTTGTCAGCAGCACATTGCCTTTGATGTCTCTGATAAATATCTTTACTCTCTTTATTTTCAAGACTGACTTCTTTAGGATTTTACCCTGAAGGTGTCCAATATGCTGCTGCGCAAGAGCGAAGGACAATTGCTAATAGCTCCAATAAGAACGAAGCTACTCACTAAATATATGTGTGTGTGTTTAATATATTAATCTGATGCTATTGAATTGTGGTGCTGGAGAAGACTCTTGAGAGTTCCTTGGACTGCAAGGAGATCAGATCAGTCAATCCTAAAGGAAATCAACCCTGAATATTCACTGGAAGGACTGTTGCTGAAGTTGAAGCTCCAATACTTTGGCCACCTGACGTGAAGAGCTGACTCATTGGAAAAGACCCTGATGCTGGGAAAGAATGAAAGAAAAGGAGAAGGGAGTGGCAGAGGATGAGATGATTAGATAGCATCACTGACTCAATGGACATGATTTGAGCAAACTCCTGGACGGAGGACAAAGGAGCCCTGGCAGGCTGCAGTCCATGGGGTTGCAAAGAGTCAGACGTGACTTAAGCCACTGAACAATAACAACAACAGCATTACCACACTAGCCTGAGCCACATTCATCTATTTCCTGTGCTACGATGAGAGCGCGCTGTCTACCTGCCCTTCTTCTCCCACTCTTGCTTCCTTCAGGTCTATTCTTCATCCTGATGCTATATTGATTCTTTTAAAACATACAATAAGCCCTTCGGTTCTCTTAGTATCTTTGGTTTTCAGTTAGAATTCCTGCAAATCGATATAAGAGTCTGTGGAATGGCAATCTGATGGGGTTATGGCAGGGGAAAAAGCTCAGACATACTGAAGCACTGTTTACACGGCATTTTATCTGATTTTGAGGAAACATTCATTGTTCATATCAAACATTAATATTCTAGAAATGTACATGAAGCAGATTTGCACTTGGCCACAGTCTCCTTTCAAGGACATGACCTCCCTTATAACTCAGATAGGATCTGGAAAGGAATACAATGCTGGCTCCTTACAACATTAGACGAAAGGAGAAAGATGTTTCAAAGCGATTGAATCGTGTGTTGCATGCTCTTGTTTTTTCCCTCCCAGTCTTCTCTTGGTGCCATAAATCTTGGTTCCACTTAGGGACTTATTTTGCCGTTTACAAATTCCTGAATAAAGAAATGCATGTCTGATGAGTACAGATTGGCTCTTTGTTCTGTTGAACCTTTAAAAAGGTCCTTTTATTTTTCCCAGAAAATATGCAAAGTGCCTGAAAGACTCTTTTTCAGCTCTTATTTATGTGCAAGTAAATATCTACAATTATTTCTAAAGGGTGGAAGTGAGGAGTGTTAATCATGGGATTTGAGAGTGGGGAGCATAAAACTCAGGCTTTAACATGAAAATAGTTACGACAATCTGATCCTGGGAAGTCTGGTGGGAAAATGACTGGATAATGCTAAAATTAGATGGAATGAAAGAGCAAACTAAATTTTAGTGAGCAATGAAATTTGGTCATGTCCATAGTATTTGGTGGTGCCTCAGATGGTAAAGAATCTGCCTGCAATACAGGAGGCCTGGGTTCGATCCCTGGGTGGGAAAGATCCCCTGAAGAAGGGAATGGTCATCCACTTCATTATTCTTGCCTGGAGAATTCCATGGACAGAGGATTCTGATGGGCTACAGTCCATGGGGTCACAAAGAGTTGGACACGACTGAGTGACTGCTGACACTTTCATAGCATTAGGTCCAACTTCCCAGGTGGTCTAGTGACAAAGAATCTGCCTGCCCATGCAGGAGACATAGGAGATGCAAGTTCGATCCCTGGGTTAGGAAGATCCTCTGGAGGAGGAAATGTCAACCCACTCCAGTATTCTTGCCTGGAAAATCCTATGGACACAAGAGCCTGACGGGCTACCGTCCATGGGGTCACAGAACTAGACATGGCTGAATCAGTCCTGGGTGTTCATTGGAAGGACTGATGTTAAAGCTGAAACTCCAATACTTTGGCCACCTGATGCGAAGAGCTGACTCATTAGAAAAGACTCTGATGTTGGGAAAGATTGAAGGCAGGAGGAGAAGGGGATGACAGAGGATGAGATGGTTGGATGGCATCACCGACTCAATGGACATGAGTTTGGGTCAACTCCGGGAGTTTATGATGGACAGGGAGGCCTGGCGTGCTGTGGTTCATGGGATCGCAGAGAGTCAGACACGACTGAGTGACTGAGCTGATACTGATACTGAACAACTGAGCACATATGCGTAGCATTAAGTCACAGTTATTTTTTCTGATATCAGTACCACCTCTTACCATGGTGATTGTTCATAGATATCATGATGGATAAAACAATCAAAATTATTTTTTTGTTGTTGGCTTCAGGTTCTAGACGTGTATGATCTTTCTGTGTGTGTGTGTGTTTAGTCGCTCAGTCATGTCCGAATCTGTGACTCTACGGACTGTAGCCCACCAGGCTCCTCTGTCCATGGGATTTTCCGGTAAGAATACTCCTCTGTTTATGAGATTTTTCTGGCAAGAACACTGGAGTAGGTCGCCATTTCTCCTCCAGGGTGTCTTCCCAACCCAGGGATCTAACCCTCGTATCCTGCATTGGCAGGGGGATTCTTCACTGTGCCACTTGGGAAGCCCATGCATGACCTTTCTACTAAAACTGATAGCTTCACTGGTTTGCTTATTACCTTATACTACTAAATGGATTCAGCCAATGTTGATTAAAAATAACACTAATACACATAAGGGTGGTTATCTCAGTTTTATTTATAATAGTTGAAAACTTCAAATGACCTACAGCAGTATCTCCAAATGAGAGGTTATTTAGCTAAATTATATCACAACACTGTAATGGAATGCATCCTTAAAAAGCAGTGACATACAAGATCACACAATAATGTGAAAACATGTTCACACTATAAACTACTGGGTAAAAATGAGTTAGGATATGTCATATGCCTGTTGGGATGATTATAAAAAGGTAAGAGAAAGCCAGAGGATATTTAAATAGCAAATAGGAAATTTAAAACTATTGAACTATAACACTTTTAACTTATGTATGAAAAGTTCTCTACCAATCTCTTTAAACTGAAAATATCAACTTGTGTTTGGCATTAAATATTCCCATTCTAAAAAAGAAAAAGAAAAAGAAACTAGGAGAAATGTTCCAAGTAGTGTCTGACTCTTTGTGACCCTATGGACTGTAACCCACCAGGCTCCTCTGTCCATGGGATTCTCCAGGCAAGAATATTGGAATGGGTTGCCATTTCCTTCTCTAGGGGATCTTCCTGACCCAGGGATTGAACTTGTGTCTCCTAAGTCTCCTGCATCAGCAGACAAGTTCTTTACCACTAGCACCCCCGGAAAGTCCCAGAGGATAAATACCTAAATGCTTAATTACCTCTATAGGTTGGGATTATGAGTGAGTTATGAGTTTATTTGTTGACTTATATTTGCCTGTTTTATAAATTTCTAAATAGACACATTTCTTTTTAAAGAAGAAAAATAAATTACGGGAAAAAAAGAAGAGAGAGCCTGGCATGCACATGTGCATAGGAAAATAAACTGTTCTTTTATTCATGGTATTTCTTTTTTAAATGTTATTGAAGTGCAGTTGATTTACAATGTTGTATTAGTTTCTGTTGTATTGCAAAGTAACTCAGGTATATATATGTATATTTAGGTATGTATGTATATATGTATGCATATATATATGTATATGGTGGTGGTGGTGGTTTAGTCACTAGTTTGTGTCTGACTCTTGCAATCCCCATAGACTGTAGCCTGCCAGGCTCCTCTGTCCATGGGATTTCCCAGGCAAGAGTACTGGAGTGGATTGACATTTCCTTCTCCAAAACATACCATAGCTTAAACATATATATATATATATACACACACACACATATATATAGCTTAAAACATAGCTTAAACATATATATATATATAGCTTAAACATATATATATATGTATGCATGTATGTGTATATGGGCTTCTCAGGTGGCTCAGATGCTAAAGAATCTGCCTGCAATGCAGGACACCTGGGTTCGATCCTTGGGTTGGGAAGATCCCCTGGACAAGGGAAAGGCTTTGCCTGGAGAATCCCAAGGACAGAGGAGCCTGGTGATCTACAGTTCATGGGGTTGCAAAGAGTCAGACATGACTGAGCGACTAAGCACACATATATGTATATATAGGTATATATATGTATATATATGTTTGTATATATGTATGTATATACACATATGTATATATACATTTTTTCTATTATAGCTTATCACAAGATATTGAATACAGTTCCGTGTGCTATACAGTAGAATCTTGTTGTTTATCCATCCTGTATATAATAGTGTGCATCTGCTAACTCCCACTCATGGAATTTCCAATCCTGACAGTAATTCAGTAAGGTAGATACTCTTATTCCAACTTTATAGGTGACAAAAAGAGTCCTAAGAAGGTTTGTGACTTGTTGCAAGACACGTGGCTGGCAGGTGCGGGAGCTGCCAACCCCAGTCTCTCTCCTCACGCCCCTTTGGAGTTCCTGTGTGTGCTTTTAAACACTTTCCTCTTTCGTCCCCTTCTTCACATGGATGGCATCATCTTCTCCGTCTCTCCATCTTTTGCAGCCCCTTCCTATTGGCTTTCTCACCAGCTCACTCACTCAGCAAGTACTCATTGAGCACTAACTAATCTACATATACAAGACATGGAATTATGTGGGAGTGATATGGAGATAAACTAGACATAAATCCAAGTCTTAGTGGGGCCATGGCACAAACTGATAGGTAAACACAGCTTGCATTGCCAAGTGCTCTGGGGTGGACCAAAGGCTCTGGGTGGAGGAAAGGGTCTGGTGTGTGCCATGAAGTAGAAATCAGATGACTTTAATAGAATGTGCCTAAAATAAAAGGGAACTCATCCTGAGGTCCTCGTGTGCCAGGGTAGGGACACTGGGGTATCTAGGTATTCACCTGTGAGATGTTTTAGTGACTTTGGATTCTTGATGTTATTGGGCACTACTGTATTTCTGTTGTGTGGTCTTCCTATTGAATTTTGCCTTCTTTTGGGAGGAAGGAATGTTTTCATCATAGTTTAACCCCCTAAATTAAAGGAAAGTAAACATGTGGATAAAAATGATCCCTGAAGGGGATTTGTGAATTCTTACATTTAGAAATAAGTACTTATTATTATAAGGTTACTAAAAGAAAATAACAGAATTATTTAAATTTTAAACAGTCAGAATTATTTCTTGTATTAAAAAACACAACCTTAATCCTTTAAAAATCTTATGAGAAATAATACTGTAGGTGTTTCAGACTTAACTTTAAAAATACAGTGATTTCCTTTTTGATAATTTAATTTGCACTTCCTTGCAACAGTTACTTCTTTCTAGTCTTTAATTTCCTGATCAGGCTAACATAATAAATCCCTGAAATGTTCACTCTATTTTCCACAGTTTGAGTTGATTGCTTAGAAATGCTTGGGAGGGTACTCTTTTGCCCCCTTCTGATGCCTATGTCAGAAGCTTTCTCTATCTCCTTTATACTTTAATAAAACTTTATTACACAAAAGCTCTGAGCGATCCAGCCTCGTCTCTGGCCCCGGATTGAATTCGTCTCCTCCGGAGGCCAAGAATCCCGCGTCTAATCGTTCAGCAACAACCTTTCACTACCAAAACCTATGACCTATTGCCTTTTAAAAAACTGTAAAGGACTTTGCCTGGCTGTCTGGTGGTTAGGACTCCATGCTCCCAATGCAAGGGTCTTGGGTTCTGTTCCAAGCTGGGGTCTAAGATCTGGCAAGCTGCATGGCAAAGCATCCCCACCTCCCACCCACCCCCCAAAAAAACAGAAGACAAAACTAACAAACAAACAAAAAATGGTAAAAATTTGGAGCCAGGTGATAATTTAGTGATGATTAAGCTGCAGGAGACCTGGGATCCATCCCTGGGTCGGGAAGATCCCCTGGAGAAGGGAATGGCAACCCACTCCAGTATTCTATTCCTGCTTAGAGAATTCCATGGACAGAGGAGCCCAGTGGGCTACAGTGGAATCACAAAGAGTTGGACACAGCTGAGTGACTAACACTAAGCCAAACGCTTAATCTTTCTGAAAAAGGGATTGTGAGAAGTTCCAGGGCTTACCTGCCATCACACTATCTCCCAGGAGTAAACCGGACCCTTCACTATAGAATTAGAGTTTCCCACGGCCCTATCCTTTCTTCCATTTTAACTTTCACTGAGGTACACAACTCATGTGCTTTAATCCTCTGTGACTTTATCACCTAGAAGCATTATATTGAGCAGGGGTAAATAGTTATTTTATGTAGGTCTAATTAAGTTCAAACTGACTTGCATTTGCCCCAGACCTTCTTTGTTCCTTGGAGTCAGTCTAATAGGAGCAATTGAATAAAGAAAAAAAAAAAAAAAAAAAGAAATGCTTGGGAAATGCTCCTTTTTTTGTTATTATTTTTCTGTGAAAGCCACCTTGAAAAAAAATGTAGATCTTGCTATGAAAGTGAAGACAAAGTTTCAGTACCTTCTCCATTTAATCATTTCATCTTAATGAGCTAGGTAGGTATTATTCAAAGATATTAATGGATTTGGTGATTGTTGAATCATCTGATTGGTGTTTAAAATAATACTGTTGAGGAACTGCTAATGTTCAATCAACACATACTGCTTAAGTTCTCAGACATGTCAAGCTTTCAGCTTAAGAAGTCAATCTTGGTTGCAAAAGTTGTGGAAAGTCCAATTTACTTAGAGTAACAGCTTTTTTGTTTGTTTCAGTATAACATATTTTAGGAAGCTGGCATAACTACATGACAAGCAGTGTTTTGTGCTTAAAAATCTTTAACTTGTATTTTAAAGTTAAAATAAGTTAAGAATCTTTAACTTATTTTTAACATTTTCCTTTGGTTTCTCAAAAAAAAGTGAAAGTGTGCCTTCACTGGAATCTTGAGATGTGTTTAACTTGAGTTATTTTTCTTATGGTGGAAAATGGCCATTTCCCTTCATTTAGTGCTCACAATATAGAAACAGCTTCCTGAATCAATATCCCTCAAAAGCTGAAAGAATACACTTTAGAAATAATATTAGAGGAACTGGGTGCTTACATTTGAAATGCATGACTCCAGTGCTATGATGGCCATGGTGAGGAAGGAGAGAAGATAGTAGAGACCCTAGGGTTCAAATTCTACTTCTGGACTCCTGGCTCTATGCTTTGGGACAAATCTCTTAACTTCTCTAACACTCAAGTATCTCATCAATGAAATGGAGAATACAACAGTATCTGGCTGTGATTGTGAGGACCGAATGACAGGCTGTAGATAATGCTTGTAGCCTGGAGTCAAGTACACTGTCAACAACCTTAATCAAAGTCAGCACATACTGTTTCTTTAAAGGAAAGTGAGTAGTCGTTCAGTTGCTTTATTTTTATCTTGCCTTTGCTCCTTAGCACTTATAGGATTTGGGGGCATGTCACTCCACTTTGAGGGGCTTCCCAGGTGGCGCTAGTGGTAAAGAAACCACCTGTCAATGCAGGAGATAGGAGATGCGGGTTCGATCCCTGGGTCAGGAAGATCCCCTGGAGGAGGAAATGGCAACCCACTCCAGTATTCTTGCCTGGGAAATCCCATGGACAGAGGAGCCTGACTGGCTATAGTCCATAGGGTTGCAGAGAGTCTTACACGACTGAAGTGACTTAGTGTGCATGCACGCACTACACTTCATTGATCTTTAACATTTTTTATTGGAATGATGTAATTATCTTAAAAACCTGACCCGCCTACCTCAATATTCCGGTTTACCTGCAAGATTCTGTCAAACCTGGATGAAAAGTGACACTCCAGAAAGAAGAGCCCTTAGCTGGGCAGACATGCAAATGTGCAGATCTCGACCAAGCTGTCCAATTGCCAGGAGAATAGTTATCTGACAGCTGACGTCTTGCTAGTCTCAAGGGTAGCCCCCAACCAGTGACGTGGCCAGTAACCCAGTAAGGCAGGGATGTAGCCAAGGTCAGACCCTTCCTGGGTGGCCCTCAGCCAATGAGTGAGCAAGCAGTAATGCGAGGGACTGGCCACTTCTGCCCCACGTGGACCCCTCTAGTGGACATTCTTCACTTGAAGATGCCCCCAGGGGAAGCTGGCAGAAAGAGCAGATGTTCAACCTACAGGACAGCTCCCACTGCCCAACCAGAGAACCACACTTGAGGCAGGAGCAAAGGGTAAAAACTCAAGAGATTCCAAAACAGTCACCAGGTTTGAGCAGGGTGCTGAGGTGGACCCTGAGTATCAGATCAGGCGAGAGGGTCAAGCTAGACTGGAGGAGAGTGGATCAGTGCTGAGGATAAGCTAAGGCTGAGGTCCCAGGGATGGGTGGGCGGGGTCGGCAAGGAGCACCTTGAAGGGATTCCCAGTGTGGGTCCTCATTTGTTTAGTCGCTAAGTCCTGTTCAACTCTTTACAACCCCATGGACTGTAACCGGCTAGGCTCTTTTGTTCACGGGATTTCACAAACAAGAATACCGGATGGATTGCTGCTTTCTTTTCCAGGGGATTTCCCCAACCAGGGATCGAACCCGTGTCTCCTGCTTTGGCAGGCGGATTCTTTATCGCTGAGCCATCAGGGAAACCCCTGGGTCTTCACTGGGAGCAGCAAACCATCTTCTTAATCTTAAAAAGCTCCACACACTTCAAAGTGCTCTCCAAATATAAGCAATTTGGCAATGCATTGTTCTGCCCTCGGGAGTATCAGGACATCTTTCTAACAAGATTTTGCGGGTATTGGGCACCATTTTCAGTCTTGCCTCTATTGGCAAAGTTGGTATAATTTTCAAAAGCCGTCTTGCAGTGTTTGTTCTCCATTTCCTCAAATCTCACTGGGAAAAGTTGCCAGAGGAGCCCCAGGTTGGACCCACTTCTAGCCTCCAAGTCTTTAGGGGGCGCTCCAACATCTGGTAAGATTGCTCACCCCGCTGTCATCAGCATCTCATGCCAGAACCCGGCTGTCAGTACTTTCTCGGGTGGGAATGGGGGTGGACACGATCCCACAATTATCCCCTAATGTGGACACTGACCTTTTGTCCATATAAGCGGAATGATTCATGCCTAGTCTGTCGTTACAAACTTTACACCTAAGAGCTAATGCGACAGCAATAAAATTCAGAGTGTATGGAAGGAACACTGGGTCTTTGAGGACTTGGAGTTCAGGGTTTTTCTCTGGGTTGCAAGCTCCAGATTCTTACCTTAAGGAAAAACACACTTCTCCTGTTTCAGTGACCTGTGTTTATGCAACAGAAGATAAGAACGTAGAATTGTCAGAATTTGGCCTTAATATAAATCTATCTTGCTGTATTGGCGCTTTATGAGGAAGCTTGTTGAAAAATAAACAGGTACATTATTAATAGTCCAGAAACAACAGAACAGATTTAAGGCCATCTCATGCAGCCTAAACTTCAATGAACATTTGGTAAAAGGTACAGGAGAGAAAAGTGCCCTGTTATATTCATTGCTTTTGAGCTCATTCTCTTTCAGCTATATAACTATCTTAGTTTCTCTATATCTGTAAGATATCTATCTCTCTATCTATATATATACATGCATTTTTTTTTAAACCTAGGAACCCCTTTCCTGACCATGTTTTATAGAACCTCTCATGTTAAATGTGTAGCTGGAAAAATTAACTATAATGGTTGGCCACATCCACTCTGCCCTGTTTTCCACTATAAAGATACACCTCAACACTTTCCACTAAGGACTTGAAAAATACAGAAATGTTCAAATCACTGGGACAAAGAAAATCTGTATGTTCAGCCTTGAGAAGTTTGAAAACAGTATGAAAAAATGCAAAGATGTCAAGTTGTTAGTTAGGACATAAAAGTTGTGAAATTTGCCTTACTTGTCGTATTTAATATACTAAATTTGAAGTATAATAACATTGAAAAATATTGTTATTTATTACAGTATAGATTTTTCAGGTGAATTTACTTTCTACTAAATTTCATGTTTGTTACGACTGGACCTTTAGTCATACTCTGAGAATCAAAACTGAATTGTAGAGTATACCCTGCATGCCATAGCTTAAATATCAGTAAATTACTTTGAAAAAACTGAAAATATTAGTCGCTCAATCATGTCTGATTCTTTGTGATCCCATGAACTGTAGCCTGCCAGGCTCCTCCCCTGTCCATGAAATTCTCCAGGCAAGAATATTGGAGTGGATTGCCATTCCCTTTTCCAGGGTATCTTCTCCTGGATCTCCCACATTGCAGGCAGATTCTTTACCATCTGAGCCACCAGGGAAGCCCCAAATTAACTTGAATTCTAACCTTTTTCTGTTTATCATTAATGGGAAAACACATATGGAAGAAAATTAAAAAAAAAAAAAAGAAAAAAACTTAAAATCTTCACCTTTGCTTAATCAGCTAGATTCTGTAGCTACTACTACCAAAAATTATTTTTTGACACACTTTTATAATTTTTGCCAAATTTGCCACAGGGTTACCCACTCTAGTACTCTTGCCTGGAAAATCCCATGGATGGAGGAGCCTGGTAGGCTGCAGTCCATGGGGTCAGTAGGAGTTGGACATGACTGAGCGACTTCACTTTCTCTTTTCACTTTCATGCATTGGAGAAGGAAATGGCAACCCACTCCAGTGTTCTTGCCTGGAGAATCCCAGGGACGGGGGAGCCTGGTGGGCTGCCGTCTACGGGGTCGCACAGAGTCGGACACGACTGAAGCCTCGCAGCAGCAGCAGCAGCCACAGGGTTTTATTTGTTAGGGACAAGACTGTTGTTGCACTAGGCGCTAAGTCATATCTAACTCTTTGTGATCCCACGGACTGTAGCACCCCAGGCTTCTCTGTCCTCCACTATCTCCCAGAGTTGTTCACATTCATGTCCATTAAGTCTGTGATGCTATCTAACCATCTTATCCGCTGCCACCCCTTCTCCTTTGCCTTTAATCTTTTCCAGCATCAGAGTTGTTTCCAATGAGTTGGCTCTTCACATCATGTGGCAGAATTATTGAAGCTTCAGCTTTGGCATCAGTCCTTCCAATGAATATTCAGGGTTGATTTCCTTTAGGATTAACTGGTTTGATCTCCTTGGAGTCCAAGGGACTCTCAAGAGTCTTCTCCAACACCATAATAGTGACTGATTACCATGAGGGGGTACACCTAGACCTGGTTATTGCTACCAATGAGTTCTGTGACTAGGCCTATCTGTAGACCTTACTCTCAAGGTTCTTTATGTTTAGATGGAGGAGTTAACACTAGATTGGCTGAAAAAGTCACTTACTCTAACATTTTATGAGTCCCTACTCTTTTCCATGTTTATTATTTCTGAAATTTGTACATTTACAAACACAGATAATATTTTTTACATGAAACAGAAGCCTGAGGTGTCTGAAGCAAACCACCAAAAGGATCTGAAACTCTACTATACTAAATCCCTCCACTGTGGGGCAACTATAGCTGTAGACAGACCCCTTAAGAGTCCTAACACCTACTAACCTTTGAAAGTAACTTCTGCAGCCTTAAATCCTGGGGGGGTTCCTGCAGGTTTCATAATCCCTTCAAAGGGAGTAGAAGTGGAATCTCACTTTCATTACTTTGTGCCTTGAATCCAAGAGACTCGCAGCAGTATGAATTTTGTGGCAGCAAAATTACTGTCTTTTCCTAACAGGCTTTGGACTTCGCTTTGCCTTGTTCTTGTAAGCAGAGATGCACTTGGATTAGCTGGGTCATTTGGGAAAGAATGTCTGACAGATGTGCGCTGTAGGATTCAGATATTGTTATTGTTGAAGACATACTTTTTTTTTTTCATCTTCAGCTAGTTTGACAGTTGAATCCAAACACATTTTCATTGATTGCTGTATTTGTTATATTTCCAGATACTTTAAGAGCCCCAGCGATGACTGTTTCATAGTTTCTTTTTCCTTCAGTAAGTTCTTGTAGGGCACTGATGTTCTTCCCCAAGGAGCGCCTATAGAGTTGGACTGATGCTGTGTGCTCAACTTCTTTTTTGAATTGCTCATTCTTAAGACAGCTGCTAGAAAAGACAACTGATAGATGTTTATAAACTAAGAAAAAAATGACTTTTTTTATTTGTTTGTTTCTTAAGTGAAATAGTCAGGACTCTCTGAAGACCAAAATTCATTTGTCTTTGGATATCAAAAAGAATATTTTTTTTGTTTCTCTTCTACCTAGGGGTTATATTGATCTAGTGCTGTGAATGATTTTCTAGTTGCATGGGATCATGAGTGATTTGCATAAGTGGTATAAATATATATTCAGGAAATAGCACACATGTTTGGGATGGTAAGTGATCTCTCTAAGACCCAACCTGTGCATCTGTGAACTTGACCTTTACTGCCCTCCCAGCATTCCTGCAGGAATGAAGTGAAGGCATGTATGTGAATTCACAGAGCAGGGCCAAGCAAATACAAATTAAATGATTATTTTGGCATGGAGAAACATCCTATTAACCTCATTGTCTGAATCATGCTAACCATTTTAAATAATATTTTATAATCGAAATTTAAAATGTTTGTAAATAAAGATTTGACAACATATATTACTCTGGACATTTTCCTTTTTACTTTGGGAACATTTTGCTTTAATGACCAACTGATGAGGGGACTTGGTACGGGTCATTGGAAATGTCATTTTCTACCCTGTTCTTGGTATTAGAAAAAGTTTTAAACTCTTTCCTTCTTTTTTAAAGTATCTTAAGGGCAGATAAGTGTAAATTAACTCATTATTACCTTGTAAATGCTTACTACCAATGTAATTATGACTTCCTACATGGACACTAAGCATTGAAACATAACTTTTAAATCCAGTAGCCTCCTCTGGATGCCTCAGGGGAAATTATTACATGCTAAATAGAAAGAAATCTCAGTTTAAGATTAAAAAATGTCAAGATACATGCTTAGAGCTACTGTTAATGAGATATTATCAGAATCAGGGTCTCCTTAGTTATTTCAAAGCACAAATGACATGCTCTCATCTTTATAGGCTTGACAAAGTTCAGACAACTGAGTTCAGACAACTGAGTTCAGACAACTCAGTTTCTAAGCTGAGTTGAAATCTTTACAGATAAACTTTTTCAGGTTTACAAAGTTTCAGCCAATAAAAAAAGCTGAAAACATTTCTAAAATAAATCTATCTGTCAAATGTCACTTGGTGAAATTGTGTTTAGTGTAGACACAGAATTTAAGAGGCTGACTTGTCCCTGATGCTGAGATTTAAGGCAAAAGGAGAAGGAACAACAGAGGATGAGATGGTTGGATGGCATCACCAACTCAGTGGACATGGATTTGAGCAAACTCCGGGAGACGGTGAACGACAGGGAAGCCTAATGTGCTGCAGTCCGTGAGGTCACAAAGAGTCGGATGTGACTTAGCCACCGAACAACAGCATTAGCCACTCATCAAGTAAGGATCAAAGATGCGGTCAGACTGGGTCTCAGGTGCAGCTGGAGTGTACCAAGGGTAGTTTTATGGGGTATACTAAGCAAAGATTCCTTTTAGGAGAGTAGATATGAAAATAAACTCATTTTTAAGTTTCCCTAGGTCCTCATAGAAATTGAGAAAGTAGGGTAGGATGTGGCTCATGTCCAGTGGTGTGTTCTTAAACACTAAACAACTGGCTTTCAAAGTGGGTGGTGGGGAGGCCCTAACTTACCCTGTTTGTGGACTTCTGTAAATAATTCATGCGGCAGGTTTCATGCTTCCAGCGTGAGATCGCTGAACACATAGATGAGTAGAGACACCGAGCATCGCTCCTGCAAGCTGGCATCCCTGGGGCCCAGCACTTCACTGACTCTCTGAAGAACGCTGGCCTGTCTCTGCCTTACTCCCTTGTTGTTTAGCTGTCCAGGCATGTCTGACTCTTTTTTGCCACGCCATGGATTGGGAATTTTCAGGCAAGACTACTGGAGTGGGTTGCCATTTCCTTTCTCCAGGGGATTTCCCGACCCAGGGATCAAACCCATGTCTCCGGCCTGATTCTCCTGCATTGCAGGCAGATTCTTCACCATTGAGCCACTAGAGAAGCTCCTACTTCCTCGCTGGCTCATCATAAAATGGAAACTCAGGGACATGGCAATAAATTCGGTTGACGCTGATAGCTCAGAAGTGGCACGCTGCATGGCTTGGAGGGTGGGGGCAGTGGCATTAGTGCTGTAGTCTGTGGAGGGTGGCCCCTGCAGTTGTGCAGGAAAAAAGCCCGTCCAGCCATATATGCATATGGAAGACTGGCTACAGGTCCATTTGCTTCACTTAACTCCCTGCAGACACACCGAGCGATTCACGGGCCTCACATATCTCCTGCTCCGTGCCAGGCTGCCTGGCCAGCCCACTCCCCTCCTCCAATACAAGCTTGGCCTGCTTCCCTTTGGGCTCTGATATTCCTGGCCCTCTTCATGGGCTGTGTGAGCCGGACTAGAGGTGAATCGAGGTCACGGGGGCATCTAATAGCTGTGTTGAGAAGCATAAAGGTGTTCCAGGAAACAGCCTGGGAGGGAGGGCGGAGAAATCCCAGGGTGCCCACAGCCCTGACGGCAGCCTAGGAGCCCTCAGGCACAGTGTCCATTTTCTGGGGGAGGGAAAAAAATAAATCAGCGTTCCACGGGCAGCTGAGTTACCCTGAGGAGACCTCACAGCTCAGCTGGCTTCCCCAGTGAGTCAAGGCTGCCTGAACCCCCAGGGGAGCCTGATGAACTCTGTGGGGTCTCTGCGCGGGCCGTCACACCGGGCTCATCCCCACTTGGTGGACAGGAGCTTTGAAATTGAAGAGCAGCAAGCCTGGTTGATGGATGGTGTTGTCTTAGCCTTTCTGGAGGGAAAAACTCACTTTGGGAGGACAGGGGAAATAGATTGACCTTGTGGCGCTCAGCACTCGCAAACCCAGGGACGGTCCCAGAGGGCAGGCCATCACTTGCCCAGCTATCTAGGGGCGCGGAGGGAAGCACCATTGGAAAGACAGGGATTCAGGGGTCCTGGGAGCAAGCAGGGCCAGACTCTGCTGAGGGCCCTGATCTCAGGGTGATCTGTGTCTGCGGGCCTTGTCCCCGCCACCTCCTTCCTCCCCGCCACACAACTTATACAGGCTTGTCACTTCTTCCAAGGAGGGGGGAGCAAAAATAATAACAGAGGTGTTAGCACACAGCATCATAGCTACCAAGATTTCCTCTGCCAAAAATGCCCTGTGAAGTGGTCCTTATAATTATCCTATGAGATTAGGGAATTCTTCAAAGAGAATGTCAAGCTATAAGAGTCTGTAGAATATGTGCACAGTATATAGTATATAGAAGCTTTCAGTTGCAAGTACCATGAGACTGACTTGGAGGCAGCTTAAGAGAAAGAGCAAAGACATGATGGTTGGGGGCAGGGGGCAGATAGTCAATGGGGGAAAGAGGTTATTGGCAGGTTATAAGGCCATTTCACAGAAAGCAAAACAGAGAGGCTGCCGGGGCTGTGGACTGGAGCCGGGACTGGAGCTTGGGGGAACCCGTGTGCTACCAAGTTACGCTTCTCTAGCTACAGAATCGGCCTCTGCACATAGAGCCACAGGACGGCAGAGGGTGTCCTGAATTTTCCACATTGCAGTCCAGGGATGAAGGAGACTTCTCTTTCCATCGGTGTCTACAAGTTTCCTAGCTGAGGCCAGGAGCCACCCCTGCTCGGTCAGCTGTGGAAAAGGCACAAGGTCTGGGCAAAGATTCTGATTTCATCTAACCAAGGTCTCTGTGGCCTGAAAATGCGAGTTCTGTCTTGCTTTCTACTGGAATCCCTCTTCACCCATGAAAACATACATCAGAATGGAAAAGTCAGGGACTTGAATCAGGCAAATCTGGGCATAGACCTCATTTTCCCTCTTATTAGCTGTTTAGCAAATAATGACCTGCTCTAAAACTCAATTTTGTCTTTATCCTAACAAGAGATGCATGTTCTCAGGCCCAGAGGTCCTCAGAGTCCTGGGACCCTCAGCACCAGCCTCCTCTGAGAACTTGCTAGAAGTGCACATTGTCAGGCTCCACCCAGGACTGGCTGCACCAGAGACTGGGGGGTGGTGGGGCTCACTGACTTGTGTTTTAACAAGGCCTCCCTGAGGACACACGCTGTGTGTGAGCGCCTCTGCCCCGGGGCTCTGCAGGGAGCCCCTGCGAGCCTAGATGGCGGACCACAGAGCCCTGGCTAAGGTCGCATTGGGCCTGCCACCCCACTTCCGTCTTCTCCCACAACAGTCTGTACAAGCAAACCCTAGGCAGGAAGCCTTTGGAGTCCAAAATCTTTGTATTTTTCACAGGGAGAAGTGGGGCCTCTCCACCCTAAATCATTTGAGGATTAAAGACTGGAGGTATTTGAAGGAATAGGGCGTTCGTTCAGTGGCCGAGGAGGGCATGCCAACCCACTTCAGTATTCTTACACGGACAAGCCCATGGACAGAGAAGCCTGGCGGGCCGCAGTCAGTCTATGGGGTGGCAAAGAGTAGGACATGACTGAAGTGATTTAGCACGTACGCACACATCTCCTGGCCAGGTGCTTTTTGAGCTACAGAAAATTGCAGGCCCAGCCTGACGCTAGCAGAGTTGAAGGAAGTTCTCAGGAAAATGTTTCTGCCCTCCTAGAGCTCCTAAATCCTGAAGGAGGAGAGGAAGCAGAGGGAAACTGCAGACCATATCTCTTCCTCACCAAAGGAGAGGCAAAGCAGACAGGAGAGTGGAAGCCTGCAGCTTCAGACAGGATGGGACAAAACTCTAAATACTGTGCTGACACTATGCCAGTAACTGGGCGTAAATGGAAGTGCTGGGATGACACCCATATGGATTTATGGCTTTGAAAGGATGTGGATGAACAGGGTTGACAGCAATTGCTGGAAAAAATAAATGAGGGTGTTTGAGATTCTCTTTGGAATATACATAAGCATTGTGGGTGCTTTATAAGGAGCTGCCACTTTTTGAGTGCGTGTATGAGCCAGACTCTTTCTAAAGCAATGACAGAAGGTGACATGAAATTTTCATGAACACTTTGAGGAGTTTATTCTGATTCGTATGCTACACGGAAGGGTACGAATGTTCAGGGGAAGGGCACTAAGTGGCCAAACACTGCACAGAGAAGTGGAGTGCCCAGCAGAGTCAGGGCCCCATGCACAGCTTGCTGACCCCAAAGCCAAGTCGTAGCCACTGCCTTTGCATGGGAGTGATTTTAACAACGCGTTAATCCCTAAATCGGGGAGAGTACTCATTTCCTTCTGGGAAGCAGTGCCTGAGCTTTGCAGATTGCCGTTCATCAGCCCACGTGAATCCCACACAGGGGCCCTGGCCAAAGAGTCTGGGAGACTCACAGACCTGCTCTTTGAGGGCCAGAAGGCCACTTTGCTGAGCCGGCACATATGTGGCCTGGATTTGCTACTTGGAATTCAAGCCAGGATGAAGTCCCAGGGTTCAGTTTTGCTCCTCAGGCAAAGCTCTAGACAGAGCCTAGGAAAGGGCTTTGCCATAGAAAGCCTGCTGAGTCCCTGGGCTCCATTCAGAATGGCAGCCTCCGTGGGTCTCTCTGGGGGCAGGGGGCATCCTCCAACCCTGCGAGCTTCATCAGAGCCGTTCATTGCCTTGGTCTCCCCCTCACACACACCCGTTTATGAGCATGAATCACAGATTTCCAAATAACGAGCATGAACTATTTTAATTTTTTTCACACCCACTGCAAAGCCCAGCTCCTTCTCAGCCTCCCTTCCAGCTGTCTGCGTGTCAAGTGGCTTCTGACTCTCTGAGGGGAGGAGCAGGGCTGGTGGAGCTATTCCGTCAGCCCCCAGGAGGTTCGACACTCGCAGCAATTTGTAGTGAAATTACCAGCTGAAGTTGGTTTAGATCCTGGCCGGAGCCCTCCCTGAAGGGTGTGGCCTGAGAGCCCGGCAGTGTGCCGTAGGTGAGCGTCTTACAGCGGAGGACTTGGCTGAGGATCAGGTTGGGGAGACAAAGGGGTGGGGTTTGTACCATTGAGGCTGCCAGCCCCCAGATGCTGTGCTTGGGGTCACCCTAGTTCTTTTTTTCAGCCTCTCAAAATATAATGCTATTCATTCTGATAAAACTAGGAGATGCACAGGCTGGCTGGGATCGGACCCTCTCATGGGTCAAATTTACGCGGCAGTGGGGGGGTGGGGGAGGATGGAATCTGTAGGCTCAGTTGTGCTCTGGATCTTCATAGATTTAAGTAGATTTAATTAAGATCTGGGGATTCCCTGGTGGCTTAGACAGTCAAGTATCTGCCTGCAGTGTGGGAGACCTGGGTTTGATCCCTGGATCGGGAAGATCCCCTGGAGAAGAGAATGGCTACTCACTCCAGTATTCTGGCCTGGAGAATCCCATGGACTGAGAAGCCTGGGCTACAGTCCTTGGGGTCACAAAGAGTTGGACGTGACTGAGTGACTAAACTTCAATTAAGATTTAATTCCTAAAATAGGAGTTAATATGCACCCTTCATGCTTCTAATTGTGTAGTTGCTGTAGATGCAATGCTATCTGAAATACTGCTGAAGCTCAACCCGACCTTTGTATGCTGTTGACTAAAAAATATATATTCACAGCCTAAAAGTTGAGTGTTATGTTTTATTCCACAGGAATTTTTAGGACTTCAAGCCCAGGAGTCAGCATCTCAAGTGACCCTGAGAGAACTGCTCTGAGGAGGTGAGGGGAAAGCCAGGGTATATACAGGAGTTTTGCAACAAAGGGCGGGTAGTCTGAACATCAAGATTATTGTTGATTAAGGAAAATCAGATATCTCAACTTAAGGAATTTAGCATTCTCTTCTGTATGGAATCCCATGGAGGGAGGAGGCTGGTAGGCTACAGTCCATGGGGTCGCAGAGTCAGACAAAACTGAGCGACTTCACTTCACTTCACTTCACTTCTGTATGGAAAGATGCAAGAGTCTGGGCTCACTGAAATCATTCCTTTCCTATTCATCTCAGCTATCTGGGGCTAGTATCCTGTGTTTTCACATCCTGAGTTTCCTCAGGGCTGACCCTAGGGTGGTAGTCTGCTGTCTGCTAGATGGCAGGTATTCTTTCCCTTCCTGAATTCCCTGAGGAGCTCACTGGCTTGCCAACGGCTGTGGCTGCAATTGCTGATGATTGTGACATCCTTTTTTACTGATACAGCAGGCAATATTCCATTTATCAGGGCTTTCTAGGTGGCACTAGTGGTAAGGAACCTGCCTGCCAGGGCAGGAGATGTAAGAGATGCAGGTTCAATCCCTGAGTTGGAAAGATCCCCTGGAGAACGGAATGGCAACCCACTCCAGGGTTCTTGCCTGGAGAATCCCATGGACAGGGGAACCTGGCAGGCTGTAGTTCGTGGGGTTGCAAAGACTTGACTGCAGCAACTTAGAAGCAGCAGCAGCAGGATTCCATTTATCAACCCCTGGTTCCAAATAGGAAAAGGAGTGTGTCAAGGCTGTATATTGTCACCCTGCTTATTTACCTTATATGCAGAGTACATCATGGGAAACACTGGGCTGGAAGAAGCACAAGCTGGAATCAAGATTGCGGGGAGAAATATCAATAACCTCAGATATGCAGATGATACCACCCTTGTAGCAGAAAGTGAAGAGGAACTAAAAAGCCTCTTGATGAAAGTGAAAGAGGAGAGTGAGAAAGTTGGCTTAAAGCTCAACATTCAGAAAACTAAGATCATGGCATCTGGTCCCATCACTTCATGGGAAATAGATGGGGAGACAGTGGAAACAGTGTCATACTTTATTTTTGGGGGCTCCAAAATCACTGCAGATGGTGATTGCAGCCATGAAATTAAAAGACGCTTACTCCTTGGAAGGAAAGTTATGACCAACCTAGATAGCATATTAAAAAGCAGAAATTTACTTTACCAACAAAGGTCCATCTAGTCAAGGCTATGGTTTTTCCAGTGGTCATGTATGGATGTCAGAGTTCGACTGTGAAGAAAGCTGAATGCCGAAAAATTGATGCTTTTGAACTGTGGTGTTGGAGAAGACTCTTGAGAGTCCCTTGGACTGCAAGGAGATCCAACTGGTCCATCTTAGAGGAGATCAGTCCAGGCTGTTCATTGGAAGGACTGATGCTGAAGCTAAAACTTCAGTACTTTGGCCACCTCATGCGAAGAGTTAACTCATTGGAAAAGACCCCGATGCTGGGAGGGATTGGGGGCAGGAGGAGAAGGGACCACAGAGGATGAGATGGCTCGATGGTATCACTGACTTGATGGACTTGGGGTAGACTCTGGGAGTTGGTGCTGGACAGGGAGGCCTGGAGTGCTGTGATTCATGGGGTCAAAAGGAGTCGGACACGACTGAGTGACTGAACTGATTGAACTGAACTGACTGATACTGAGTTAAATCTCAGAGGCAGAGCTTTGTGTGAAGTAGAAAAGAAAAGCTTTATTGCTTTGCCAGGCAAATTGGGACACAGTGGGCTAATGTTCTCCAAACTGTGTCCCCACCTGGAGGGATAGTGAGGAGTTTTATAGTAATGGTTCAAAGAGGGTGTGATCAGCTCATGAACATTCTTCTGATTGGTTGGTGGTAAGGTAAGTGGACACAGTATATCAACCTTCTGGTTCCAACCTGTCCGGGGGTTTACCTGCTTGTGGGCAGCATATGGTTACCTTCTTCCACCTGTAGAGGTTTCAGTATCTGCAAAATGGCTCAAAGATATTGTTAGGTATATCCCTTGAGGGGGAACCAGGACCCGGCCCAAGGCTGCACCATTGTTTCTAAACTGTTCCTCCCTTGTCTCTGCATCCCCTCCCTTCCCCAATTAGCATCTGTTTGAACCTGCCCAACTTGAGGGGGGAGCCTGATGCTCAGGGGTGAGTCCATGCTCTGGGCCTGGTGGGGAGGAGAAGGGCTCAACTGAGGCTTAGTGGAGAGACAACCAGCCTTCTGTTCAGATGGAGACTGTAAATCTTTTTAGCTGCTAACTTAGCTTCCTACAAGATTTTCAACTCTAGACTTGTTTTCCTTAAGAGCCTAGGAGGCATTAAACCTTAGGGGACCTCCAGGGACCTTGCACCCTCTCTCCTTGTCTCAATGGGAGCTGTAGCCCAGGCACTGGGCTCCAGTGGTAACTGCCTGCTTGCCATAGGTTGTTTATCACCTTATTTACTTCTCCCTATGAAAGAAAAGAGGCTTCCCTGGTGGGGCCCAGTGATAAAGAATCTGCCTGCCAATGCAAGAGATATGGGCTTGATCCCCAGTCCAGGAAGATCCCCTGGAGTAGGAGGTGGCAACACACTCCAGTATTCTTGCCTGGGAAATCCATGGACAGAGGCAGCTACAGTGGACTAGCAGTTACAGTCCATGAGGTCGCAAAGAGTCAGACATGACTGAGTGACTGAACACCAAAATTGGAACTCAGGGAAGATCATGGAGGCTGAACGAAGCCTATTTCCTGTCATCAGAAAATGGGGGTCACAGAAAGACTTTGTGCCCTGGAGTCCCACGGAGTCCTGCTTAGTATCACCATCTCATTTAATATCTACAACTAACCTGGGTTTGGTGCTTGTAAGTCTCATCTGACACAAGAACAAAAAAGAAAATCCAAACATTTGGGCAAGCACAGTAATGCATGGCATAAAAATCAATGTTGAGGGCTTTGTCTAGTGTGTTTATCATTATCCACTAGAAAATATTTCATGTCATATCTTTTAAGAATTTATGTTCAAAAAAAAATTCCACAAAAGAGCCAATTTCCTTCCTTGGGAGTCACTGTATCTGAATAAGTGAAAGTTCATCATGTTTCCCTTTTCCCCTAGGCTGCCAGGAAGACCAGAGCAATAATCAGTGGTCAGTGATTGTAATCAGCCCACATGCTTAGTGTTGTTTCTTTCTCCGTTCTTTTAGTTGCTTTGTTTTCTCCATGCAACTTGTTTATATAGGGAGACCTCAGAGTCTTTGGGAACTGGAGGTCAGCTGTGAATAAATACAAGAAAGAAAGAAAGTTAAGTCACTCAGTCGTGTCTGACTCTTCGCAATGCCATGGACTATAGCTTACTAGGCTCCTCTGTCCATGGGATTTTCCGGCAAGAGTACTGGACTGGGTTGCCATTTCCTTCTCCAGAGGATCTTCCTGATCCAAGAATCAAACCCAGGTCTCCCACATTGCAGGCAGACGCTTTACCTTCTGAGCCACCAGGGAAGCCAAATAAATACAGGACTATAATAAAAAAAAAAACAACAAACCAACAGAACCATGTAAGTGGCAGAGCCTGACCTGCGCAGAACCTCTGATTTGAAAAACATCTCTACACTGCCCTTTCTGGCGGTCCTGGTGTGGTTCTGAAAGAGGATAACCCCGAGGGCTAGGCAGGTTTTGGTTCCTGAGATGTGGTGGCAGAAGACTGGGGTCACTATGGCCCCACCGCGGTGCCCTCACCTGCCTGGACCGCAGGGAGCTCAAGCCTTATCAGGGCAGAACGGTCTGGCAGCGGCTGGCCACATGCCACTGATTTTCTCTCTGAAAGCAGCAGGCTTTCCTTGAGGGGAAATTTAATTACCAGAAATTAACAAACATATTTGGAAAAAAAGGTAGAGTGGTTATTCTTCAATTAGAGAAAAGCCGGCTTTAATCACCTCCCTGCCAGATGTCCTGTTGGGAGGGGGTGCTCGTGCAAACGAAGGCTGGAGCGGGGAACTAGAAAAGGAGCTTAGGGTCTGGGCATCCCTCCCAGTTGTAACATCTACCAGGTTAAACCCCTGATTCAAGGCTCACTCATGAAGGCAAGCTACTTTCAGGTCTCCAAATCTGCCTTCCATAAATACAACGTTGCTTCAAGTCTGCTGGAGCCAGGGAGTTTCGGCAGAGTCAATTATTTGGTCTGGGGCCGCCCGGGGCCAGACAGCAGGCGGGCTCAACCATCTTCTGCTGAAAAATGCCGTCCTCCTCACACCTAACTCCCAGGAAAGAATCCTGTGTGTGGCTGTGTATGTTTCAGAGTGCGTTTGCACATGTGTGTTAGTGAGCACGTGTGTGTGATGGTGTGCACTAAGGTGGGTGAGTTCATATCTGTGTGCCTCATGAGGAAATGTGTGTGAATGTGTGGTGGCGTCTTTTGATATGTGGGTGAGTGAGCATGTGATGGTATCAATGAGTGTATTAATGAGTGTATCAATGAGTTGGCACATATATGTGTATATGTGTGCCTGTGTGTGCCTTTGAGCTGCATGAGTGAGAATACACATGTGAGTCTGTATGAGTGTGTGCTTGAGTTTTTGAATGAGCGTGGATGTGAGTGCGTGTGTCAGTGTGTTCCTGTGTGTTTGATGGAGTCTCTGCAGCTGCCTTAGTGGGAGGCATGGAGGGAGGAGGCAGAACCCTAATGCTCAGATTGCTTGACCTTGCCCTGAACTGACAGAAAAGAGAGCGTGGAGCTAAAACAATTGACCTCGGAGGAGATGCCTTCCCATCTGCCTCACACACACAACTGCCAGTAAATAAATAAGGGACGGCAGACAGACGCAGAAAATAAGATTATGGCGCAATCTTTCCATTAAGTTTCCCACATGGGGCTCCACAGCTAATCAGGTACGTGGAATAGCCCCCAGCCAGGTTCCCGAAGAGTTCTGGACCATCCCAGCTTGTTCTGAATTTCAAGAATGGGGTTCTGGAGCAGGAGGCATGTTAGGGACCAGCAGGACCTTGACATCATCTTAGTTGTTAAAGAGTAAAGTCCATGAGAGGGATCTGGTTTCCCTTGTATCCTGAGGACACAAAGTGAACCCAGCGCAGAGCTGGGGCTGAGATCCAAGGTCTTGGCGTCCAGGCAGAGCGGGGTTTATCCAGGTTTCCTCGGGGATGCTGCTGCCCTCTCATGCTTTGCCCTGCCTTCGTGTTGATCCCTGCTTTGCCAGCCCTTCTAGCTCGTGGCCAGATTATTTACATGATGTTATGACCCTTCCCCTTTTTAACCTCACTCTATCCATCACTACCTTCATCAACCTTAAAATTCCCTTGAATGTGTTACTCCTCTGTCAAGAGATGGTGGCTTCCTATTACCTAGAAAAGAAAATCCAAGATGTTTAATTTCATCCAAGATCCATTGCAGTCTAATTTCTACCTTCCTTATTTCTTAGGTACCCTTTCCTTGATTAAACTGGTTTACTAATTGCATTAATAATGTACTCTGTTTATTCTCGCTTTCATTAAACAAATATATATTTAGTAACTTCCATGTCCCAGCCGGTATGCTAGACCCCATAATAATAACATGCACTTAACCAGTGCCTCCGATGTGTCAGTGCACCTCTAAATTCTGCAGATGAAATAATGTATACGCCTTCTACATGTACAACACCAAGGGGTGCCGTACACATAGAGGACAATGGATGGTGACTTTTGGGTCTTGAAACAGCGCTACATGTGATCTTCACAACAATCTTAAAAGAGAAATGGTTATATTTAACTCACAGCAGAGCTTCTGGGGTTTCCCAGTTGGTGCTAGTGGTAAAGAATCTACCTGTCGATGCCGGAGATGCAAGAGACACAGGCTTGATCCCTGGGTTGGGAAGATTCCTTTGAGTAGGAAATGGCAATCCACTCCAGTATTCTTTTCTGGAAAACCCCATGGACAGAGGGGCCTGGAGGGCTACAGCTGATGGGGTCTTAAAGTCGGACATGACTGAGCAACTGAGCATGCACACGTGCACAGTTGAAGGAACTAAACCACATTGATATTAAACAATAGGTTCCTTACAGAGTAAGTTTCAGTGTGGGCGTTGAAACTTGAGGCTTGGCTTTAGAACCAGTATGCCTCACCTCTACTCCACCATCCCTCCAAATATATATTATCTCATTTAATACTCACAACTATGCAGTGAGGCAGTTGTATCAATATTACATGGATTTAAAAAAAAATACAAAGCTCAGAAAAAGTAAAATGATTTGATATATATGTTTCTAGTCCAGATTTGAACCCAGGTTCTATCAGTTTTCTAAAGCCAACAGAGAATCATTCTAATTTTAATTAGTGCTTATTTTGGCAAAAACACTAAGTTTAGACCCCCAAACATGGACTGTGACCTTGCCACTGTCTAGCCCTGGTGCCTCTTCTCTCTGCAACTTAGCGTCCTCATTATAAATATAAAGGATTTGATGACACCACCACTTCTCAACCTTGGATATACCAGAGAAGGATCTGGCGGTGGTGGTGGCGGGGGGTGTCTCAAAAAATACACCTATCTGGAATGTATACCTAAAAGTTGACTTCATTGATTCATGTACGGGCTCAAGCATTAATGTTTCTCTATTGCTCCCCAGAGTTTAAAGGCATAGTCAGGGTGAGACTCTTGCATATGCTATAATCACCACCTTGGGAGACTGGCTTCTCTTGTTTTCCTCACCTCAGTGTCTTTTTTTTTTGGTGCTCAAATCAACGTATGGTTTCTACTTGAAAGGCATTGTTCTTGGGCGTGACATTAGGCAGGATCAACTCGGTTGTGCTACAATAGCAAATGACCTTGAAATTTATCCTACATTCTATTTCGCACTCATTGCAGCTTGGCTGAAGCTTTAGTCCATGTCGCTTTCACTCTTGGGCCCCAACTGACATAAAGGCACCTATCTGGAAGATCACTAACAGATGAAAAAGATGACCAAAGATGTGCTTGGAGAAGTGGAGAAGCCCTGAGAGTGATGGCTACCAGTGATTAGACTAGTCAGTGTTGTTTTCTAAAATCACTTGGCAAGTAATGAAACCACAGACTGGAACTCAATTCATCCTGTTCTGGGAGCTTGAAAATATTGCCTCTACCTTCAACAAAAGCTGTTCCAAGAGTGCAAGGGAATCTTGTGGGAGGCTGAGGAGGCCCAGCCTGTGTTATTTTGATTCAGTGTGACTAAGCAAAAAAGCAGAAATCTGCATTTTAAAAAGCCTCTCTCCACCCCAGGGGATTCTTTTTTTTAAGTTTTTTATTGGAGTATAGTTGCTTTACAATGTTAGTTTCTGCGGTACAGCAAAGTGAATCAGCCACACATATACAGTGTTGTTGTTTAGTTCCTAAGTTACTTCTCACTTTTTTGCAACCCCATGGACTGTAGCCCATGGGGTTCCTCTGTCCATGGGATTTTCCAGGCAAGAACACTGCAGTGGGTTGCCATTTTCTTCTCCAGGAGATCTTCACAAGCCAGGGATAGAAGACAAGTCTCCTGTCGTATCTCCTGGCATGCCTCCTGCATTGCAGGCTAATTCTTTACTATGGAGCCACTGGGGAAGCAATATGTATACATGTATTTCTTCTTTTTTGGATTTTTTTCCCATTTAGGTCACCACAGAGCACTGAGATTCTCTTTCGTTATCTATTTTATACATAGTAGTGTTTATCTGTTAATTGCAACCTCCTAAATCATCCCACCATCCTTTACCCCCTTGGTGTCTATATATTTATTCACTACATCTGTATCTCTATTTCTGCTTTGAAAATAGGTTCATCTGTACCACATTTCTAGGTTTCACATATATGCATTGATATATGGTTTTGCTTTTCTCTTTCTGACTTATAATACTTAACTCTGTATGCCAGGCTCTAGATTCATCCATATTTCTGCAAATAGCACAATTCTGTTCCTCTTTATGGTTGAGTAATATTCCAGTAATATTCCTTTTATCACATCTTCTTTATCCACTCCCTTGTTATAGACATTTAGGTTACTTCTTTGCCTGGCTATTGTTAATAATGCTGCAGTGAGCATTGGGTTGTATGTAACTTTTTGAATGCTGGTTTTCTCTGGGCATAAATACCCAGGAGTGGGAATATTCCCCAGTGGCTCAGATGATAAAGAATCCACTTGCAATGAAGGAGACCCGAGTTCTATCCCTGGTTTGGGAAGATCTCCTGGATAAGGGAATGGCTACCCACTTTAGTATTCTTGCTTGGAGAATTCCACAGACAGAGGAGCCTGGTGGGCTACAGTCCATGGGGTCGCAGAGTTGGACATGACTGAGTAACTAACACTTTCACACTTTCAACCAAATTACAGGTCCATTCATCCTAGAGCCTGGTGTTATAAGGTCTAATTCCTTCTCATGAACTTCTCAGCTCCGTACTGATCTAACCACCTTATTCCCCCCTCTCATATCCCTTCTCCAATCTGCATGTCTGGTCCCCACTAGCTACAAGCTATGTAGACAGGGACATTCCCAGGTTCTGGGAGCCCATAAAGGAAACCTCCCCTTTTTTATCTTTGGTTAAATGGAATTATCTCCCACCAGAGAGGGTTTCTGTTCCCAATTGTGCTTCCCATGATCTTGGTTCTACGTGCTCTGCTCCCTGATCCCCTCCCAAAGTCATCTTCCAGCATACTGTCCCTCCCCCACCCCTGCCCCACTATTTGCTAAGCTGGCTGCAATGCTGTCTTTCCATATATTGCGGCACATCTAAAGAGTTCTCTCTCAATTTATTTAAAAGACCTTTTCATACATGAAGTGATCACTGTTCCTTAAGTGAGAGAGAGTATGGGGCAGTGGAAGGTCTTGGGCTTTTCAAGCACATGATGGCTGCTGACGGCAGAGTACTGAAGTGAGCCCGCCTAGGTAAGAACACTATGCTATGTGGTAGCCATAGCAACATATGTAAGTTACTTAGCCTTATGGGGTCCCAATTTTATTACCCATAAAATGCAGATAAGGGTAGGACTGTTCCAAGCATTACATGACAACATAGGTAAATGCTGTTACATTGGAAGCCAGGCAGACTTGGATTAAAGACCCCCTTCTGCAAGTGTGCTTCAAGTTAACTGCAGGAAGTCTCAGATTCCCCATTGAAAAAATAAATGTAAAATTGTCTGCTTCCTAGGGAGTGATGTGGAGAGAGTACAAATGCTGATGTTTAGAAAATTCCCCAAACATTTTCTGGAATTTAGGAAATGCTTCAAACACTTAGTCCAGGAATCTGCATTGCTGATGAACCCAGGTCTTGTTGCCTCCTAGAACCCCAGTTGCCTGATATAACCTAGACTGCTGGAGAAAATGTGGTTTGGCACAGGGAGGGTCAGTAGAATTTTCATCTACCGAATGGGTCGCAGGAAAATGTAGTACATACCACAGTCACATTGAAAGAAGGCTTTTCTTTTGGGAGAGGGATTGATTGAGAGTTTGGCATGGACATAAATGCATCACTGTATTTAAAATATACACCAATAAGGACCTACTGTAGGGCACAGAGAACTCTGCTTAACATTCTGTAATAACCTAAATGGGAAAAGAATTTGAAAAAGTGAAGGTATAAGTATATGTATAACTGGATCACTTTGCTGTACACTGAAGCTAACACGACATAGTTAATCAACTTTATGTGTGTGCTAATCTCTCAGTCATGTCCAACTCTTTGTGACCCCACAGGCTGTAGCTCACTGGGCTCTCCACGGAATTCTCCAGGCAAGAATACTGGAGTGATTTGCCATTCCCTTCTCCAGGAGATCTTCCCAACCCAGGGATTGAACCCAGGTGTCCCATATTGGAGGCAGATTCTTTACTCTCTGAGCAACCAGGGAAGTCCCATTAATCAACTATACTCTGATATAATATAAAAAAATTAAAACTCCAGAAAAAATAAAATCAGAAAACTGCTTACAACATCTTTCAGGAAATGACCCTACACTGTGCCTACCTCTCACTCATAGTCTTAACAAAATTGCAAGTGCCTAGTATATATGTGATTCTCAACCCAGGTCATTGTTTCTGGCTGAGTCTATTGACTGTAGTCATAGAATCCTTTTTTAACATGGTGCTTCATGACAAAGCATTCATTAATTGGTGTTTGCAAGCCTGCTGAAACCCATTTACTCTTTCTCCAGAAAGAGACCCCTGAGCTGAACTTAGGCTTCGATCCATCACACATCTTACCCTGAGACTCTCATCTCAGAGCCCTGACCCTGGTCTTTTGTTGGCCTCACCTTTGTCACATCTATAGGGATTTTATTACATCACTGTCAGCTGAAAGGACTCAGTGGGTCCAAGTGAACCAGAGAGGTATTTCCTCCCTTCATCTTCTTCAAACTTTCTCCTAAGAACAGCAAAAGGGAAAAAAAAGCCAACAACAACCAGAAGGTGGAGTCTTCATCCCCATTTACTTTACTGCCTGAATGTAATTTGAGGAGACGCACTAAAAATGTCAAAAATGAACAGATATGGAATGAGTGTTTCCATCCTTCAGGTGCTAGATGGACTCTCAAGGAGGCGATCTTTAAAATGTTTGGGATTGACCATGTTGCTTTAGACCCTCAGAGCAGTCATTCTTGTCCCCATCCTTGGATGCAAAACTGCCCAGGGAAGTACCCTGGGCAGAAAGGCCCTCCTTTCTGTTTCTGCCTCCGCAGCAGAGGCCGCCACAGCAGAGGCATCTCTGTTGCCTGTGTGTGCCATTTCTGGGCTTGGTGCTTTCGTGTCTCCAAGCCACACTTCTGGTCAAGGCTGATTCAGAGGACCGAGTTCCTGACCACCAAGGATGCCCTATGCCAAGCCTGAAAATGTCTGTCTCCACTCTTCACAAAGGAGTCTGAAAATTTTGTAGGAAAAATATCCCAGCAACATTCCAGCGTGTCTGCTCATGCTGCCACCTCCTGCTGCCCTTGAAGTTTCAGCTGGACCCAGGATTCCTTTTCACTTCCTGCTCTAAGCCATTGTCCGATGCTCATTACCCACCAGCTGTGGCCCAGCTGTTACATTCCACATCAAAGGTGGCAGCATGCACCTGGCGTGCGAGCTGATTTCCCCACTGCTTCTTACCATGGTGCATTAAGCCTTCTGTGTCTTCATTTTGGGAGCAGCTCTATAAATGTCAAATATTATTAACTGTGCATGTGAAAGGCGGGAAAGTCAAAGGGCTTGGGAAGACTGAAGAATGGAATAAAACTTTGAAAATATTTTTTTTCCTTTTCTTCCCACCCTTGTTCTTTGCTTTTCTGGTTGCCCCTTTAATTTGGATACCAAGACTAGCATTCAAAGCATTGCAATGACCATCCCCATAAACATGGAAGCTAACACACATCTGAAGCATTAACTGTTTTGAAAGAAAACCTTGATAGTTCCTTGGACTGCAGGGAGATCAAACGTCAACCCTAAAGGAAATCAACCCTGAATATTCATTGCAAGGACTGATGCTGAAGCTGAAGCTCCATTACTCTGGGCACCTGATGAGAAGAGCTAACTCATAGGCCCGGACTCTGGTGCTGGGAAAGATTGAGAGCAGGAGGAGAAGGGGTTGGCAGAGGATGAAATGGTTGGATGGCATCACTGACCCAATGGACATGAATTTGAGCAAACTCTGGGAGACAATGAAGGATAGGGGGACCTAGTGTGCTGCAGTCCTTAAAGTTGTAAAGAGTTGGGCATGACTTAGCCACTGAACAAGATGATGATGATGATGATGATGATGATGATGATGATTGCTCATATTAGCAATGATTTTAACATAGAAGATAGAAATGTAGGCCAATGTGATTTATTATATTTAAAGTCTACTAAGATGAAAAATGAAACCCACAGTATACATGGTGTCAATTTGACCAGGAATAGTTCTGTTTTCTCCAAGGTGGCTAAGTATGCCAGTGCACAGATATCTGATCTTGTTAGACATCAGAGATGTTTCTACAATAATCTCTTAACTCCTCGCCTTTAGTCTCATACTTTCTGATACATCCTCTCATTTCCAAGTGATAGCCTTTAAATGCAAGTAATGTTAATTAATTTTCTGGTTATTTTTGTTCAAATCCTTTGAGGAGATAGAGGAAAGAAAGACAGCTCACTCAAGTGAAAGCTGAATCTTCCTGAATTCAACCTTTCAAAGCTAAAAATTCTTAAAAAAAAACAAACCAAACACACAACTGCATGAGCTTCATTGGCATTGGTGGCTCAGTGGTAAAAAATCTGCTTGCCAATGCGGGTGACACAAGTTCGACCCCTGATCCAGGAAGATCCCACATGCTGCGGAGCATCTAAGCCCGTGGGGCACATCTATTGACCCTGTGCTCTAGAGCTGCGGAGCAGCACATGCTGAACCCAAGTGCCACAGCTACTAAAGTCCATGTGTCTAGAGCCTGTGTTCCACAACCGGAGACGCCCCAGCAGGGAGAAGCCCACGCACCGCAACTGGAGAGCACCCCCCCACCCAGCCACAACTAGAGGGAAGCCCCGCACAGCAATGAGGACACAGACAAAACAAGAAGAAAACTGTGCTAATTCATCGACCGCTCATTGAATGGCAAAGACAGATGAAATGTTTGTCCCGAGAGTAGAAAACTTTCAAGAATATACTGATATGATGACTTATTTTTAAAATAGAGTTTTAATTTTTGGAAGAGATTTTGTGAACATGCATACCTGCCACTAACTCATTTCATTCATTAATAGCCAATATGTTAAACTTAGAAGAAATTATTTATTTTCCTGGTGTTTTGCCTTCCTTGGAATGTAAATATTCAATAACCAAACCCAAGGGAGTATTAATAACTTAAAGCTTTCAAAGTGCAAGATGTCACATGAGCATTGGGTTATTTATGTTATTTAGCTGAGTATTTAAACCCATTCAAGCTTTTCCCTTTAATTGATCTCAGCTAAAATCCTGGGGCTATCTGGCTGGATTCCAAGCCTGCTGGATTAATTTTAGCAGGGCCAGGCTTCTCCCAAAGGGAACACTTGCTGGTAAGCTAAGAGTTATTTACCTCATACAAATTTCTAAACACATTTTCAAAATTGATTTCAATAAGCACCACACTTTGAGGTACTATCTGAATATGATTTATAGTTAAACAAAGGCTTATACTACATAGACATACTATATTGTATGAATTATCGACTGCTGGTATAACAAATTACCATAATTTTAATGACTTACAAAAACAAATATGAATTTATTATCTTAGAGCTCTAGAGTCCCTTGGACTGCAAGGAGATCCAACCAGTCCATCCTAAAGGAAATCAGTCCTGAATGTTCATTGGAAGGACTGATGTTGAAGCTGAAACTCCAATACTTTGGCCACCTGATGCGAAGAACAGGCTCATTTGAAAAGACCCTGATGCTGGGAAAGATTGAAGTCAGGAGGAGAAGGGGACGACAGAGGATGAGATGGTTGGATGGCATCACTGACTAAATGGACTTGAGTTTGAGTAAACTCTGGAAGCTGGTGATGGACAGGAAGGCCTGGCGTGCTGCAGTCCATGGGGTTGCAAAGAGTCGGACATGACTGAGTGACTGAACTAACCAATTAGAGGTCAGAAGTTCCAAATGGGTTTCACTGGGCTCAAATGAAGGTGTCAGCAGGGCTGTGTTGGGCTTCCCAGATGGTTCAGTGGTTAAGAATCCACCTGCTGATGGGAGTTCGATCCCCAGATTGGGAAGATCCCCTGGAGGAGAAAATGGCAGCCCAGTAATTTTGCTGGAAAATACCATGGACAGAGGAGCCTGGCAGGCTGCAGTCCAGGGGGTCACGCAGAGTCGGACCCGACTGAGCGCACACACACATAGGGCTGTGTATCTTCTTGAGACTCTAGAGGAGAATTCCTTTCCTTACGTGACCCAGCTTTCAGAAACTTTCTGTATTCCTTCTTTCATGGCCTCGTTCCTTCACCTTCAAAGTCAGTAATGTTGAGCCAAGGCCTTTGGGCCTTTCTGGATAATTCAAGATAATATCTCTATGTTAAGGTCACCTAATAGGCAATCTTACTTCCATTTGTAACATTAAATCCTCTTTGTCATGTAAAGGAGCATATTCACAGGATCCAGGCATTGGCATGTGGACAGTTTTCAGGGGCCAATATTCTGCCTACCATACCTTTTAGTGGGCATTTGAGGTTTCAAGTCAACCAGTTGAGGAAAAAAGTCAATCTTTAGTGAAATCCAGAAAAGAAGAGTAGGGCTAGAAGTAGATTAAAACAGAATAAATGGTTCGAGTGCTCTGTGAATCTCAGATCCTGGTGTGGACCTGTGCTGCTGACTGTTTGTGAACAAGCATCTCCTCAGTACCAGACTTTGTTGAATTTGTGCATGATCTAAAAACAAATAGGAGTCTCTGTATGCCCTCAGGGAGCTTGCCAATGGGAGGGAGGAACAAGAACATCAACAACATTTAAAAGGTAGGATGGGGAACACATGTAAATCCACGGCTGATTCATGTCAATGTATGACAGAAACCACTACAATATTGTAAAGTAATTAGCCTCCAACTAATAAAAATAAATGAAAAAAAAAAATAAGACAACAATGAAAAAAAAAAGGCAGAAGATGCTGACTCCTGTGGTCCAAAGCAAGGACTGCTTCATCCCAGTGATGGCATTTGAAAAGCTCCTCACTGTAAAGGCATGAATGGGGCTGATATTTATTGACCAACGAATGAACAAAGATGTGAATGAAGGAAGTCCAAACCAGAGGGAATATACGTATATGTAGGGCTTTCCTGGTGGTTCAGTCAGTAAAGAATTTGCCTGCAATGCAGGAGATGCAGTTTCCAACCCAGGGTCAGGAAGATTCCCTGGAGCAGGAAATGACAACCCACTCCAGTATTCTTGCCTGGAAAATCCCATGGACAGAGGAGCCTGGCGGGCTACAGTCCATGGAGTCGCAAAGAGTCAGACATGACTTAGCAACTAAACCACCACATCAAACTGTGGATATGTATGGCTGATTAATTTTGCTGTACAATAGAAACTAATACAACATTGTAAAATAATAATACTCCAGTAAAAATTAGCTAAAAAAAATAAGACATGAATAGAGAGGCATTATGTTGAGGGAATTCTAAAAGCAAAGATTATTAGGTAGAAGAAAATTCAGGTTTTGTGGGTTCTGAAACGTATACAATATAAGGTTATACAATACAAACTTATATAATATAAGGAATATAATATCATGAAAGTTTGAAGGCAGGAGGAAAGGGGGATGTGGTTGGATGGCATCACCAAATCAATGGACATGAGCTTGAATAAGCTCTGGGAGATGGTGAAGGGCAAGGAAACCTGGCTTGCTGCAGTAATGGGGTCACAAAGGGTCAGAGCACCTCAGTTACCTGAGCAACTGAGCAACAATAACAAAAATCATGAATGCAAAATTAAGCCAAAAAGTAAATATTATTTAGGAAGAGAGAATGTTACAAAAAATTGGAAAACATTGTAAGCATCACAAAATCTGGAGTCATAGCATAATATAGTTTTCATTAGGTAACTAACAATTAAACTTCTCTAATACATTTCCCCTTTATTTTTGACTATATGTTCCTTTATCATTACTTTAATTGTGATTGACATATAACATTATATCAATTTCAGATATAGGTCATGATGATTTGATAGGTATATAGATACACACATTGAGACTTGATCACAACAAAAAGTGAGATGCTTTTCCCACATTGATTGAGATGCTTATAGGATTTTTATTCTTAATTTTGTTAATGTGGTATATCACACTGATTGATTTGCATATTTGAACCATCCTTGCATTCTTGGAATAAATTCCACTTGATCATGGTGTATGATCATATTAATGTATTATTGAATTTGGCTTGCTAATATTTTGTTGAGAATTTTTACATGTAAATTTATTAGAAATATTGTATAATAATGTTCTTTTCTTGTGGCATACTTGTCTGGTTTGGGTTTGCCTTGTAAAATGAATTTGGAAGCATTCCTTCTGTTTTTTGGAAGAGTCTGACAATGACTGATAGTAATTCTTCTTTGAATGTTTGGAAGAATTCACAAGCAAAGACATCTGGTCCTGGACATTTATTTATTGGGAGGTTTTTGATTATCGATTTAGTCTTCTTACTTGTAATCCATCTGTTAAGATTTTCTATTTCTTTTTGGTCATGCTGCATAGCTTTCTGGATCTTAGTTTCCCCATCAGGGATTGAATGTATACCCCTTGCAGTGGAAACAGAGTCCTAACCACTGGACAACCAGGGAATTCTAAAGATTTTCTATTTTTTTCCATGACTCATTTTCAATAGGCTGTGTGTTTCTAGGAATTTCTCTATTTCTTCTAGGTTGCCAAACTTGTTGGTATATAGTTAGTTCATAGTAGTCTCTTTGTATTTCTGTGGTATCAGTTCTAAAGTTTCTTCTTTCATTTCTTATTTTATTTGCACTCTGGTTCTTTATCCTTCATGATTTAGGATGAAGGATAGTTACAGGCTTTTCAATTTTGCTTATTTTTTTAAATGCTCTTATTTTCCTTGATCCTTTCTGTTTTCTTCTTAGTTACTACTTCACTTCTTTCTGCTCTCCTCTTTGTTATTTCATTCTCTCTAACCTTGGGTTTCATTTGTCCTTCTGTTTCTAGTTCCTTGAGGCATGAAGTTAGATTGTTTATTTGACCCTTTGCACTTGTTTCCAGGCTTTGGCATTTATCACTATGAACTTTCCTCTTAGACCTGCTTTTGCTGCATCCCATAAATTTTGGTATGTTGCATTTTCATTTTGTTTGTCTAAAGGATATATCCCCCCAAACAAGCTCAAATCTATAACTGAAACCTAAATAATTGTTTTTCTTGTCTGTTCTTGCCTCTTTCTTATTGTCAAACTATTCACCTGAACTTAATTGTAAGTAGATGTTTTAGAATTGAGACATTTATTGGCTTTCTATTTGTCATCCTTAGAAACACTACATATTTTATATTGATAATATAAATGTATGTACAATGTGTGCATGTATATATTTTAGGGTGTGAAAGGATTGTGCTTTGTATATGAAGGTTTCTGTGTCTTTATGATAAATATGTTCTTTTAGGAAAAAAAGTAACCTAATAAACCTCTCTATAACATTTTTTTGGCTGTGTATTCTTTTACCATTTCTTCACATTACAATGCTTTTATTATATTACTTTAATAAAAGTATTTGAAAGATATTTTTTCCTATATGGTTGATTTTTTTCTTTAAATTTCTTAGTTAGGATGTAAAAAAATGTGATTTCCCACACAGATATATTCTTTATTTGTGGTAGTACCATAGGATATTCTACTCTGAATAGGGGAGTTTTGTTAAATTATATTTTGTGTAACTCCTATAAAAAAAGAGAAGTATGATGGGCTTGAAATTTTATACACCGTATTATTATATATATTTCTGATAATAGAGAACCTCCTGATTTTGATTGGGTATTAGTGAGAAAAGAATCTTCCACTTAAAATCTTACATGTTTGAATGAGGGGATTTTCCACAGACTGTTCTAGCTATTCTGACTTTGTGTGGCTTACACCTTGTTTCTCCTACTTGGTCTATATGTTGTCGGTTTCCAGAGTACATATTATTATTGTGACATAGCTATTGGCTTTATGTCTTGATGCTATATGAGTTGTTATAGTGGGTTATATAGAAAACTTGGGAGCTGTACTTAGGCTGCGAGAGCTGTAAGTAATTTATCTATACACATTATTGGCTGCAAAGCCCATAAATATTCTCCAGTTACCGAAAACTACAAGTATTCCCAAAATATCCCTTAGCTAATCCTCCAAATGCCCATGGCTATTCCAGTGCCACTCAACACTAGAAGAAATGTAATGGATAAGAAACAAGAATGAAAAGATGTTACCTGTTGTGGCAAAACAAATCATCCCCAAACTTAGTGGCTTGAAACAAACATTATGCCTTGGTTCCTGCGGCTCAAAAATTCAGACTGGGCACAGAAGTGATGGCTTATCTCTGCTAGATGATGTCAGAGCTTCAGCTGGAAGATTAAGAGTTGGGCTGGAGAATCAGCTTCTATGTTGGCTCATTTACATGGAGGGCAGTTTGGTACCTACAGAAAGGTTTCTGTACACATAGGTCTCTAAACAGGGCTGCTTGAGTGCCATTATATTGTGACCTGTTTTCTGCTAAGCAATCCAAGAGTACAAGATAGAAGCAGGAATGTCTTCTATGACTTGCTCTCAAAAGTCACACTCACTCATGGTTGCAGAAGTAGACCCATTCATTATAAAAAAAAACAACACATGGGAGTAAACACTAAGAGATAAGGATCAATGATATTATGGACTCAAGGTATGCATTTCTCCAAGTTCCTATGTTGAGGTTCTGACCTCCATGGGGTGATATTAGGAGACTGGGCCTTTGGGAGATGATCCAGTTTAGATGAAGTCATAATGATGATGAGATTAGAGTCCTTAAAAGAAGAGAAAGGGAAACCAGAGCTCTCTTTCTTTCCACCATGTGAGAAGGTACACACGGTGAGAAGGTATCTCCCTAGGAACTGAATCTGGCTGGCACTTCAATCCTGGCCTTTCCAGGCCACAGAACTATGAGAAATGAATCTTGTTTAAGTCAATTAGTTCTACTGAATTTTATGATAGCAGTTGGAGGTGAACCACCTTGGAACCACTTTGGAAGCTTGCCAACACACAGACATGATAATTATAAACACCTAAAATTAAGTTTTCTCATGTTAACATATTCAAACAATTATATGACCATGTGACCACATTGTTTTGGCTTCTATCAGATCTTTAGAATGCGGAACTATGAAAACTGATGCATCAGGCTCTGTCTCTTTTCTGACATCTGGCTTTGGTCTACTACTCAGTTCAGTTCCTGTAAGGATTCTCACTCATTGAATAGAGGTTTTTCTCACATACAGCAAACTCAATTTTTATTGCTACCATAAGCTTGAGATTCAGGGAAGTTCAGGGTAAATACTAATAATGAGATGCCATCAATTTGTTTATACCATTGAGGTTAATTTTAAAAGAATCCATGGGTAGCCTGAAAGGAGAAAAGAAGTGGGTGACCTAGAGCTTGAGGTTGGGTTTTCGGAAGTCCAAAATAACAGTCTAATATGAGACCATGAAACTTGGATCTTGTTTTGAACATTGTGGTTCAGGCTAATTGTCCTCCAGAATCCATTCTCCCAATCTTGCTCTTAGAATGGAAGCCTTACCCTACAAACTACATGTCACTTTTATCAAAGCACGTGGCTTTTTGGCTATAGATCCCACAATGCACAGCTCCCTTGAAGATAGGTGTGTGCTTAAGTTCTTGCCAAAGGAATACGTAGAGAAGTGGTGTGTGTGTGACATGATGTCATTTCCTTTAAGGACCGTCTCCTAGTTCTCCACTTCCTCTCTTTTAGCCTCTCTTCCTTTAGGGAAGAAATGGAGACAGTCACCTTGGATTCTAACATGGAAGCCATGTGTGGCGGATAAAGAACTACCCTCTCCTCTCTAGAACATTCATCCCCTCTGGACCCTTTAGAGTGGGGGGTGGGGAAGAGAGAAAACTACCTTTTGTTTTATTTATCATGGACATTTGAGGTTTCTTTGTTTCAGCTCTTTAGACTGATCCTTCAAGTATCAAAATAACAAGTTAAAGACTCATTGCCTTTCAAGGAAACATGTTTTTTCTTCATTGACCAGATACTTGATGGAAAATGACCCAAAACTGAACTTGGAACAATCCACAAATTTCCTCAGTGTTCCAACGTTCTGTTCCAGCCTTGAACAAGTGGTCTTTTCTCAACCCCATCATCTGAATGTGAAAAGACTGTGAGAGTGATTATTTCACTGCTGTTATCTACTCTTTGTAGAATTGAGTGCTTTGCCTGTGAAATTCTCATGGTGGGCACTTATACTATTCTCTCCTGCTCACCTGCATTTTTTTTTTTTTTTTTTGGATGGCTCAAACCTTGTAGAGGAAAAAAACCTTTCAGTGTGTGTGGGTGACAAGCAGGAGGTGAGAATTGGATGTATGGTCTGAGGTTACAGGAAATGGTTGTTTATGTAGCCCCATTAGTACTCAGGGGATTGCAACATGAGTGTTAAATTCAAATGTTCTGACTCACTATTCCCTTGAGAGAAGGACTTCAGAAAACACAGGTGTGAGGTCTGCTGAGCTGGTCTTTTCCTTTGCAGTTTATTCCTGTAGAAACAAACTTTGACATTCTACCCCAGGGGTTGCAAAGTTTTGCCTCCCAAAGAGACCCCCTGGGGTAGTGTGTGTTTTAGAAACCTCAGATGTGAACTCGTATTTAGGTGGGATTTACCGTTGGTGACATCACTCATTCCCAGTTTTCCTCCTTCCTCACTAGATTGTGCTTCCTGGCCTTCCCTCTGGCTCCTTCTTTTCTTCTGACTGTGAACACTGACTTTTGGATCAGCCTTGAGTCTCAACTATAAACTGGGCCCCACAGCTTTAGATATCATCCAGACTTCAGTGGCTTCCAAATTTCACCCCTGACTCCTCCCTGGAGTCCCAGACTTAACATTCCAAGTGCCAACAAGTCTTTCTTCTTATCTAACAGCCATCTTGAACCTAACAAACAAAAAAATAGTAAAACACTCCCAATTTTGCTTCCCTCTTTTCTAAAACTGTTTCTCATTTTAGTTAAGGTCATGCTGTAAAGGGCTTCCCAGGTGGCTCAGTGGGTAAAGAATCTGCCTGCAATGCAGGAGACAAAGGCAGACATGAGTTTGATCTCTGGGTTGGGAAGATTTCTTGGAGAAGGGAATGGCAGCCCACTCCAGTATTCTTGCCTGGAGAATTCCACAGACAGAGGAGCCTGGTGGTCTATGGTCCACAGAGTCACAAAGAGTTGGACACGACTGAAGTGATGCTTGCATGCTCAGTTCCATGATGCAACCCCATGATGGCCCAAGAACAAGAGAAGTGTGTTTCTCATTCAGTTAAAGCTAAAAGCAGGTGTTCCTGATCAGCAGTGGCTCATTTCTAGGTGGTGTTTCAGAGTTCTGGTTCCAAATCTCATCGTTCTACCATCTAGAACAGATCATAATTGAGATTTCCATGTCCATCCTTATCAAGGAGACAGAAGAAAAAGAAGCATGGAGGACCATGCAGGGAAGATGTCTATGAATGGTCCTGAAGGTCACACAGATCACTGGTAACTACATTTCATGGCAAAGTTTTATTTTACTTTTAAAAATATTTATGTCTTTATTTGGCTGCATTGGGTTCCAGCTGTGGCATACAGGATCTCCCTTGTGTCACTGTGAGATTTTTTTGTTGCAGTGCACAGATTCTCTAGTTGTGGCCTCTGGGCTCTGGAGCATAAGGGGGCTCAGGGTTGTGGTGCATGGCTTCCAGGGTGCGAGCTCCAGCAGTTTTGGCTTGCAGGCTCTCCAGCTGAAGCATGTGGGCTCAGTTGTTCTGAGGCACATGGGATCCTAGTTCCCCTAACAGGGATTGAACTCCTGTCCCCAGCATTGCATGGTGGATTGTTAATCACTGGGCCACCTGGGAAGTCCCTCATGGCTAAATTTCAAACTGAACTGCCAAAGGGAAAGGGATGGAGAGAAAACTACCTAGTTTCTATATGTTCCACCTTTTTGGCCAGAACGTATCTGTTTCCTCCTCGTCCTCTGATGCAGAGCACTGTTCAAAATTCAGGGTCTCTAGCTGTTGTGCAAATGTCTTTATTGGATCTCAGATGGGGTTGAGCGGGGGGACCCTATCAACCACTCTTCCTGTCACGTGGCTTGTCTAATTCTAGAAAGGCCACAATCTCTTAATTCTCCATTTACATGTTAGTTTCTGCTTGCAAACAGCCAGTTCTCACCTGAGCTCATCTCTTCTTTGTAATACTTCTCTAAAGGCAGCCAATAGTAGTCAACGCATACAAATGCATTAAATTTTGCCAACCAACTTCCCCAGAGATGTGCTGCGCTGCGTTTAGTCACTCAGTGGTGGCCGGCTCTTTGGGACCCCATGGACTGTAGCCTGCCAGGCTCCTCTGTCCATGGGGATTCTCCAGGCAAGAATACTGGAGGGACCCAGGAATCAAACCAGGGTCTTCTGCCTTTGCAGGTGGATTCTTCACCAGCTGAGTTACCAGGGAAGCCCAGAGCTACAAGTTCAGAAAACTTTTTATCAAATGTTTCACAATGCATAACATGAATCTCCACTTTTCCTTTCTCTGACAACCCGTTCCTAAATGCCTGCCCATTGGGACAACACCACTTACTTTTCATTTCTTATGGCTATTCTTCCTCTTGGATTAACTTCTGTGCTGTAGCAAGAATACTAAAGAAATGTAAAACATTTTGAAAATGTTGAGCTTTTTTCCTACTTCGATAATTTTTCCTTCCTTCCCCCCAGTACTTTCTCTGCTTCAAACTCCCCAATAGATTCCTGTTGGATTTAAAATAGACTCTACCATGAGTTACTAAACCCTGTCTTATGCATTTAACATCTACATATTCAGTTTCCTCCAGCACCCCTCTTATCCTATGCCACATTTACTTAGGACCATTTTCTCTTTTTTGAAAATGTCCAGGTCCTATCTTTGTATTAGTTGATCCCCTCGCCTATGTATGACCTTCCTTCCTTCTTTGTTTCCTTTCTTTTCTTCCCTTCCTCCCTCCTTCTTTCCTTCTTTCCTCCCCTCTGTTAGAACATACAGTCCATGAGACTAAAAACTGATTGAATTTTATTCAATGACTATTATATACATACATAGGCAAGAACAGTGCCTGAGCCTTCGTAACTGTCTAATACGTATTTAGTGAATGAATGAATGAGTTCTTCTGGGGGAATTGCCAGTACTAAATTTTACAATTAGCCCTAGACACCTAGAACTGGGAGCGACTTTATTGACAACAGAGTGTGCCCCATCCCCCAACTTAATAGGTAAATAATTGAGTAATGGAAGATGCAAGATTGAGACTATTTGAAACATTGGCTTTTCTACCTATATATACTGTGATTCTATAAAGTGATTTATTCCAAATATCCAACCAGTTATTCTCAGGGACCAAGAATCGCCATATTATATTTCATTTGGAGTCAATGACTGAGTGACAGTTGTCACTGTATAGAACATCTTCACTTTGTTCAAAATAATTAGTCAATGGAATCAAAGATAAACATATATAGTGACATGGTAACTCACAGAAGGTTTTGATAAAGATGAGACAGGACATTTTTGCTGTCAAATATTAAGCTCTGTGGCTAGTAAAGCAGTAGTTGGCACGCTGAGCCAAATGTAGTCCACCCACTTCTGTAAGTAAAGATTTATGGGAACAAAATAATCCTCATTCATTTGTGTACTGTCTATGACTGCTTTGTACTACAAAGGCAGAAACTACTCACAGTTTCTTCAGAGACAGATGGTCTCTCAAAGCCTAAAATATTTACTATTTCACATTTAAAAGTTTTTGTCCATACCTATAAGTAAACTACTCTCCCTGTAACGTCCTTGCCCCAACCCTTATCCCCACCCCACAAATCTGTATTAGCTTATTAAAATATGGAACTTTCTCATTGAGAAATTTTAAAAATACATGCTACTTCATATCCAAATGCAGAATTATACCTCCTTTTAACCATTGTATCTAATGCTAAGAATCCTTCTTTAGCAGGATTCTGACACATGAAGATGTTTCATGAGAAAATTTTAAAAATAACACTGAACCAAGTAAATATTGTATGCAGATCAAGAAGCAACAGTTAAAACTGCACATGGAACAACAGACTGGTTCCAAATCAAGAAAGGAGTATGTTAAGGCTGTAAATTGTCACCCTGTTTATTTAACTTATATGTAGAGTAACCATACATAATGCTGGGCTGGATGAAGCACAAGCTGGGATCAAGATTGCTGGGAGAAATATAAATAACTTCAGATATGCAGATGACACCACCCTTATGGCAGAAAGCAAAGAAAAACTAGAGAACCTCTTGATGAAAGTGAAAGAGGAGAGTGAAAAAGTTGGCTTAAAACTCAACATTCAGAAAACTAAGATCATGGCATCCAGTCCCATCACTTTATGGCAAATAGATAGGGAAACAGTGCAAACAGTGGCAGACTTTATTCTTGGGACTCCAAAATCACTGTAGATGGTGACTGCAGCCATGAAATTAAAAGACACTTGCTCCTTGGAAGAAAAGCTATGACCAACATAGACAGCATATTAAAAAGCAGAGACATTACTTTGCCAACAAAGGTCCATCTAGTCAAGGCTATGGTTTTTCCAGTAGTCATGTATGGATGTGAGAGTTGGGCTATAAAGAAAGCTGAGTGCCGAAGAACTGATGCTTTTGAATTGTGGTGTTGTAGAAGACTCTTGAGAGTCCCTTGGACTCAAGAAGATACAACCAGTCCATCCTAGAGGAGATCAGTCCTGGGTGTTCATTGGAAGAACTGATGTTGAAGCTGAAACTCCAATACTTTGGCCACCTGATGTGAAGAGCTGACTCACTTGAAAAGACCCTGATGCTGGGAAAGATTGAAGATGGGAGGAGAAGGGGACGACAGAGGATGAGATGGTTTGATGGCATCACTGACTCAGTGGACATGGGTTTGGGTAAACTCCAGGAGTTGCTGATGGACAGGGAGGCCTGGTGTGCTGCAGTCCATGGGGTTGCAAAGAGTCGGACATGACTGAGCAACTGAACTGAGCTGAACTGGGTAATAATTATAGTATTAAAAATTCTCATTCAATTATAAAACACTGAATAGTGTGTAAAATTACTCTATCTCATTGAAGCATCCTGTTATGCATTTTATGAGAAAAAGCTAAGGTTCTGAGAGAGGAGTATGTAAACTGGATGGAGCTTGAGAGTGATTACAAAGCAGAATCTAGAATAGATGTATTGAAAGTCCGGCCCAAAGTCCAAAGAAAATGAAGATATGAGCAATTTGGCATCTTTTAAGGTTTTGATATTTTTTTGTCACTAGTCATTTAATAGTGATAACAAGTGCAAGACAATTACCATTTATTGAGTATACACAGTTGTATAAGTCTACATGAAAGACACTTTATAGTTAATACCTTATTTACCTTTTCCAACATTTCACTTTTAAAATATAGAAACTGAAGCTAACAGCATTTGTGTTTCCAGGGAAACATTCACTGAGCAGCATGAGTGAGATTTATTTTCAGTGTTTGTTTGCTCCCAAGACTGTAATCTTTGCCATCAGTTGTACTGTTCCCATACAGTCAGTCTTCTTTCATGTCAAGTCCCTGTAAAGTGCTTTGAAACCTCTTAGTTTTTCTTCATAAGAAAATGCAACAGGGTTCTGTGGTTTGAATGATTTGAGGTTGGCAACCCTTACCCAACTTCTGGATCTCCATGTTCCATGGTCATTAATCCCTGATTTCTTTTGTTAGTATTAATTAAGACTTACCAGATTCTGAAAGAGATGAACACTAATCCCATGTGAATGGGGAATTTACAGTAATTAGTCAAAAGTGTAAGGTAAATTTTGTTAACCCATCCTTCCAGATTGGGAAAGAAAAGAACAGAGATGCTAAAAAAACTTTCTCAAATTTATAAAGGAAGGATTGGTTAGAGCCTCTATTCAGATCAAAGTCAATATGTTTCTGATAAAAATAATGCTACTTGGATGGTCCCCAGTGAACCAGATCTTCTGGTATGCCCTCTCTTGTGTGATTTCCTCCCATATTGAGTGAGATTGGCCATGAATCTAGCTTTAGTGTGTGTGTGTTCTGTGTTAGTCACTTAGGCATGTCCGGCTCTTTGCGACTCCATGGATTGTAGCTCACCAAGCTCCTTGGTTAGTGGAATTCTCCAGGCAAGAATACTGGAGTGGGTTGGCATTCCCTTCTGCAGGGGATATTCCTGACCCAGGTATCAAACCTGGGTCTCCTGCATTACAGGCAGATTCTTGAAATGTGAACCACCAGGGAAGCCCGTAGCCTTAGTGTACCGCTAGTGTAATGTAAGCTGATGCTTGGTCTGTATTTGCACAGTGGGCCCTATTCTTTTGAATTTAGCTCTTGGGACACTTCCTGTCAGAACCCAGGTCTCATTCTGTGGGAAGTCCAACTAGCCATATGGAGAGCCATTTGGGGGCAATTCCAGGCTCAAGCTGAGCTCCCAGGGGACAGCCAGCACCAACTTGAGATGTGCCATGTGCATGAGCCGTCTTGAAAGCAGATTTGTTGGCCAGAGTCAAACTGTCCCATCAGATGCTATAAGGAGTGAAGACTGCAGCCCGAGCCAAATTCCAAAATTGTCGGCAAATAAATTCTATTTTTCTATGTTTAGATCTCTAAGTTTGGGGTGATTCATTCTTCAGCAATAAATAACCAAACGTTTCTGAGATGTTTTCTACTATATTGCAACACTCTGGCTCACAAGCAAAATAGCCAAGGTTTTTCATACCAAGATCCCATCAACACATTACCTTTCTTGGTCTAGAGAAACCTTAAACCTAATAGCATGCATTCTGTGCATTGTTTTATAGAAAAATAATGTAACTCACTCACTGACATTAAGATGTGTTCCTGTCTCTCTCTCTCTACATCCTGATGGTAGGGAAAGGTCCCAGAGGTTCCCGAGTGGGAAGGTGCCAGGTGGGCACGAGGCTGAATCTGCTTACCAGTCTCTGGCCTTGGCCAAGGCACTGAACCTGCCTGATCATCTGTTTGCTTGTCTCTAAACTTCACAAGATGATCACTCTCAGCTTATAAGATGGATCAACATTAAATGTTTGTGGATGATTCTACTATCATATTTGCCCTATGAAAGTGTTAGTCAAGCAGTTGTGTCTGACTCTTTGTGACACCATGGACTGCAGTCCACCAGATTCCTCAGTCTGTGGAATTCTCCAGGCAGGAATACTGAAGTGGGTAGTCATGCCCTTCTCCATGGGATCTTCCCAACTCAGGGTTTGAATCCAGGTCTTCTGCACTGCAGGCAAATTCTTTACCAGCTGATACAGAAGGGAAACTCATAGAAGGTCTTTAATACATGGTAGTTTCTACTGCTACTTTTTGCAGAAAGTAAACAATATTTTTATTTGTAAAGAATTTGAAAGAATTGCAATTCTCCTAGAATTGACCAGCTGATTAAGATCTACAGTTTATGCCAGGGGTACAAGTTTTTAGGTGTAAAGCTCTAGCTCTGATAACTTGAGGCAAACAATGCAACAGTTATTCTAGAAATAGGGAATAGAAGTCAGCTTTGCCAGTAATATCTTCCTTGGCTTCCCCATTTCATGTAATGACCCCCCTGGAACTTCAGAGCCCAGAATGTGAAAGCCAAATTGGAGACTTCTCTTAGAAAGCATTTTCCTCTCAATTACTCCTGCCCTGTCAATTTTATTCTGGCATAATTCAACTCTCAAGAGATGCAAACGATTTCTTCTTTCTTCCCCCTGAACTACTGTTGATAGGTGGAAACTTTGGGAAGGAAATCCCTGAAGAGGTTTGACATCAGTGAAGCAGATGAAGACATCATTGGAGAATGGTGCAGAATTTGGGCAAGGGACACTCAACAGTCTCAGAACAGCACATGAAATCACCAGTGATAGTGAAGTGAGATTTTGTAATTCCCTCTGTAAAGTGCTCCTCTTTAAACTCTCCGTATTTAAAGAATGCTCTTTCTTCACCAGGGGAGCCCAGGAAGAAGATACAGCAATGAATAATCAATGCACACTTCATAGCATGGAACACTAGGAAATGATTGATGCGTGACAGCACTCACATGTCAGGCTCCCCTCCATGACATTAACATGCAATCTGCAAAAGAAGCCCTATTTAAGATGCTCAGAGAAAAAAATATACATATCATATATCATATATATATACATGATACTTTCTGCAAAGAGGGGACTTTGTCTCAACATCTATAGCAGGCAAGAAGAAAACAGGAAATCAAACATTAAATGTTGAAATGTTGGTGACAGCTTAAAGTTAGAAAAAAAAATACAGTATGTCTGGAGAGCTTATTCTAAGACCATTACTGAACCTTTCTGCTCCTTCCTTCCGTCTCGCTCACCACTTTGTGACAGACTGAAATCAAGGGGGCACTACCTTCAATAGGTCAAACCTAGGAATGTCTTGTAAAAGTGTTCATTGTTCTGTGCTGGGTTTTATTGTGAGCTAGACATCTTACTGGAAAGTTGGAACTGAAATTCATAGAGTATATCAGGGAACCAGAGTGAGGAAAGGGGCATGGTGACCATCCTCCTGCAGAGGTCTGGAGGATAACTCTGTTTCTATAGGAGAGCAGTGGGGAGAGTCAATGATGTATCTGGGATAAAAAATTAAAGTTTAACGTAGCATAGAATGTCCTTGAAGGGAGAAGTTATGTGGCAATTTTTTGGAAGGAGAGTAGCTTATAGATTGCATATTTTGTCTGAAATACGGACAACTGAGGCTTTGCTGATTTATATTCAGTTGATATTTCTTTGCAGTGGATGCAAAGATAAATTGAACTGGATATAATAAATGGTTATTGAGCATCTGCTGAGTGTCTGGTGTGAGAATCAGCTCAAATAATACTATGGCGATTGCAAGGCAAAAACCATAAAGAGAGGAGTTCCTGGTTACCCTGAAAGGTGGTTCAGATGGGCTTGTGAACTGGTCTGCAGCCAGGCTTCACGGGCAGGTTCTCCTGCCCATGCTGCCCCTGCTCTGACAGACTCTGGGCCCCCGTCTGATGCAGTCATTGCTATTCTCACAGGCAGCAGCATTAGTGCAGCTGTCAGGATGCCACTGTGCCCCATGCTCCCTGGCCAAGTGGAAAAAGAGAATGTTCCTTCCTGTGTTTAAGGAGCATTCTGAGTAGGACAGTTCCTGTCTTATATTTTAAAGAAATTTATGAAGTAGTGTTACCAGATGGTACTTATTGAACTTCCTCATCTCTTTATCAACATTCCCTCCTACTCTAGGTCCCAAAACAGATCCTTGAGGCCGGGCTGCAGTCACGCGAGACTATCATAAACCACATTGTGTTCAGAATTACTGATTCCTCCAGCACCAAGACTCAGCTCCAGAGCTGATCCCTTCATGCCTGTCTCCTTCTTTCCTTTGAAATGTTCCCCTTGATATTTCCCCATCCCAGCCCTTGAAAGGATGTGCTCTTGGCAGATCTGCCCAACAGACTGCTGTCAGATATGCTTAGATGTGTAAATCGCCTAGGCATGTCTAGGGTTGTTGATCCAGAAATATTTGGGGGATGTGTGCTTTGACCGCTGCATAGGACCCTTTCTAACAGTCACTTCTCTATGACCCTTGCCCACCTGTCTAACCTCATTCCCAGTGCTTGTCATATTCATCCTACCTTCTATCCAACCTACCTGGACTATGTGCCATGCACTGTTTTACCTCTGGGCATTTGCCTATGCTGTCCTTCATAACATGTCTTTTCCCCCTTTCACTACTTAATAATGACTTTCTTTTCTTTCAAGACAGCGGACTGTGCTCTATGATGACCTAGAGAAGTGAGCTGGTGGGGGGTGGGATGGGAGAGGGGTGAGATGGAGGCTCCCAAGGGAGGGGATAAATGTACACCTACAGCTGATTCACATTCTGTACAAAAGAAACTAATGCAACTTGGTAAAGCAATTATGCTCCAATTAAAAAAAATTTTTTTAAATGAGTCAAAACACTTCACACTCTCTCCATCTGATAATGCTCTCATCATTGCTTCCACAGTGTCTTGTGCACACCTGCATATATCAGGGAGCCCATTGCAAAGCTATCTCTGTTTTTGCTTGTTTATCCCCTTTGTTAAATTCTGAGTTCCTCAAGAACAAAATCTGTCTTCTTTTATTCCCTATGCTGGGTACATAATTAAACCTGAGTAACTGCTTGGTAGTTGTTGAATGAAAGTCAAGACAGATGTTCATGTTTTTACATCAAACAAAACAATAACTATAAATATCACCTGGAGTTATCAGTGAAAGCCACTGAAAAGAGATTGTCTCTCCTCTGGGAAACACATGAAGAAACGTAAGTGGAGAATGCATGTTTGCACTACTGGTTTCAATTCAGTGTCAAAGCCAGTGTCCAGAATGTGGGGCTTTATCTGACCCTTGAGTACAGCAAGGAAAATAAAGTCAAAAGTGACTGCTGCTATCTGGGCCCTGGGCTCTTTGAAACTCCTGAGGCTGTGCAAATCCCCCTTAGCTAATTATAATATTGATAGCCACTGGATATAAGTAAACTCAGAGAAAAAGCAGACATGCTGTGTTGAAATAATCACGAGAAACTTCACTGTGGTCTCTTGAGAAGTGACCACAACTGGTGGACAAACAAACTACTCAAATGATAAGTCAAAACAAAGTAGCACAAGACAAGGCAAAACAAATCCTCAAAGTTTAACAGCACTTTCACGAAACTGAAGGTGCTGCTGAAGCTGTGGTGGTGATTTAATCACTAAGTTTTGTCTGACTCTTGCGACCCCATGCACTCTAGCCCACCAGGCTCTTCTGTCCATAGGATTTCCCAGGCAAGACTACTAGAGTGGGTTGCCATTTTCTTCTCCAGGGGATCTTCTCAACCCAGGGGTTGAATCTGGGTCTCCTGCTCTGCAGGTGGATTCTTTACTCACTGAGCCACTAGGAAAGCCTGGCAACTTCTAAAGTCTCATGTGATTCTTCTGTTCTGACAGTGGTGGTCAGATGTTCTGGGAGAATCGTTTCTCTAAGGCACAGTCTAGAAAGATGGTGCTATTTTTGGCCTGGTTGGTGTGGGAAGTCAAATTCCTAGATCTGAAGTCACCAAACACTGGCACTCAGAGCCTTAAACAAAAGTTTGGCCATGACTTTTCACATATTTCTTCACAATCCCCTGTCTTCAGTATGTGTCATTTATATTTCTCAAATTGTAGATGATGCAATTTTGCTCAAGTGCCTTTTATAGGAAAAAAGGGAAAGCAGATGCTCATATTTTTTTGCAAAGCTTTTCCAAAGAGAAGAAATGAGGCTATTTCTTAACTAAGTTTATGAGTCATGATATTTGTAAATCACAAACATATGGATTCTCATCTTCTGCAGCAAATGACTTCTTGTGTCTATGTAAAATAATGGTTACATATAAAGAATTGCTCTATCTTTTTAACATTTTTTAAATAAAAATTTCAAACATATACAAGAGAAGAAATAGGAGGTAAACAAATGTGCATAGAATCATCCCACAGCTTAACAGTTGTCGATTTATGACCAATTTAGCATCATCTCTCCCTTGACTCACTTTCCCCTTCACACACATATTATTTTGAAGCAAATCTAAGACATATCATTTTGCTAAGAAGTATTTCAGTATGTATGAGTTACTTTAATATGAACTGAAACATTTTTTAGTTCACTACATTTAAAAAAATAATCTTTAAGCACCAAAGAAAGAAAAGTATTGATCCAAATAAAGTAGCCTGCTTCTTGTCAGTAAGGCAGGACACCTATCTCTATTTCAACCGATGTTTCCATTCCATTTGATGTATCAATAGCTATCAAAAGAAAAAGTCCTGAAATGAATTCTTACCCTTAGGGAATATGTTAAGAGGGCTTCTCTGATAGCTCAGTTGGTAAAGAATCTGCCTGCAATGCAGGAGACCCTAGTTCAATTCCTGGGTTGGGAAGATCTGCTGAAGAGATAGGCTACCCACTCCAGTATTCTGGCCTGGAGAATTCCATGGACTGTATAGACCATGGGGCCACAAAGAGTCAGACATGACTGAGCAAAACATGCTAAGTACTGAATGACTCTTGTTTTTCCTGCTTAACCTTTGCTTCTTTAACATTTTTCATTGATTCATTCATTCATTCAGTCATGCATAAAGGGTATACTGAGGACCTGTTATGGACCAGGCAGCAATGCTTAATTCTGAAAATTCATTAGGACTCTTGCCTTGTGGGAACTCAGACCCTTGTAGGAGAGGTGAGCAAAAAGATAACTGCAATGCAGTGTAAGGACTACTGGGCTATCGGGGCTGAGGATAATCTTTAGGTATATAGATCTTATTCGCTTCCTTCTCTGCCTCCCTGAGTTAATGAGGGTTTTCATGAATCTCTGTGAAGATGCATCTTAAGGGTATCTCCTTGGTTTTCTTGGTACTGCTCCCTGATTACCTAAAAGGTAGTCAGACTTTCTGCAGATTTCATGAGAGAGGAATATTCCTCATTCCTCATGTGTGCGGTTCCGAAGTATATAGTGTTCCTGTGTGTGTGTGTGTGTGTGTGTGTGTGTGCGTGCTTAGTCACTCAGTCGTATCCAACTCTTTATGACCCCATAGACTGCAACCTACTAGGCTCCTTTGCCCATGGGATTCTCCAAGCAAGAATACTGGAGTGGGTTGCCATGCCCTCTTCCAGGGGATCTTCCCAATCCAGGGCTCGAAGCCAGGTCTCCTGCATTGCCAATAGATTCTTCACCATATGAGCAACCAGGGAGACTCCTGTACATTTTATAGAGCTTGGTGTGAATTCTCAACCTATTTCCAATAGAAAAAAAAATTATCCTTTCTTCTTCTTTTTTAGAAGTCATGTACCTTAGCCTTAAAATAAGGCAAGTCTCCCAGGAAAAAACAAAAAATAGCTCCATTACTTCCAAATTAGTGGTACACAGTTTTCACATGCTAATGAGTTAGGGCATTCTCATTATCAAAGAGCAATTATTTTCTTCCAGAGAAAACATCTGGGGATATTTTGAGAGAAAAGAAGAGAGATTCTTTTGGGTTTTGGAAGAAGGGAGCAGAATCCTTTGGGAGAAATCTTGGGTGGAGCACAGGAGGAGAGGGGTGGAGTACCCACAAGGAGGGAGACGCAGAATCAAAGTAACAGCTTCATCCGAGGTTACAGAACTCCAGGGGAAGTCCTGTGACATGGAGCATTACTGGGGTGTGCCCAAAGCCTGGATGACACCAGAGACTCTCCTCAACTAACAACCTAACTTCCTTATTTTTTACAAAATTAAAAACCTGAAAAAAAATGAAGAGTAAAGAGCTTAATGTAGGAAGAATTCATTGACCCACCACTTGGAATAAAATAAAAACCAAGTAATTTAAATAATAACTTGCCATATTTGCTTCATATGTTTGTTTCTAAAAATACATAGCACATATGCAACACATGTGTAACAACTGTGTAATATAGATGGGGACACTACAGAAGATAATATCCATCCCTCCACTAATAATCATTTTAAAACTATGAGTAAAATCACAACATGACAATTATCAGCATCATACGTATCTCTAGGTGCCAATCGTGAGGGGCTTCCCAGGTGACTGTGGGTAAAGAACCCACCTGCCAATGCAGGAGATGAAAGAGATGCGAGTTGGGTTCCTGGGTTGGGAGGATCCCCTGGAAGAGGGTATGACAACGCACTTGAGTATTCTTGCCTGGAGAATCCCGTGGACAGGGGAGCCTGGTGGGCTACAGTACATGGGGTTCCAAAGAGTCGGATACGACTAAAGCTACTTAGTACACGTGCACGCCAATTGTGAGAGTTTCTTAAAGGTGTCTTCTGAGGGAGAGAATTGGCTTCTGGTGTAAATAAAAATGCATATTTTAAACCTACCTTCAAGTTTAAGGTTTCTTTCCTCTATATGTCCTGTCTATTGATGATTCCTTTAAAGATACTCTTCATTCCTGTTGTTGTATTTTAAATTTTTATTTGCAGCATTCCTTTTGATTCTCCTTTAGAATTTCCACTTTCCTGATATTACTTATGTGGTCTTGTGTGTTGCCTGCTTTTTCCACTATATCCTTTAAAATATTAATTGTAGTTACTTTAAATTTGTTCATTTGTAACATTTATTTTTAGATTCCACATATAAGGGATGCCATACAATATTTTTCCTCTATCTAAATGACTTCACTCAGTATGACAATGTCTAGGTTCATCATGTTGCTGCAATTCTGGTATTATTTCATTCTTTTTAATGACTGAGTAATAGTTCATTGTATATATGTACAACAGTACAACACCTTCTTTATCCATTCCTTTGTTAATGGGCATTTAAGTTGCTTCCATGTCTTGGGTGCTATAAACAGTGCTGTGATGAATATTGGGGTGCATGTATCCTTTTGGACCGTGTTTTTCTCTGGATATGTGGCCAGAAGTGGGATTGAAGGATCGTGTGGTAGCTCTATTTTTAGTTTTCAAAGGAACTTCCATACTGTTGTCCATAGGGTGGAGCCCTTTTTCTTGTTATCTAAGACTCCCCTCACCCCTCTTTAATGAGACAGGAAGGCTGAAGGACTGAAATAAGCAGCGGCTCCCCTTCTCTAAAATTAGATGGTAGCATTTGCTCTTTGTCCCAGTCTGTATTCTTGAAGATTGGAACTTTAAGGAGACAGTCCTGGGAGGGTTTTATCATAACTACTCCCCCATCCTTGTTAAGGTGGGAAGTAGAGTGGGAAGTGGTGGTGGTGGGTGTTCTTGGATCGTTCCTGTGAGAGTCCGGTGAGATCTTGAAGGAACCCAAAGTATGGGGCTATCGATGACTGGTCCTGAGTTCTCACCTGACCTTCAGCAACTTGTCACAATAATGAGCTAAGTGTTTCTACTGGCTTGGCATTCATCGGCTTCTGCTCCAGGTAAGCCGATCTCACTTCTTGTATCTCTCTGAAGCCAACTTCTCTCCGGATTTCAGTAAGGTGCTTTGCCCTCTGGTCTCACTTACCTGGTAGGTCCAAGAAAAGCTACTGACTTTTGGCTTGTTCTTGTTGTAAGGATGAAAGTGATGAATTCCATGCTTTTTACATGCCAGAGTTGAAACAGAAAGTAGATGTAAATCTTTTTCTTGTAGTGTGTTTTTCCAAGTTTTACAGAGAGCTTGAAAAGATTTGCACTCCCACAACCTATGAGTAAAATTTCCCATTTCTTCAGTTTTCTCACCTACTTGCCAGCAATTGCTATCATTTTTTAAATTTGCCAAACCGATGGATGAAAAGTGGTTTCTTATTGTGAATTTTTAATTACAAGTGTCTGAACAGTCTTCCTATGAATTGATTGAACAGATGAATTTCCTGTTCAAACATTTTTCAATAGTGTTTCTTTCTCCTTTTTCTTTATTTCTTTGTTTAAAAAAACTTTAAGATTTGTTATTCATTGGATATTACAC